>NC_139238.1:68318040-68650024 GCF_977018435.1 Lepisma saccharinum | reverse complement strand
TACATCAGTATCCAATTGTATATCGTAAGCTTCCACATTTGCTTGTTTAGGTCTGTCAGAAAATAAAATATGGTATTCCAGAAGAAGATGAAGTAACTTATCCAAACAATCAGATGCAAGAGTATTGTTCATGTACGCTGCATGCCGAATATCTTCCTCCGAAGCGATGTCAGATGTTCCTTCAATTTGTGAAGTGGTTGAAATTGATAATTTGCAAGAACATACTATTCCCTTCATTGACGGAAGACTCTCTTCAGATTGCACTAAAAACGGAGTAATTATTTCCTGACCTAATGAATTCGAAAGCATGACGGTTGCATTGCTGTAATTTATAATCGCCTTATATTGCAACAAAAACAGTGAACCCAAAATTAAATCAACGTGTAACTGTTTAACAATATACAGTCCCATGTGGAAAAACTCATTTGATATTTGAACTGTTACATATTTGAAACCCATTACCTTTAGACGTTGATCTCCTGCAAAACAAGTCAATTATATTATTATATTTCTTCTAATTGTTCCAATTTTGCTCCTGGTATAATGGAACTTAGAATTGTCCAGATTTTGTAATATAATAGATTACACTGACTTCCAGTATCAATTAAACAATTTAAAGACAGATCCGCAATTTTACCTTGTATTTCTGGATTCTCAATTTTTGGTATTGGAGTACCGTTTTCTGACATAATCCACTCTGGCTCAGAATCGTACCATTCTAATAAAAATGCTACAGATAAAACTTTATCTCTGGTAACGCCTAAAGATTTAATTTTATTATAATCCTTCAGACATTCCTTAACATGTACTAAATAAGGGTTATTAATACTACCATCCAGCTCCTTTGCATTTATTTGTGGCAAGGTAAATCGGAGCATATCACCCTGCCTTAGTTGTTTAAGGGGTTAGAAGAATGTGCACTTGTGGTAGTAGTAGCAGTTGGAGTTAGGTGTTCCATATTTGCAGAATTACGCTGCAAGTTGGTGCTGCCTACTGTAGTACTATTTTCCTGTGAACTATGAGATGCATTACCATACTCTATTGGTTGTTCATTGTAATTTCCAGTTTTACTATATCTTCTGTTATCAGATGTTGGGGTATTGGCAAGTCTGAGATTCGAATAATTTACGTTATTATTAGTTCTTTCAGACCTTACAAACTGCCTTCTTGAGGGATTGCGTTCAAATCTTCTGTGAGATGGGCGACGATGATTTACATTGATTCCTGCATTTTCAGTCTGTGTTGTAGAATCATAAGAATTCCGCTTAACATTTACTTGCCTGACGAAGTATTTTGGTCTCTCGAAACTTCTCTTCTTATTAGCCCTGTCATCAGAATCTGTATTATCACCGGGCAAAAATAAACTTTTATTCTTATAACTCGAATACAAATCAATAGTCCTTAATTTCTGCTTCAGTTGCTTAAGATCTGTAATGTTATGGCAGCCCACATTCTTTGAAATTGACTCAGGTAACTGTTTCAAAATCATCCGTATTACTTCAACTTTGTTTGGAGTTTCCACAAGGTTACAATAAGCAGAGTACGTTTTTAAAGCGTATGCTTCCAATGATAAACCTGAAGCTGGGTTGTACAGGGTGTCCCACGAACGGCGCAACTGGGAATTAAGAGTGGCGTTACTTTGTAACCGAAACCTGTACATACATAAGTCATACACCAAATGTTAGCCCTGTCCAAGTAGATATATTTAAACATAGAAACAACAAACGGGGTGCAGTGTTGCCAAATGGAAGTGAACGTGTAAATTTATTTTTCCACAAAGCATGGAAAATTGCATGTCAAACATTCGTACGGAAATTTGGACGTCAATTTCCACCTTGGGTAGGTGGACTATTTCGCCATCTATAGTTCAGAGAAGAAAACCGATCGTTTTCGCGTATAGCCAATCCTGAAATGCCTCGTAAAGTCGTACCAGTCCAAATGTGTGTTTTTTAAAAAATATGAGGTACAGTGGCAACACTGTTGATGTTTGAAGGCAACAAAAGGTGTGTTTAGTGATGGTCTATGACATGGAAATGCTGGAAACAGGAAAAAAAGAAAATGAAAATTATGGTGAAAAAAGTGTAGCTTACCTACTCCTGGCAACCATGCAATGCGCGTAACAGGCAGTGTAGCTTTACAAGAGATGTTGAAAATGACAACCATTTTCCCTGAGGCATTCATCAACACGTTTTATCATGTTGGAAGCAACTTTATGCAAGGTTGATTGGTTTATATTGTTAATGGCTGTGCAAATGTTTATTTTTAGATCATCAAGTGTTCTTGGGTTATTAATGTAAACTGTTTGTTTCAAATAACCCCACAGAAAAAAATCTGGAGACGTCAGATCCGGGGAGCGACTGGGCCATAAGTTTTTGCTTATAATGTGATCGCCAAAAAACTGCCAACATGTCTAAAGTTTCATTAGACGTGTGACATGTTGCGGAGTCTTGTTGTAACCAACAATCACGTTCATCACGTTCCAACAGAGAAATAAACTGTGTGATAAGGTCACGATAAACTATTCCGTCAACTGTTGTGTTGAAAAAGAATGGACCGATTATTTTTCTCCGCGAAATCCCGCACCACACACCGATCTTTTGTGGATGAAGTGATTGTTCATGTAACAAATGGGGATTGTTACTTGACCAGTGTCGAGAATTTTGACTGTTGACATATCCATTTAAGTGGAACCATGCTTCATCCGTGAAAAAAACCTTATCCAAAATATTCACACCACTGTCTCTAATAAAATTTCTAAACCACTGGCAGTATCTTACACGTGCACCTTTGTCTGCTTCCTTCAGTTCTTGCACAGCCTGTACCTTATATGCAGGTAGGTGCAATTGTTTTAACGCTCGGTGAGTTGTTGTTTTTGATACACCTGACTGTGCAGCAAGTTTACGAACAGATTTCCTGGGAGATTGTGATATTCTCTGCTCCACATCCTGCAGCACACCTTGTGTCAAAACTGGTGGTTGTCTGTGGTAGGGTTTGTCATTAACTGACCCTGTTTCACGAAATCTGGAAACAAGTCGATATATCGTCGAATTTTCTGGAACACTGTTATTCGGATATTTCTCGCGAAACACAGTTTTTACACTAGCGTACGATTTTGAACAAAAATAATGTTCCACAATGAACACCCTCTCTTCCAAAGAGTTCTTCATTTCACAGAACAATTCTAATATTCCCCTACGAACAATGCGAAATGCACGGCTCAAACAGTTCTGAGTACACAACTAACTGATTTTTTTGTTCTCGTTCGGTGGGCGCTCTTATTGCATTGCATGGTTGCGAGGAGTAGGTAAGTTACACTTTTTTCACCATAATTTTCATTTTCTTTTTTTCCTGTTTCCAGCATTTCCATGTCATAGACCATCACTAAACACACCTTTTGTTGCCTTCAAACATCAACAGTGTTGCCACTGTACCTCATATTTTTTAAAAAACACACATTTGGACTGGTACGACTTTACGAGGCATTTCAGGATTTGCTATACGCGAAAACGATCGGTTTTCTTCTCTGAACTATAGATGGCGAAATAGTCCACCTACCCAAGGTGAAAATTGACGTCCAAATTTCCATACGAATGTTTGACATGCAATTTTCCATGCTTTGTGGAAAAATAAATTTACACTTTCATTTCCATTTGGCAACACTGCACCCCGTTTGTTGTTTCTATGTTTAAAAATATCTACTTGGACAGGGCTAACATTTGGTGTATGACTTATGTATGTACAGGTTTCGGTTACAAAGTAACGCCACTCTTAATTCCCAGTTGCACCGTTCGTGGGACACCCTGTATTATTGTTACATCAGTATCCAATTGTATATCGTAAGCTTCCACATTTGCTTGTTTAGGTCTGTCAGAAAATAAAATATGGTATTCCAGAAGAAGATGAAGTAACTTATCCAAACAATCAGATGCAAGAGTATTGTTCATGTACGCTGCATGCCGAATATCTTCCTCCGAAGCGATGTCAGATGTTCCTTCAATTTGTGAAGTGGTTGAAATTGATAATTTGCAAGAACATACTATTCCCTTCATTGACGGAAGACTCTCTTCAGATTGCACTAAAAACGGAGTAATTATTTCCTGACCTAATGAATTCGAAAGCATGACGGTTGCATTGCTGTAATTTATAATCGCCTTATATTGCAACAAAAACAGTGAACCCAAAATTAAATCAGCGTGTAACTGTTTAACAATATACAGGGAGGTTATTTCAGTCGTTCACCGCCAGCGTGACGGCCGTTCCGCGGACTCTTCATGCAACAGGTCCCGGCAAATTGCGTTCAGGAAGTCCGTAACAGAAACCGCTTGTTTTGTAATGTTTCCACTTTTCACAATTACAGTTACAATTACAATTGAAATAAGCACGTACCTTGTCGCACGGATGCAGGAAAAGGTGTCCTCCCAAATACAAATATTTCCGGCACCTTATTTCTGACATCTAATCTTAGATTAGACATCGCTACTTTATCCTCAGTTGACAGAAAGGGAAGACAGCATCCCGGCGCATAAAGCAAACCGAAAGCGTAAAATGATATTTAAAAGTAATAATAATGATGATCACTAACCTCCTGTGTTATAAGAGATGTTGAAAATGACTTCCTTCAACAGCAATACAACACGTTTCTTAGGTTCAAGAGATCCTGTCTATCGTAATCCCTGACCACTTTTCTGCAAGAATTCGTTTTCACGTAATTATCGTACATAAAAACTCTATGTTCAAGACTATATTTGTTTAACGACATAAGTAATGAATGAATAACAATTAACACACAATAAAGCACTGGCCACGAGTAAGCACATTACAATAACACAGTATAAGCAACACGCGTACTGATAAATGAACAGAAGTGAACATGAACGTACACTGAAGTCTGGCAGCCGACAGTGTTGCTAACCATTTTTCGGCAATGTCCCTACAGACGTAGTCAAAATGTCCCTACAACTGACCAAATGTCCCTACGCCAAGTAAAGTGACTAAAAAAAAAACACCTCATGAGCATGCAAACAGAAGATAAAATATACACATTTACTTACCAAATCTTTCTGCTCGGTGCTTCCACAATTAATGAAGGAGCGAATTTACAATACAGGACCTCTCCCCGATTTTTTGTAATATTTCGCATACTCACTAATTGAGGCCTCCTAATCACGAATTTGAAGTTAAAATTTGGGGGGTCACGTGTAGAAATTGCAAAATAAGTGACATTGAGTGGTCCGCGATCGGCACGATTGCTTATTATTTACCGGAAGATTTTGTGTTTCCAATACTTAAAAAACGAAATATACATTCCTGATATTACTACGACCCCAAATTTTAACTATGTTTGCCTATCCTAACCTAACCTAACCGTACCTGAATGGTTCGTGGGGCTATCCGTCAATGGTTTGTTGGGCTACCCGTGCATGTTTTTTTCGAGCCCAAATTTTAACTATGTTTGCCTAACCTAACTTAACCTAAACTTACCGAGAATGGTCAGTGGGGCTATTCCTGAATGGTTTTGCGGTAATTGTGATTACGAACCGATAAAAAATATTATTTTCGTAGCACGTTCATCATCGAAGACGCCATTTTCGTATCCTGCAATTTTATGATTGATGTACTGTTGCCAAATTTACCTGTAATCAAATCAGTTCTTCTACATCGTGATTGTCGCTGTCACATGTAAGCACGTTCTTTGGGCAATATACTGAAATCCATAAGTTTATTAATTAGCCCACAGCCATCCTCCTGCACACTCCACCTAACAATCTGTACAACATTAACAACTTTTTTACTGTTCTCTTCCGCCATTCTTACACGATCCATGCTCTCCAAGTATGAAATCAACAGTGTGGCAACGCTGTAGACAGCGTAACTAATTTTAATTTGTTCATATCAACAAATATGGCTACCATACTTGTATACGGAGAATCATTGCGAGAATTGAAAAGCTTATTTTACAACTTCTACACGTTAATGAACATTTTTTCCCCCTCACCCCAACATGTTAACTTGAGATAAATAATCACGAATAATTATTTCGTGAGTATAAGACGTAGCATAGAAATTACAGAAGGGTCCGGTATTGTAAATTCTTGCCTTAATGAATAATAGGGGTGTGCTGGACAGAATTTTTTGGGTCGGGACGGGATCGGGACGGTAATTTTTTTAAATCCCGACATTCGGGACTGAAAAATTTGCAATTTCCCGACCAAGTCGGAAAATTTTCTGGACGGGAAATGTTCGAAATTTCCCGAAGCACTGGAAATCTCGAATTTTACAAGTCATTTTCACTTTAAGTGATTGTTTTTGCATTTCTAGAATAAAAACTTACAACTTTCGATAAGTTCCAGAAACTTACAAGGCAGAAAACGTCGAGAATTAACGACTTTTTAAAGTAAAGAATCCAGCACACCCCTAATGAATAACGTTGAGTCGTTTACTGTTGATTATGTTATTTGAAGTCATACATGCTGCTGCTGTGAAGAGATAGATGTTGGTTGGTGATGCTGTATTTCCTGCATTCTTTAACAATTTTGGTCCCATTTTATTTCCCTTTTTTGTTTTTGTATCACTTAACATTGAAAATATTCTTTCCGTTTCCGCGTTAGAATGCGGCAATGTTAGCACTATTTTCGCGAGAGTGGAAATGTTTTCAAAAAGGAACTTGCCTTGAAAGTTTTTGGTAACCGATAACATGTTCCAAAATTCTGATGGAGATCTGTTAGTTAGTTCTTTTTTCTCCTCCTCGCTAAAGTATCCAGATAAACTAATTCATAAAATGTAATTTACCAAGATTGAAAAAAGTACCTACGTTTTCCCTCATTTGGCAAAATCTGTCCCTACGTTCCTACGCGGGCGAAATTTAGTGAAAAGTCCCTATGCGTAGGGACATGTCCCTACGGTTGGCATCACTGCCGACACGTGCAGTATGAAGCGCCGTCTCGCGGCTGACAACTCACCCAACCCCCGATAAGCTGCAGGCGCTGTCGCGACAACTGAGAATAAAGTAGCGATGACTAATCTAAGATTAGATGTCAGAAATAAGGTGCCAGAAATATTTGTATTTGGGAGGGCACCTTTTCCAGCATCCTTGCGACAAGGTACGTGCTTATTTCAATTGTAATTGTAACTGTAATTGTGAAAAGTGGAAACATTACAAAACAAGCGGTTTCTGTTACGGACTTCCTGAACGCAATTTGCCGGGACCTGTTGCATGAAGAGTCCGCGGAACGGCCGTCACTCTGGCGGTGAACGACTGAAATAACCTCCCTGTACAGTCCCATGTGGAAAAACTCATTTGCTATTTGAACTGTTACATATTTGAAACCCATTACCTTTAGACGTTGATCTCCTGCAAAGCAAGTCAATTATATTATTATATTTCTTCTAATTGTTCCAATCTTGCTCCTGGTATAATGGAACTTAGAATTGTCCAGATTTTGTATTCTAATAGATTACACTGACTTCCAGTATCAATTAAACAATTTAAAGACAGATCCGCAATTTTACCTTGTATTTCTGGATTCTCAATTTTTGGTATTGGAGTACCGTTTTCTGACATAATCCACTCTGGCTCAGAATCGTACCATTCTAATAAAAATGCTACAGATAAAACTTTATCTCTGGTAACGCCTAAAGATTTAATTTTATTATATTCCTTCAGACATTCCTTAACATGTACTAAATAAGGGTTATTAATACTACCATCCAGCTCCTTTGCATTTATTTGTGGCAAGGTAAATCGGAGCATATCACCCTGTCTTAGTTGTTTAAGGGGTTAGAAGAATGTGCACTTGTGGTAGTAGTAGCAGTTGGAGTTAGGTGTTCCATATTTGCAGAATTACACTGCAAGTTGGTGCTGCCTACTGTAGTACTATTTTCCTGTGAACTATGAGATGCATTACCATACTCTATTGGTTGTTCATTGTAATTTCCAGTTTTCTTCTGTTATCAGATGTTGGGGTATTGGCAAGTCTGAGATTCGAATTATTTACGTTATTATTAGTTCTTTCAGACCTTACAAACTGCCTTCTTGAGGGATTTCGTTCAAATCTTCTGTGAGATGGGCGATGGTGATTTACATTGATTTTTGCATTTTCAGTCTGTGTTGTAGAATCATAAGAATTCCGCTCAACATTTACTTGCCTGACGAAGTATTTTGGTCTCTCGAAACTTCTCTTCTTATTAGCCCTGTCATCAGAATCTGTATTATCCAGTGACGTGCGGTGACGTCGACACTTGGGGTAGCAGTCAGTGGCGTGCTCAAGGGGGGGGGGGGTTGGTGTGGATCACACCCCTCCTCCCTTTAGGGCCAGTATTTCTACAAAAAAGGAGAATGTCAATAACAGGAAAAGATTGCAAAATTATGAATGAGTACCATAAAAAAGTACACGTAACCCCCACCCACATTCGAAAGTAAAAAACTATTTGATTTGACTCTAAGCCAGAGATCCTGGGTTCGAATCTCGGATTGGCCATTTGTGTTCTTTGTGTGTGTCCCTTCATCAATTTTGTCGTACCAAAGGTGGCGGAAAAGCGAAGTAAAATACACCAAATTGAGCAATCAATCAATGATTTGATTTCATTTTTGTTACTTAGCGTCGCTTTTTTGTCACATTTGGTTAATTGCGAAGATACCATGAAATTGATGAAGGGACGAGCACAGGGAACGCAATGCCTGGGTCGGGGTTCGAACCCAGAAATCCTGGTGTCGTAGCGCGCTGTGATAACAACTCCCCAACGCTTGGTTGATTTGGTGACAGGTAACAAAACACAACACACTTTTTTGTAGTTTCTTTAATGATATTCATTTGACTTTTTGAGTTCTGAGATACATTTTTTATTCCAAATTATTTCATTATTCACTGCAACACATAGGACAAGAATGCGCACTCATCACGGGTTCGAATCCTGGCCTGGATTGTTCATATGAGGTCCCTTAACCAATTTCATCATATTATCACTCAATCCTCATTTTCGCGATAACCAAATGTGGCAGAAACGCGAAGTAAAATAAACCAAACCAACAACAATATGAACACGCGTTCTCTTGCCCAAATAAATACATCCGTATTTATGACTGTTAGAGACCAAGAGTAGTATATTTAAATAAAACACTACTAAAACGAGAGTCAGATAGAGCCTGAGCATATATTTGTAATTTAATCATTATATATTCCATATTTGTAAAAGAAAAAAAGAAAGAAAGCATAACATCATTGTCTGCACATAACACGTTCCCATTTCATAAATAATAAAACTACATCCCATACGCACATATTGTACAACGTGTAAAAGGTTGTGTAAATACAGAGAACATAAGTACTGCAGAAAATTTTACCCTGAGTTCTTTACAGGATTTACAAAAAATCTATGAGAAACCAATCCCCTATCTGTCCTATAGGAGATAGACTGGGCGACCTGAAAGCCTGGGCTTTCAACCATTGCAGCGGGGGGCGAGGGGACAAGAGAGGTAGAGGTAGAAATCTTCCTTTTCCTTGGGCTGGCCGTTTCTACCTGAAAACTGGTCTGGCGGAAGAAGAGCGAGCTAGGGTATCCAGCCAGCTTTGCCCGTGGAGAACACCGATGGACGAGAAGCGCGTGGAAAAGAAAGTGTTGCGTATGAGCTGTGGTGGCTTTAACAAGACAATAAATATTGTGATTTGAATATAATTCGAGATGTGAGATTGATTGATCTATCTCTGCTAGACTAGCTACTCCTCAGTGCACGTCACTGGTATTATCACCGGGCAAAGATAAACTTTTATTCTTATCACTCGAATACAAATCAATAGTCCTTAATTTCTGCTTCAGTTGCTTAAGATCTGTAATGTTATGGCAGCCCACATTCTTTGAAATTGACTCAGGTAACTGTTTCAAAATCATCCGTATTACTTCAACTTTGTTTGGAGTTTCCACAAGGTTACAATAAGCAGAGTACGTTTTTAAAGCGTATGCTTCCAATGATAAACCTGAAGTTGGGTTGTATTTTCTAGATCGTAATAATGTCAACTGACTTTCTAATAATTCATTAGAAGCAAATTGGTCTAGAAGTTTATGTACAAAGTCCTCATAAGAAGTGAAATTCTTCTTTTTACTGTTGAACCAGTAAGCGTCTACATTATAAAAACACTTACAAATCATACATAATTTATACTTGGAAGGAACACCAATTAAGTTTAACATTGTAGTTAGTTGTTCAATAAATTCTCTAGCAGACTGTTTTGAAACATCTCCTCCAAAACGTGGCAATTGACCGAGTTCACTAACTCGTGTAAATCTATTAGAGCATGTAGCAGAGTGATTATAAGAATTCCATGTAGAATCATTATTCAGCAACATCGGGTTATAAGTACAGTTTGTTCTAGTACAAGGACTATGATTTACATTTAAGTCATCAGGAAACTGATCATGGATTAAGGAATGACATGTGCTTTGATGTTGGCAACCACAGACTGAAGTTTCAAGACCTGTTAAATTGTCTTTATTATCACAAGCAACATAAGTTCTAGAAGGTATGGAATTTCTGTTAGATGTAGAACAAATTTGCTTTGATGTATCTATAGCACATAAAGAACTAGGTGCATTATTTTCAATATCACAAGTATGTACGTGCTTATTATCATACAGTAAAGAGCTGTTCAACGAAGAAAGACATGAATGGTTATTTAGTAAACATGTACAATGGATTTTGTCAACAGTAGGATTGCTATTAATAAATTCAGTATTATCTAAAACACAATGCCGCAATGCATATGTATTCTTGCCCTGTGAAGTGCAAGCTTCACCAAATTTATTTCTAGTTTTATTGTGAGCAGATTTGCCCTTGCACAATTTGGTTACATTTTCCTTTGCAGAATTCACTTCAGCATCAGATGTATCATAGCCAGAAGAACCTGTAAGAAATGTTTCGCATTTATTGTGTTCACTAAAAATAACATGCTTTATTTTAGAATTTAATCTTGTATCAGTTTGGCATGCTATG
Organism: Lepisma saccharinum; assembly: GCF_977018435.1. Taxonomy (NCBI): domain Eukaryota; kingdom Metazoa; phylum Arthropoda; class Insecta; order Zygentoma; family Lepismatidae; genus Lepisma; species Lepisma saccharinum. The sequence continues at coordinate 68,639,040 of NC_139238.1, read as the reverse complement.
TGCCTATGTTCATTAGTAAGTGCATCAACATTACTTAATTCTTTATCTGGTTGTAGAACGTCTCTAACCATACTCGCACAAATAACATCGCTTTGCTCTAAGTTAATGCATTTCTCATTTAAATCCTTAAGCATAGAATCAAATTCTTGCAACTTTACCTGCATAGTATTCATATTTGTTTGTAGTGTACTTATAGAAGTTTCATGTTGGCACAACTGGTTTGATACGTGTTGTTTTAACTCATCATCATGATGGTCTAGTTTTGATTCAAGATCACTGACTTTTGCATTTAATAAAGTTACTTCATCATTTATATGTTCATTTAGTAACCTGTTAGCTGATTGACAAGAATTAGAAACCTGCTACAACTTATTTTCTACATGTTGGAGACCTTCATTCAGTTTTTCAGTACTTTGCTGCAACTTAACCAATTTTGTGTTCCAAACATCACAGTTTGTTTGTAAACTTTCGCACAGCGTTTCAGTGTTCTGATCAAGTCTATCATGTAACCTATTCTCCAAAGCTTCAGTGTTCTGAAGTAACCTATTTTCCAGAGCTTCATTGTTTTGAAGTAACCTATTCTCCAGCATTTCGGTATTCTGGAGCAACTTGTCTTGCAACCTATTCTCATGTTGGGCCAAACTCAAGTGAATATCAGATAAAATTTGGTCAATATTGGGATTTACCGTATCCAAGTATGATTTTAAAGTGAATGGATTTAATTTTGGATTGCATGTCTTACAGTAATAGTCTTCTTTCATAGAGCTGAATATTACCCAGTGAATAACTGTAAGACCTCTACAATTTACATGTTCCCATTTCTTGCATGACGTGCATTCAATCATGCGAGTGTCAGAAAATCTGTCCTTACAACAGAGTAAATCCTCCATTTGCTTACCAGAAATGTCCTCTTCGTTGCTTACTTCAACATTATCACTAAGATCCAGTTGAAGACACACGCTACTTCGAAGGACATAAGGCACTTCTCTTTTCTTCATTATAGCATTATCAGTTCAGTTCTTATCAACTCACAATTTTCGAATCCTGGCTCTAGGTTGCCAATTTATTGCAACTGTCCCCAGTGTGGAGCAGTTTGTTGCAATATTTTAAATAAAAATAACTTTTCAAATGTTACTTAAAACATTAGTACAGTCACTATAGTGACGAAATACAAACAAAATAACATCAACATTGAATAGAGTAGCACAACAGAATTTTTCTTGATTCTTTTCAGAGTATGTACAAAACTAAATAACAAAATATAATTGCAAAAAAATTTCTTTGAATTCAAGATCTGTTGCACTGTGCATGTGCATTCGAGTATCAAATAGAACACAAAGAATGCGGACCAGGTGTCCATCGCAGATGTCGAATTTGGCAATGTGCGTGGTCAGCGATTGTTGTTTCCCAAGCGAAAGCACGTACAACTTGATATTTTTCCCACGGATTCCGAGAAGCATATCAAATTCCAAGAACTGCAGGTGTCGGTTGTGCAAGAAGGTGATGAGACACGTTCGACCTTTGATGGTTCCCACGGAAATCCGACTCAATATTTTCGATCCAGATGTTCATGACACAAATGTGGTGTCATGTTGTGAAATGTCAGAGTATATGTTTTGAGTTGAGTCACGTTTCTTCCCACGGGGTACGGATATCGCATCCGATTGCCACATGCAAGTGTTCGAAAAGTGTGGAATCACTCACATGTTAACTTTGCACCTGCAGCTAGGGTCAAGGAGTCGTGGGAATGCTTCCACGGATGCCGAGAAGCATATCAAATTCCGAGAACTGCAGGTGTTGGTTGTGCAAGAAGGTGGAGATTAGACACGTACGACCTTCGATGGTTCCCACAGATTCCGAGAAGCTTTCGATCCGTGGTGTAAAGTTGTGCAAGAATGCTCTGGTTGAAGAGTATGCCAAAAGAATGCGCGAGCGCATGTGCACATCGGAATAGAATATAAGTGGCATCAATCGATGTGAGCGGTTATGTGTCTGCTGTTGTTGTTGGGAAGACTACAAGTGCTAACACTAAGGTATTTTCGGCATTTGTTTTCCACGATATTTTCCCATGGTCCCGAGTACACCGTGGGAAAATAATAATGTTTTTCCCACGCTATGACGCCATCTAATATTTTCCCACGCTCCAGAGTACACCGTGGGAAAATAATGAAGGTTTTTCCACGCTATGTCTGTATGGTGTAACTGTTGATGCAAAAGAGATTAGCGTAGAAATTTAAGAGAAATGTTAACGATGATTTGTAAATGTATCTAGAATGCTAAATGCTTTGTGCTAAGGGAACAGGGTTCAATTCTCGGTGGAGGCACATTAATGATTCGAGTCGCACTATAGTTTTTTTATAGTGATTAGTCAATCTGCGTAATCAATATTATAGAGGCAAAAAAATAAACTTTTTTCAAAAATAATTTTCTACTTTTTTCAACAAAAAAATTAAATTTTTTTTAAAAAAAATCACTTTTTAAAAAAAATTCAACTTTTTTAAAAAAATCAACTTCTTTTCAAAAACTTTTCAACTTTTTTTATTTTTTTTGAAAATTTCAAATCGATATATCGACGTTCCTAATTGAGCTAGAAGGATGGTCGATAGCTTGTCGAATTCGGAATGAAGTTTCTCTCCCATTGAACTGGGTTTCATTTTTCTAGGATCAGCGGTTTTCTATTTGTTTTATTTTCAATCGTAGATTCCTGAAAGATGCTCCACTGAAAGATCTCAGATGTGCAGATTCCAAATCTACAATCACTATCACTGTAGAACAACACACCCCGCCATATTAATATGTCACGACTTAGAGAGAGATCGTTTGTCGTTTGCTTCGAGCGTCCAGTTTACTGCAGGTAGCCCACGGTGAACGAACATGTGGAGCAGTTTTACAAATTTGTACAGATTTAAATAATGGAAGAAGGAGCGATAGTGGAAAGGAAAGCTATGCTTTGTAATGATCATTCTTCCATGAAATATCCCTGCTGCTCACGTGCAAGATAAATGAAAGGGTTCTGCTGCGTGCGTGTTCTCAGGTCATGCGAAGAAAATTGCTTGTAAAATTGGTTGCTGACCAAACTTTCAAAAATATATATATTTTAAACTTATATTTATCGAAATTTACCATAACCTATGTAGTGCAAAATAACAATTTTCACAGTCTTCACTTTGTTTATAAAGCCTATTTTCCATAAAGCAATTTCAGTTTGTGTTTCATTTCTGTTGAGCAAGTTATGATCAAATATTTTTGGGCAATTAAGAGAAAATACACTGAGAAGATTACATCAGTTGCACAGTACATATTTATACTTAGTTTATGTATAATTATTACAAGGAAATAATGGGTATAACCAAGGGCGTATTTAAGGGGGGTTCAACGGGTCCAACCCCCTTTGGTTCAGTAAAATTAACAATTCCCTGTTCTATCCGCTTGTTCATAAAAATTTCTTCGGACTTATTTTATTCTCTTAAATTAGAGACGTAGGACGGGATACGGATGGGAAGGAAATTACGTAATTCCACACGCCACATGGGACTACAGACCAAATGTCTGCAATTTTCTGATAGTTTCGGAATTTCTGCGATAAGAAACTGCATTGAGACTGTCAAATCAGTTATTTTGTCCCCCCTCGAGTCATCTTAAAGATATTTGGTTTTTAAAAACGCAGTGAACAGAAAAGTATCAATACTAGCGTGACTTCGTGACTACATACACACAACTTTGTCAGGTCCAGCACCCCCTGCTCCCCAACAAGTTTCTGGCCAGCAGTGTCCTGGATTTTCACTTACGAAATAAAGCAACCCTAATCATACCAAAAGTTGATCCATCCTCACCTCCACGTGAGCTATATATATGCCCAAGTGTATAATAATATCCCATACTGAAATGGTACGATATATTTTGAATTTTGTACTGTGAAAAAAGCCGCCTCATCTCGTTACCCTGAACGCACTAATTCACAACTTCACCACTGAGGATCCTATCGAGACAAGACATGGCAGCCTTGGTCTCATTCTCGTTGAGAGTTGTAAATGTCTGTCTCGTGTTTATTTGTAAATGTCTCATTGACAGTCTTGTCTTGATTTATAAACATCCATCTCGGTTTGGGAGGGCAATTCTCGTTCTTGTCTCAAGTCTCGAAAAATATAGAATTAACAACGTATGCAAAGGCTTATCATTATAAAATACAAAAAAAAAAACTTTCTTAATATTTCTTTTTTTTTACTCTTCGTTTCGACGGTACGACCCCTCGAAAACTCAATATTATCCTGATTATATATGCAAACCAAACCGCAGATACAGAATTAACAGGAATGAACTGGTGTTGTAATTATTATACACAAAATTCATGATTTATCTGAGGAAGTCGCATGTTCCAGGTTTGACTCTCGACCTGGGCATGACTGTTTCCTTGTGAGTGACATTTCATTGAACTGGAAATTGTTACATGGGAGGATGTTTGCTCGAGACTTTGGGGACAGCTAGGGGATCATGATAGGTTGGATGATACTTAGATTGTGCTTGTTGATGGTGGTGGTAATGTGTGTGTGTGGGGGGGGGGGGGGTGTCTTCCTGCACCCCGACTTCGAATACTGTTTGTACTTAGTCATTCATCTCCATTGTAGCGATTAGCCAAAAGTGGGAAGAAATGTGATGTTAGAGAAGATACATACTAAATTAACCATGCATTCTCATCGTTGCGGTTAAACGAAGTGATGGAAAAGCGACGTAAAATTAGGCTAAATACAAAAATTTGCAATATATATATTAACTGAAGAAAACTGTCATTTACTGCAGGAAATTTAAAAAAAACTCCCCGTACCTTTTTATACCGTATCACCTCTTATATTGCTGAAATTGGCGTGTAAAACAGTGTTCTAAACATATTGTCTTAAAATTTGCGAAGAAAATATTATGACGAAAATAATTGTAATTCCATAAGACATTCCTATAATAGTAAGTTCTTGCCAGTCAGAGCCAAATTATGTATTCGCAATGAACAAGACTGTTCACGTGTTCAGCCATTGACTGTTACAAGTCTTGCTTTGTCACTCTAATGGGAAAACCCTCTACCGAGTGGCTGAATTATAGTAAATATTGTTATACTGCTAGGGCATAATTCACCTCCAAGAAATGGAGCACAGAATTTTGCACTGGAAGTTACAAGATCCTTGTTTTACACAGTAACAAGTGACTTTGCTGTCGCTTCCGCAGCTCATGCTAAGTTGACGGGACGAGCAGAAGCCCTGCCTGCACGCATTTCTAAGTGATGACATCAGAGGACCTCGTGTCTGTGGAGAGGAAGTTTTCAAATCTGTGACGTAGGAGGTGAATTTCAGTGGTGTTTGAAGGCGTGTTTCTCGAGAACCAAAACAAATATCGCCAAAATATTTTGCACATCTCATGTTTGTGTCATTATAAGTAAAATGAATGGATTTAAAATGTTTTTCATATCAAAGTGGAAATGTCCATTATGGTAGGAATAACAGAATTTTTCACTGATAAAAACATCTGTTGAAGACCGTTAACTAGTTCAGAGAATTTTACGTAGGGTTTCATATCAGTCAGGAACAGGAAAACATCTGCTGAAGACGGTTAATTATTTCCGAGAAGATTACATAGAAACAACAGAAATGGAATCAGTGAGCTGTATGTTAGAAATGGGTAGAGGTTAAATTGTTTGAAAGGGAACATGTTAGATCATGTTTGAACATATCAGAACATGTCTGAGCATGTTGTGGGCGCAGCCTTCAAGGAATTGTGACTGTTTCTCAGAAATAGAAATAGAAGGGACACAAGATAAGAGGATCATGTTTGAGAATGGATGTGTGCAGTACAAGACTGTCTGATAATGGCGTGAATTTCTACGAGACCGGCTATGAGGAGTTCTGGGAACTTGTTTGATCTTGCGGCGACCTAGGCAACGATCGGACGGCCCTACATCGGCTGCTGAGTTATTTCTCCTTTATGTATGTAGCGATACGTGAATCTCCCTGGTGTGGATGTTACCTGTTCAACAAATTAGGAAAATAAGTTTATCATCCCTGCAAGACGTTGAAGGAGATAGAAGAAAGAAAAAGAAGAGCGGATGAGATAACAGGATTTCCAAGTCACGGGTGTATATGCGAACTACGTCACAGGAAGGAAGAGGACAAGATCAACGAAGCTTTGAAGGATAGAGTGAAAGAGTGGCTTTGTTTGTTGGCGAACAGAAATTCCTTGTGGTGTTCTGGCTGTGATCGTTCTTTGTTATGTAAATTAGAAGGACATCTCTGTTTCCCTGTGATTCCTCCAGAAAGTTTTGGTGTTTGCAGATCACTGTTCCCCGACGATCCTGAGGATATTCTGGCTGCACCTTTATCGCCGATACCTGGGACGCAATCACCTGCAGTATCCGATTACTTTTCGTTTTGTGACATATGTGTGTGTTTACTTACCACGATTGCTGGACTCGAGCCGAGCAGTATGGTATTAATTATGTATCAGTGAATTCGAGATACAGTACGTACAGGAAGTGGCCTATAGGATTATGTCAGACTCCAGAAGAATTAGTGACTGCAGGGTTTTACTATTCAGGCTTTAGCAACAGGGTATTATGTTTTCATTGTTCGTACGTGTTAAGTGTTGCGGCGTTACATCGTAACTCCAAGAGTTGCAAGTATTGCGACAGAGTAGAAACTCCTGAGAAAACGTCCGATAAACCTAATGTGGATTCTGCGACAGTTTGCAAAATATGTTTGGAGAATCCATGCAGTGTTGTAATTCTTCAGTGTCGATATTTTGTTTCCTGCGGATTCTGTGCTTCTCAATTAGACACGTGTGCCATATGCCGGGGCAGCATTGATGATACATTGACTGTTTTCACCTGTTGGAACAAAATGGATGTTCGTTTTTGGACGTTCAAGGTCTTGGAGAAGCAGAAGGAGAATTTGTGTGGAAAGAAGTTAGAATTTTAAAATTTCCCTTCGACAGTGCATTTCACTGTTTAGTGAAATCTCCATATGGTTTACACTTTTTGAGTGAAAAGTATCGCCGAGTGAATTACTGGATCCGTACCGACAAACACGGTCTCAACTGGGGAGATGGGTGGCTAATGTATGAGAAATTAGGAGACCTTTTATATTTTGGGCTTGTGAATCGGGAAGTGTACATCAAAGGTACGGAGAAAGTAAAATGGTTGGAAACATTACTTGGAAAAAAAAACGTATGGGTAAAATATCTGTATGTAACATCGAAGAACTTGAATGTCCAAAATTGGATAGTGTGAAAAAGACTTCAGGAAACTTAAAATGTAAACATAGCAAATGTCAAAATGTAAAAACTGTGCAGTTGAAAATGTTTGGAAGATATACAATTTCAATTGTAATAAGTACAAGAAATAAAATTTACAAATGTTTTATTTACACGGTAACCAAAAAAGTTCTTGCCGTTCTAGAGCAGTGATAAACAAAGAGCAATACAGTGGACGGTGCGTACCTTTAGGTTTCGAAGTAATCTCCATCAGCATCCAACACCCTTTGCCAACCTTCCTGCAGCTGCACAATTCCCTGGTGATAAAACTCGGCGGGCTTGGATGCAAAGAAGTCCGTGAGTGCGTTCCGCAGGTCTCCCTCATTTGCGAAGGATCTCCCGCGAAGGTGGTTGTCGAGGGAATGAAACAGGTGGTAATCTGTTGGTGCAAGGTCCGGTGAATATGGTGGATGGCACAGTGTCTCTCAGCCAAGTTGCTGAAGGGTCTCCCGGGTCCTCTTTGCCACATGTGGTTTGGCATTGTCCTGTAGGAACAGCACACCCTTGCGATTCACCAATGCCGGCTCCTTCTGCCGCAATGCACGGTGCACCCTTTGCAACTGCTGAGAGTAGAGGTCAGCAGTGATGGTCTGACCAAGTGGAAGGAGCTTGTAATGCACCACTTGCTGACAATTCCACCATACAGAGAGCATAACCTTTCGTGTGTGCAGAGGTGGTCTTGAGGTGTGAGAAACAGGGTCACGTGGCAACAACCAATGTCTGCAGAGTAGCTACGATTTTTTGATTATGAAATTCCCTGACTTTTCCAGGTTTTCCAGACCAGAAATAAAATTTTTCCAGACATGTTTGTCGTCATGATTTTTGCTTTTGAACCTCATGTTTTTCAATTAAATATGCAGGCATGTTAATTATTATGAATATGAATACACACATTTATTAGCTGATTAATATAATGCTATTCAATGAAAACATAAATAACTATTGTACTTCCCCATTTTCACTAAGTCATTACAATTAAGGTGGTGTAAAAATCAATAAAAAAATGTGGCATATATCAAAGCTTTACAATGTAACCTGTATACAACCTCAATTAGCCTATATCAATACAAATGAGAAACAACAGAAAATTAGGTCATGTACCTTTAGAAAATATGCAATAAGTTTAATGATTATATATATATATTGAAAATAGTACATATTACGGAAATTCAGAACTTGAATGGGGCCAGTGACCAACAATACACCTAAAAAAATATATAGGCAGGCCATACTTTGGAATCAAATATCTCCATTATTTGAGTTTTCCACATGCTGGAACCAATTTTATATTACGGAAAACATCGAAATCTGTCTTTTAAAAGGTAACAGTTCCGAATGTTTTATGATATTTTTTTTCAAATTTTCCTAGCAGGAAGACTAACATAGAATTTTGGCAATCGTTGTGACACGAAATTTGAACCTTCCTTAAAATAATGAGTACTATTTGGATTCGAAAAAAGTTATTTATGTTGAAAAAAACACTTCAAAATGACCTTACTCAATCATACATGCTTCCCATGGACAAGGTATTCTCCGGTTGACAAGCGACAGTAAGTATCGTAAACTAGTGGGAATGAATGTAGAAATAAATCGGCACCTTAGTAGAGTGCATTCAGGGTTTTTACCCTATTTTAATTCTAAGACAACCAAACCTGACATTCCTAAGCTAACCACAAAAGCACATATTCACAAAATCTTAAGTAATTGCTAGAACTCTGCAGTGTGTTAACAGACATAAATCGAAATCAAACCATGTAAAAGTTGCATTTGTAGCATGATTAAATCGTAATAAAACAAAAGGAACTTGGGCTCATTTTCACCACTTTTCAGCATAATTTTATTCTACACACAAATAATACGTAAAATTACTATTGGCATGAAACCAACATTCCTAACCTAACAACAATGTGTGACCAGCATACGTTTAATAACTCTATTTTGCACCAGTTTTAAAAAATAAATTTGTTCTACATGCACAAAACACGTGCATATTCGAACAATGACGTCACTGATACTGCACAAAATCACTAATTTCTCGGGTGTAACATGTGTAGTATGTCTGCAATGTAAAAACTACGACGAGCAAATGAACTAGTTAATCAGGTTGCTTCTGAACGGGTCGCAAACGAAGGACTCAAATTCACAGAATGGGTTAACGGGGGAACGAAGTAGTGAGCCCTTTGTTTTTATTCGGCGTCCGCACACGTCCAGTGTGACGTCAACCACAGCCAGTTACGAGAAATTCTGCTCTTCAAGCTTTATTGCAAATCAAAAACCAATGAACTGTCCGAACACCAACCTGGTCCGCTTCACGTATCAAAAGAGAACGGGTTCCGAACGGGTGTGTTCTTGGAAGAAGAAAATTTCCTCACCACACACAAAGCTAAAGCAACATTTTTTCTGAAAGAAATTCTGAGGATGGCTGGTACGTAGGTTTCGTCTTGAGTAGCTTGTTCTCGAAGGAAAAATCTCACGCCTCTCCAAATTCCGGTCTAGAACAGGTTCACAATAACAAGTCACAAAATGAACGGATCCAAGAACCTATAGAGTGAATAAATATAGAATTGAAATGCGAAGGAACCATAATTTTGTACGTAACAGACTAGAAGTCATAATGACGAGAGGAACAAGTTTCTGAACTGAATCTTTTGGGGGGAATGGAATCACAAGAACCGAATTCGGAAGTGGAAATGAACCGTTTGTTCATTTTGTAACTGGTTCTCCTGCAACTCCAAAATGCGCATAAATTCCAGAAAATATGCAAAATTCCCTGACTTTTCCCTGTTTTCCAGTCGCGTAGCAACCCTGTGTCTGGTACGCTTGGGAGTGTCATAGAGGACCCAAATTTCATCACCAGTGAGCAAGCGAAAACAGGCTGTCACTCGTTCCTTGTTGGCTGCCGACAATGTGTGGGGTACCCACTTGCTTAACTTGTATGACTTCCTTATCCCATGCAGGTGCAGTCTGACTGTTTCAGCGAAAACATGGAACCTTTCTGCAAGTTCATCACACGTTAGACTACTGTCCTCCTCGATGGCTGCTTTCAGGGCCTCATCATCCAACACATGTGGTCGTCCACTGCGAGGTTCATCTGAAAGGCTCACATCTCCCGAACGGAATTTCGGGAACCAATGCCTGGCAGTGCGTTCATTCACGGCATTCTCCCCAAATGCCTGGCAAATGTGGCGACTTGATGCGGCAGCTGACAGGCCCACTTTAAAGTCATACAACAAATACACGTGAACAAGCTGCTGCGATACCTCCATTTCTCTTCGACACTGGACGAGCTATGACTGCTGTGTGTCCGCAACGTGCCTCTATTACTGACCGTCGATGGTCAGACTAACTCCCCGATCGCTTGGCAGGCACGTGCATCATTTCATTTCCTCTCTGTGAGCGCATGATTAATGGACGTCAAAAACGGCAAGAACTTTTTTTGGTTACCTTGTACAATTGATAATATGGATATATAAGGTGTACAATATCAGAATGGTTATCTTACAATAGATAAAAATAACGATGTTTCATTTACAATGTGAAATAAATGTACAATTACAATAGGTAGTTTTCAACATCAAATACATAAGAACTATCTGAACTCATTTAAAATGTCAGTGTGTGACCAAGATTGTTTTGAAGATATATTTCAATCATCAATTCGTTGTACCAAAGAATGTAAAAATAGTTTATTAGAGTCTTGGGTACTTCTTTTCTTTCCGAAACCATATTCTTTTTGATACAATGTACAAAAGACTCCGCATGGGGTTGCAATTTATGATAACGTTCGTTCATTAATTTTTGCAGAGGTGTAAAACGTTTACACAAAAATAAGCATAATTCAGAGACTGTGAAAATAAACGCATCTGGTGAAAAATGTTGATACATCGAGTTACAACGTTTCCCGAAACAATTTACACCACTAATGGTGATATTTCCTGTAACTTTATTAGAGAATCGTCGACCGGTTTCGATGTACTTTACTAAGCACACAGTTATCTAATTTGTGAAGAATCTATGCGTATGGGTGATCGCCCATGTTGCGAAAACTCCCATACCAAATTGACAGGGATAGCATTTCGACCTCTAGGGCACGTGGAATGTGGTAAACATTTGAAGATCTGACGGAAACTGTGTAGGATATATCCATCTTGACTGATGTCTGAATGAAATTCTTGGTTGTAACATGACGTGCTTTGTAATAAGCATTCACTCCAACTATGTTCTCTTGAATTCGGGAGTGAAGTGATGAACGAAGCTCTCATCACCCGTCACAGTGCGCATGATGAAGGCATTTCCTTCTTCTGGTATTGCATTAGAGCATCAAGGCTACAGCCCATTCTCGTCTGAAGATGTTCAGAAGTGAGTTGTTGAGGAACCCAACTTGCAAAAACTTTGCAGTATCACAAGTCCTCATGGATGATGCTGTGAGCAGTCCGAAGGGAATTGTTCAACATGTTGGCCACCTCACGAACCTAGATTCTTCTGTTCCCCTGGATCAGTTCATCCACTTTCGCAATGTTCTCATCAGTGGAGCCAGTTGAGGGACGCCCGGATCAAACCATCAAAAATTCCTACTCTGCCTTCGGTTAACATGTTGCACCACCTTCTGACCATCTGCACAGACATTACAGTGTCACCGCACACAGCAACCAGCTTCCTGTGGATGTCAAGACATTTGCCCATTCATACCGAATCATGGCAGGCAATTCTTCCTGACACCAGCTGTCCAATACACGTACACCTGCCATGCTGACCTCCTCTCTAATGGTGTGAGCCTGGCGTTTCACGATGTTCCATAGTTTCCTTCCCCTCTGTACATGCACCTTCACATTTGCGGGAGAAATGTCTATCGTTCCTTGAAGTTGACAGATAGGGCTCGTCAACCATGTGCATAGTGCTACTCAATTATCTTTGCAACAAATTTTATGGCACAGGGAAACTTATTTATTGAATGACACTTATAACATATTGTTATGATTTCATTTATTAGATTTTCTTTCATATTAACAGTGTTGCATATTTATCACTGTATTCTTCTTAGGTTTCTTTATGGATAAATATATTACACTTTGCAAAACACAGGGAAAAGTTATGAATCTTGATTAACACACTGTAGTGTGGCCCCAAAACCAGTATTGAAACTACTCTGTTTCACATTTGTGAATACTCTTGACAAATTAGCTGGCCCCCATGTTGGAGTGTTTAGCACATCGTGCTACGATCGCAGGAGTCCTGGGGTTTGAATCCCAGCCTGGGCATGGATGTTTGTAAGTGTCCATTCATCAATTCAACGTTCATCCCCATCTTTGCAATTAGCCAAAAGTGGCACAAAAGCGAAGTAAAATAAAGCAAATCAATCAATCTTTATAAATAAAAATTACAATCGTGATAATGTGTGTCAATTTGAGACCATTCTTCATGTGACCCATCAAACAATATTCACAGTTTTAGGGATAAATGGCATTTTCACCTAGGTGTCATTGTATGCACAATAAACAAAACACAATTTTGTGAACAAACATCTTTTATTATTTTTCAGACAGTAAGAACTCTTTAATACACCAGCAAAAATTCTTTAGTTAGTTTCATCTGATATCACAAAAATTGTCATTGCATGAAATTGATTAGTTATTACAGAACACTTATTGACGAGGCTCTACAAGTTCTGTTGTTTTGAGGCTTGCTTGAACAACATTACCAATTGCCAAGAGAAAACAATAACTTACGAATTTCTATTCTACATTATGACAAAAAAGGGTTTTCTTTGTATAAAAAATGACATCCCATTCATGGTAGCTCAGATACCAATAAATTAATAACACCAATAGCTCAACTCAACTTTCGGACAATATTAAAAAAGAATAATAATCTTACATGTTACTTAGCACTTACTCTAGTTCGAAGGTGCCTAAAGTTCATAGTCTGGCATAACTAAATGTATATAAAACACAATGTAATGTTTAGTTACTTTTTATTTGTAGCTGCCTTTGAATACTTGACAAAATGTATGCTTGTATTCATGTTGAAGGGGAATATTTTTGTTTGTTTTCTAAAAGTTTAAAAAGGTCAAAGCGAATTGGTGAGAGCAACATAAGGACAATGGAAGACTACGATCTAATTACATAATACATCTTTATGTACACATATTAGAAACATTTTATTGCATGGTGGTAGAAAATTTGGAAGCATAGAATGGTTGCACATCCAATTATAAGGTGAGCTTGCACTATTTTGAACAAGGGGACAGACCTTTTTTCCTTAGTGGAGTTTGACCTCAATCTAACATTAACACGAGAGCCCCCACCCCCTTTTTTCTTCAATTAGAGAGCCATATTTACATGAAACTTCAGAGATCTATTTAAACTGTTGTAAAAATTCGTATTATAATTTTGTTTGTGTTCAAACAACTTGTTTTTTTTTCTTAACAAGAGAATATCTCTTCAAATATTCCCACAATACTTTCTCTTTGATCCTTCAAGTAAACCTCTCCGATGTCTGTGAGCAAAAACTGGCATATAAGTAGGGTGTAAAAGAAAGTCTGGCATCAAAAATATCCACAAGAGATAATTCGATATTTGAAAAACAAACCCCATTCAAAGATTAGTTATCACTTATATAAATAGTAAGACTTGCTTTGCCTAATCACAGTCTATGTACGTTCATTTTTTCCAAAGAACAGTACTGCAAATAAAATTAGGATTCATTAAAAAGCTACTTTGAAGGTTTTTATTCAGGCTTTTGTACAAACACCAAATCTAAGCCTGATAAAATTCTCAAATAAATGTACTTTTAACAGAAGTTTGAAGGTACACTGATGACAACCTACATCCTGAAGTATCTTGCGCAACAATACATGGAAGATATGGTAAGTATATACAATAAAATCTAGATAATGCCATTCATGTAATGAGACCATTCAAATGACACTATCCGTCACATTCTAGAGATGTGTCAGAAAGTCAATGCCTAAAAACATACCATAAACCGGACATTCAGATATGAGCATTACTACCCGCAAATGTTCTAAAAGTGCATTCGTGCTGAGAACTTGCAAAGTTTGTTTCAACATATCAAGATTTGATAAAATATCCCTGATTCTCAAGCAATCTGTGTTTGCTAAAATCTTTCTTTTTCATTCATAGAAAATAACAAAATTGGTATATGGAAAGCTACCCCAGGCCTTTAGCTGTTCTTTATTTCTACAGTAAACAGTAAGAATGAGTATTTGTGAGGAATAAACCGACCAACATAATTTGCAGATTATTTATACTTAAAAAGAAAAAAATATTGATTAGTGCTAAGAATCAATGAAAATTTGAGCATGATAATTTCAGTTTGCTTGTGGTTGCAACATTAAACTAGGCAAAAATCTCAATGTATACCTTTTCATCCCTTCAGCTAACAAAATCTTACATTCAAAAACATGGTTATAAGGCAAAAATCAAGTGAACATCCAAGTTGCAAGGGAAATAAACTGTTATTAATATTTGGACACATCAGAAAATGCAAAAATCAAAGTTGATACATTGATAATATTAGTATTGATAATCATTCACATTACTGATGCTTTGATTCAATACTGATGCCTGTGAAACACATTATGTAGGGTTATATCACAAGAAATTGGTAGCCAGGTATCAGAACATATCTTTAAAGATATTCAACATCCAGAAAATCCATTGTTTTTAAAACATAAATCACATAATTTGAAATCTGTATGTGCCATCCCTAATATGTATTTTATAAAGCAACTTTATTTTGTGGTAATATACAAACACGTTTACATTAAAATATAGTTAGATAACTAATGCAATTAAAGTTTTAAAGAAAAAACAATTACCGTATTAATTTCAACCATACAGTTATGCTGCAAATATTTCCAATCTTTTGAATGATTCATAGGATATTCTGTACCCATGGTGCTAATTATAGATTAATTACTATTCAATATGAATGCAATCACATCCGTTCAGTGCAATTGTTTAGTTTATTTACAATGTAAAAACAAACTTACTCTTCATTGGTACCGAGTTAACTACCAATTCACATTATTTTTAACAGGAATATCTTTTAAGGTGGGCATTATTATAGCATCGCCTTGCTCATGAACGGAATACATTTTAAAAAGTATAGAATGTTACAATTTGGAGCTTCCTTGATAGGTAGTTGATATCATCTTGGAAAAAAATCATGTTTTGTTTCTAAAGCCTCCTGTTGTGTGCTAGCTGGTCACATGATAAAAATTTATCAAACATAAATCTCACATGTTTGTTGGAGAACATGGAGTGTATTGAACTGATCATGGCTGCCAATCAATGCATCTAACTTGTGTAGTTAAGTTTGTTTATGAATGTATTGTGGAAGGTTTTAATGGAGGAACTGTCATCATATTATAGATATTACCAAGATTTAAAATGTCTTATTTATCTACATATATAGAAGGTATGTTAGAATCCTATATATATATATATATATATATATATATATATATATATATATATATTATAGAATATATGTACAAGTTACATCAGCGAACAGATGCATGTATAAAAACTGGGATAGAAATATAAATGTACCACATGTTAAAAACTGATGAAAGTGAAACTACTGTCACTCTGCTGGAAGAGTGTGTATGTTCATTTGGACCTATGCACCTAAACGACATGTCTTTCTCCAAACTAAAAAAAAATCACATCAAATTGATAAGAGACAGGTGTAATCAGTCAACACACTTGAAACAACACTATGTTCGAAATAAATTTAACATGTGAAAAGCTGCTATGCAACAATGCCTTAAGAAAGAAAACTCAGACTTCTCAAAACATTGCACCAACTTATCAAGGAAATTCCAAAATGTTAGCACCATTTTATACTTTACAGTGCATCCAAATTGCAGAGCAATGGGCAACATTCAGCAAATTTTACCAATGAATAAAAGATTAATAAGATGCATTGTATTGCACCCTATGATAATTGAAGATATTAGCATTCATAATCAAACCAATGATGGTACCTCAGTTGAAGATTACTGATCAGTGCTTGTGACCAACAAATAATACATAATTAAAACATTATTTTCTTTTTGTCCAAGATTAGCAACTTCCAAAGACAGATGAAGAGGCATTATCTACATGTATGAAATGGCAACTGAGGAAAGTTGAAGTAACCAATATCCATGCTTTCTGTACGTTTTTCTTCCCTATAGCAAAAGAATTTATGAAAAACTAACAACCACCAATAGCATGGTGTTAGTATGCAATACCATAAAAAAAATTGGTATAATTTTCAAATGTTAGAAAAAACACTGGCATGCTTAGCAGAAAACCTATAAAGCAATCATGTTTAATTGAAAATTTTCACAAACTTTTCTGTGGATTCGTAGTTTAAAATGTTTAATTACAATCACAATAACTAACTTCACAAAAATTTAGAAAGCTAAATGAAAAATATTGTGCAAGCAGGTCAAACTTAGCGAACTACGATCATTATTTAAATTCACAAAGGCAGATGGTGATCAGAGATATAGCAAACATATGCCAGTCTATAAACAAGGCTTTTCAGCCCTCAAAATGCTAAATATACATATTCAAATGAACTTTGACTTGTAGATTTTGGTACACTCCATACCTTGTACTTTAAACAACCTTTGAAGTCCAACATTTTCACACAACTTGCCACATTTTCATCGTTATAGGGTAAGAGATATAACTCTGCTGGCTTCCTGCAAATGAGCAGACAGCCTTGTAGGTTGAAGCAAAAACCAACCATGTTGGAGAACCGATCACTACTGATGCCAAAGTTTGCAGTATGCCTGTTGATAAGATCATTGGCTTCTTTCTTCTGGTTTGCTTCAGAGTGGTGTGTGCATCGGCAACAGCATCTACGTGACTTAGCACCGAGTGACGGGAAACCAACAGAGTTATACCTAATGCCGTACAAAATCATCTTCATAGCACCTCACGGAAGCCTGCACATGTGTAAATGAGTATAAAGAAAAACATATTCATTTCCACATATAAGCTAAGAGATTTGTACCTAAGCAGAAAAAATAACGAATTTTGTAACTAAAAAAAAAATATATTACAGTTTCATTATTGCGGACATGCTGAAAATAACAATTCTACAATATGCTACAAAAAGGTGTACTATGCATACACAAGGAATGATCCTACGAGAACCAGTCTTGACTGCCATAAGGAAGTGACATTCTTTCGTTTGTAGAGAAACAAAGGCCAATAAGTTTTACCATAATTCTCAGAGGATATCAATGAATGTGGGTAAAAATGAACATGGCTTCATGACATCTACACTGACAAAAGAATGTCAATTAAGTACATGAAATATTCTCTAAATATTCAATATTACGACACCTACACATTCATGTTGGAAAACACTATACAAGTATAAAATTAAAAATCTGACAGTTCACGCAACTCTATCGTGTAACTTATCTGCAAGCTTAGTTTGTCAATAAGAAATAATAACTGTGTTGTACAATGTAAAGATACCTAACTCATAGTTAAAAATAAATTTTCACTGCTGTGACGAACAAGGCATAAAAGAAAGGCAAACTTGACTTTTTAACTAAAACTTCATGCTTCATTTTTTATATTTTTAAAGGTACATATGCAACAACTTATGATATACTAAACATACACAAACAAGATACCGTTTTGTATCAGCATAATACAAAACACTAATCTGTACTTTCTGTAAAACAAGTAATGTCTGATTTGACACATGGTAAAGTAGCAAGCAGAGTAACAATGTGCCCACAAGAAAGTATTCATAGCTTACTTTTTCCATCTCAATTTTCATTTGTACACATGACAAAACAAGAACAATGATTTTCAAAAAAAAAATCCTTTCAAAGTACAAAGTGGTTGTAGAATTTAAACATATTTACAATGGTGAAAAAATAAAATTCAATTTACAATTATAAGCAGAAGATAACGTGATTATAAAGCCAACAAAAATCTCTGGATATCTTTGAGTCATTAAAAACAGAAAGAAAAGCATATTGTAATAGCTGACCAGAGAAACAAGGAATATCAATGATTTTCTATGTATTTGTATGTATATAAAAAAAGAGAGATGATATAATGTCAGGGAATTGGCATTTAACTCTGTTCCTAAACTACAGTTAAAAGCTGCAACTAAGTTATCTTCAGACAATTAGGCAAAAATCTTAGCTACCACAATATCACAATTAGACAGTGATACAGCTTCATGTTTTCTAAAATCCACTATTCTTTTTTACACAGTAATTTGAACACCCATTTTGAATTATTTCCTTTTTTTTTAAAAAAAAATACCTATCATGCTGCCAACAATAATAAGCCTCAATTGTTAACTGCATCTCATTCTGTATTGCCTTAAGATACATAACCCTTGTGTTAATAACTTTTTATACCCATAAAAAAAATTAAAGCAGTCCAACACCTTTTCACCCCTTAGCCATATTTATAATAACCTTACCTAAGTAGCCGACAAGAAAATTAGTGTTCTCCGGAACTGCGTATAACTATTATGAAAAAGTAAGATGCATCTGACATTCTTTAGCCATAGAAAAAAAATTGAGAGCGTTGTGATAAATATCACACATACATACAAGTGAAAAATACAAAAAATTTGTACAGTTAATTCTACCACTTAATATACCTTATCTGTAGCTTATTTATATAAACCACTACGTGGCACACTTTGACACTAATAAGGGTGTACAGTTTCATCGTTTCAGTAACCAGACATGGTTCTGCAGTCTTCTTGTTTTGGAATTATGAAGCGGCACATTTCAGGAACACTCACGCACTCTTATATACACAGATGCACACACTTGTATCTCGCCATGAAAATCAAGCACACTTATCCACGCACTCAATTCCTTTCTTGATAAATATAAACAAGACAAAAAACACGAGAACAAACAACAGACGAGAGTAGAGACAAATAATACTACCTTGTATCATTAACGTCCTCACCTATCACTAGGAATAGCATCAACATGCACTCCACAGTACAAAACCCTCATCCAAAACAATTCACTATTTGTGCCACATGGGCTAAAAAATGCATTGCATTATGATGCAATCAATTGCATTCCAAACTTGAAAGGAACTTTTTTTAAGTCGCAATGTACAGATACCAGAGACATGATTGTATGCTGGCACACTATTTAACTTCTCCTCTCATTTACTTTTCCGCAAACAATTTCAGGTCTATTCTACATGTAAAAATGTGGCCTCATAGGAAAGCCCAATGGGCCATGGCGAGGAAACTGGCCAGATTGTGCTGGAGGTCCCATCATTCGCTGCTGCAACAGAGCCCTCTGTTCAAACATTCCGAAAGGTGGCATCACATGACCCTAGATAAAGAGATAAAAGTTACTTCTTTCTATTTTCCACTAGTAGCCAAGAAAGAAAGCACAAATATGAATAATAATAATAATAATAATAATATATTTAGAATAAGTGTTTGAAACTAACAGTTCCCTTTTTCAGTAATAACAATTGTACCCAATCTTACCATAATACTGTCACAAAGTTTTAAGTAAATTGACACAAAATGCTGAGAGATATTTTAATATCCTAATAACATTACTGAAATGGATGCATGACAAATCAAAATCACAAATCAATATTCACATACTGTACCAGCAGACAGTGCTTGAGAGACTAGTCAAGAATGTCAACAACACTCTCTTCCATGGTCAGAACTGGAGCTTCTAGCAGGATTCAGCCCCAACATATGGGGCCCGAACAACACAGCAGTGGCTGGAGGCAAATGTACCAGACTTAATTTCCACTTCAGATTGGCCTTCTGCAAGTCCGGACCTATACCCTTTGGACTACAAATTGTGGTCCAAGCTTCAGGAGATGGCTTGCAAGAAGAGACATCCCAATATTGAAAGTTTAAAGCGGTCTCTTCTGAAGGCAGTTGCTCATTTTCCAGTCGATGTGTTGCGTAATTCAATTGATGCGTGGCCACAAAGACTTACGGAATGTGTGCGTGGTAAGCGTGGCCATTTTGAATAATGATTTGTGATTTTGATTTGTCATGCATCCATTTCAGTAATGTTATTAGGATATTAAAATATCTCTCAGCATTTTGTGTCAATTTACTTAAAACTTTGTGACAGTATTTATGGTAAGACTAGGTATATTGTTACTTTTAGAATGAGAAATGCAACTCAGTACTTTGTTCCGGTAATGAGTAATCATGATCTAGACAAATTTCAAGTTGTCAAGCCATTCTTTTTCCAAAAGTCAATGAGAAAAAAATAGTTGTAATAAAAGAGAACTTGTATTAACATTTTTATACTAAATATTTACAAATAGCTCCTTATACTTCTTACCAAGTGTACCCAAAATTACAAAGCATCAGATTTGTGACAAGACTCGCGAGATTTTTACAAATCAACTTTCAGTGAATAGAACACAATAAACTTAACATATTTTATTGCTAGTCTAATTACAAGGTAACCAAAAAAGTTATTGCCGTTTCTAACATCACATGGGAAGAAGTAATCACCGGTAAGAAAATATGTGTGCCACGTGCTGGTAAAGTGGTCCGGGTGGGAGTGGGGACATTGGCCTTACCCCATACAGACACATTGCACACTCATAGCAGCCATAGCTTGAGCAGGGGCGAAGAGAAATGGAGGTGTTCAAGCAGCTCCTTCAGGGTTGTCTGCTTTATGACTTTAAGGTGGGCTTGTCCAATGCAGAATCGAGTTGCCGAATATGTCAAGCCTTTGGAGATAATGCTGTAAATGAATACACCGTTAGGAATTGTTTCCAGTTCAGGTCAGGAGATCTGTCCCTTTGTGATGAACCCTGCAGTGGCTGACCACAGGTCCTGGATGACGAGGCCCTGAAGGTGGCCATACAGGAGGACAGCAGCCTAAGGTGTGCTGAACTTGCCAACCACTTCCAGGTTTCTGATGAAACAGCCAAACTGCACCTGCGCCACATAGGGAAGACCTTCAAGTTGAGCAAGAGGGTACCTCATACACTCTCGGAAGGCACAACGAGTGATAACATGTTTCTCCTTGCTTTCTAGGCACCGCAACACACCCATATTCGGTCGAGTGTTCGCCAGTTACGAAAAGTGGGTTATGTATGACCCTCCCAAGCGTGTGATACATTGGTTGTCAAAACTGGACCCTGTGCCTCACAACGCAAGACAACCTTTACACCTATTCAAGATCATGCTCTGTATGGTGGACTATGAACTGCTACCAATGGGCCAAACCATCACTGGGGGCCTCTACTTGCAGCAGTTGGAACGTGCGCAACAGGCACTGAAGCAGAGGGAGCCAGCATTGTCTAATCGCAAGTGTGTACTGCTTCTTCACGACAATGCCAGGCCACATGTGGCATGTGGTTATCACCTCTTCCATTTCCTGGACAACCAACTTCGCAAATGAGGCAGACTTGCTGCAAGCACTTACGGACTTATTTGCGTCCGAGACCCCAGAGTTTTACCGCCACGGTATTGCACAGCAGGAGGCATGCTGGATGCCGATGGGAATTATTTTGAGGACTAACGGTATGTGACATTTGATGCATACCTTTTTGTTTCTGATGATCTACAATGGCAAGAAGTTTTTTGGTTACCTTGCATTCACGTTATGATATAAAGAGTAAAATATATTGTATAGGGTTTTCAAATACATATTAGCTACAATTTAACTACCAGATTTTTTTGGGAGGGGGGGATACATGCCATAAAAAAACTGTAAATATCTTTATTTTAACTTGTAGTACAACTGAATACCAGTAGATACTGGGTGGCCACAATTCAGAGCCCCCTGGAGCCAGTTTGAAGCAATGGATTGCAGTGTTGAAACTTGATACAGAGGCTAATGAGACAATGGGAAAGCACATGCTGATAAAAAAATGGTTTCAAATTTTCAAATGATTTATTAATTAATTTCTTAATGCATGTAACCGAAGTGACAGCAAAAAAAAAAAAAAAAAGGAGAGAGGACTGCAGAGTTGAACATTAACTTTGAGAAATTGTGATGTATGAATTATAACTTTAGTCAACGAAAATAATAAAATGGCAGAATTTTGTACTAAATTACATGTTGTAATTACACATCGCTAAAATTACTGATGATTGTACTGATACCAATGCAGCATCAATTAATCTGACCCACTACTGGTTTATTTCAATAATTTTATCATAACAATGGCACTCAGTGTGTTAATATGTAACCTATTCACTTATCACTAAAATTCTCCACAGAGCATCCTTTAATATTGCATAGAATTGCACAGCACATGTTACTTCAAGAATTATCTAAATTAGCAATGTTACAATTAATGGTGTATAGTAGCAAAAAGAACAGCGGTGCTCCAACATATTGTTTTATACATTTCAGAAATCTGTACACAGATTTACACAATGCTCATTAGATTAGAAATAAGCCCAAAATAAAATGCATGCATAGAACACCCAATCATTGGCTAACATGCAAGCGCGAAACACATATCTTTCCAACGTATCAAAAGTAATTATGTACAAATCATTGCTATTACGTTTTTTGATACATACTCGGTTACTGCTAATGAAGAGGACACAAAATGAAAACAGATTCAGTATAATTCTGGATTCTGCACTATTGTTTCTTGATCTTGTTAAGATAAGAATAGCCACAGTCTAAAACATGGGAAGATAAGGTGGTTTTAAAAGGTTAAAATTGAAGGTAAAAGATAATCCAGAATGCCCTGTCACTGCTTCCTACTCCACCTCGGGTTGGCAGAGTTACTGGACTTCAGTTACTTAGTAACTTTTAACTGCTACAATTTTGAAGCATCAGCAACAGTACTGGTATCAGGCTAACCCTAGAATATAGCATTCAGTTTCAAAATCTATGAAATTTAAAGGTAAATGCTTGAAGAGGAACAAAAGTACTCTGGCAATCCTGGAAATCATTTGGATTTGACCCAATCTTTTATTTTTTGGGGCAGGGATTGGGGAGGAGGAGGAGAGTATTTTTGCTGATGATTTACACTTTCAAGAATTTAAATTCCATTAAGTAATGACAGACCTATTGCGATAACAATTTGTATCTCCAGTATATATTGCATATACCATTCAAAAAATGTGTTTCTCAACTGTAGAGGAATAAGTATATTCTGCCTCTGATGCCTAGGAGTCTGTAGGTTTCTAATTTTTGGCATCACGTTACTATAATGAGATGCTATGTGTGAATAGAAACTGCCATCGGTGTATTTACAAAGAGCCACTCAAATGAGGACAAATTATGACCCAAGTGAAGGACATGATACATTTCCATAACTATGCAAAGCAGAACACCAGAACTGTACACTTAATATTTTCATGTTTGTGCCAATGGAAAAATTATACCTTATACTCCAACAATGAAAAAAAAAAAAAAAAAAAAAAGAGGAAAATACATGCTTTCCATTTTCTCCAAACTATCAAGCCTAATATTATGATAATCATACCTAGCACTGTTCTCGAATGAGCGAATATGGACATCTACTTTGAAAAGCATCCTCCGATATCTGCTGGCATCTTGTTCGTTAGAGATGGAATGGTGGGAATCACTTTAGCACTAACAATGGGTGCTCCCACCATTGCAGGAGTGAGAGATTGGACCTGCTCTCGTAAACGAAGAAGAGGATTGCTCGCAGCAGAGCCAAGAGTTTCAGAGGAGCTTACGTGTTCTACTTTACCAGACGAGCTGAGAACCAAGGGAGTATAAGAGCCGACCTGTAACATGCAGAGACCATGCTCAAATGAAGCTACATCTATATGTTAGAATCAGGCAGGGTATTTTCTTTTCTTTTTATGAAAATAGGAAGGGGTATATACGACCCGACACCAAACACTAAGCAAATGTAACAGAAAGAAAAAAATATATAAATGTAGCATGCACATATGAAACTTAAAAACCACAGAAGCTACTATTACAAATGAAATGGTAGTAAGAACTGATTACAAGGCACCTAATTAGAATGTGTTCATAATTGTATGTGTGCGTTATGGATGGAGCGATAGATATATTATTGCCATCAATAAAGTACTGACACAAATTACAAATGTTCCATGAAGAATTAGAATGGTTTATTCACATCCTTAATTCATATACATACACCCAGGTGATTGTAAATAGTTTAAGATAAAGTGTGTATATAGACATTTATTTACAAAACGAGGGTTTATGCATTATGGCTTTACACTAATAACAAAAATGGCAATTTTAAACAAAATTACAGTCTATTTATAGTAATATCAAGACACATCTCTCAGCAAGTAACAATATAATACTTACTATTTGTCTCATAAAATAACTAATAATTCCAAGTAACTTGCAAAACACCATAACTTATTTGCTTATCAATTTCAGTGCCTCTGTCACAATTTAGAGAAGGCTCTTGGTTGACAATCTCTATTCCATAACAGATTTAGTTTAACAATATGAGTGTAATGATTGGCATTCTTGCTTTTGTTGTCAACGTCCCAGGTTTGATCTCTGATGTGTTGACCCATCATCGCAAGGACAATTTGGAAGCTACTACTTGAAAGCAACGGTAGCATGACCTTGAAATCTAGAAAATGGCAGTGACGGCATGAAGAGATGATTATCCATCACCCAACGGAAATCTATCTGGCAGGTCTTGGCCCTCAGAAGGCTGTATATAATAATATATATGGTAAATTTTCCCAATAGTTGTCATTCTTGATTTTAGGTCTCTTTACTACTGGTCATTTTATACTTTATCTGTTACAGAATGTCCATAAACGGCATTCTGTGAATGGTGACAGAGTCACTGAAATAGATACGCGGAATGTTCACTTTTAACCATGTTTCTGCTAGGAATTAAACTGAATAATATATTCCACCCCTGATACATTGATGCAGTATTAGTATTAATAATAATAAAAGTAATAACAACAACAACTGGCGGTGTAACAGCCCGCAAGGGCCAGTGCCTACCAACTGACTGCCTGCCTCAGATCATCCAACCAGTTACAAGGTGATGTGTGGTCAGCACGACAAACCCCAGTTGTTGTTGTAGGTTTACTATGGCCGGGTTATACTACTCATTCTTAGATCCCTCATTTCCTCACAATGGTTGATGGCCACCAGTTCCATACACACGCCAAATTCTCAGGAGAAAAGTTGTTACATTTTCAAAATTTAGAAAATTTCAGGTAGATTTAACCACATGATTCTCATTGCATCTAAAGATGTTTGTTTGGCGGTTACGCGGAGATAGGTAATTTACTCTGCTAAGCTTACTTTTAATTTTTCCATGTAAATTTTTCTTGCTATCGATTTCTCCACCCGTCTGGTGGCCACGCCTGACAAAGTCACCAGATGGGTGGAGAAATCGATTGCAAGAAAAATTTATGTGGAAAAATTAAAAGTAAGCTTATCAGAGCAAATTACACATGATTCTCATTATTTCGTTTGAAGCACATCAATCAAGCCAAATATGGAAACAAACAGATGTAGGGCTTGCTCTAAACAAAACCCATACTGGTATTTCAAAATATTGGGCGTCTGGTACTGGTAATACCAAAATACTGATACACGAAAACAAGTGTTCTCAGTATCTTTCGTATTCTTGGTATTTGATGTATATGCAACAAATACCAAAATGCAGTATATAAAACACAATTCTGGGAGTGTCTACAAAGTGAGATTTTCATTACATCCACATAGAAAAGAAGTGGCAGGTAACGAAAAAAGAAAATATTTCACATCATGTTAAATGCTATTGCATGATGATATCTGTTAAAAAGCAGCTGCAATACAGGTGTTGCAGGAAATATGTAGTCCTATATACTGAGACAATGGCAACACTGATTTGACTTATAGAAAAAGATATCCCCGATATTTTTAGTATTCCTGGTATATTTGGTACACCATTATTTTTCTGTATGCAAGAAATATTGAGACCTGGTATCTATAACACTCAATATCAGATAGGCCTGGTGGAAGTTAGCCTCAATGAGAATAGACACCATAATTTTATGGTTTGGTTTGATTTGGTGTTTTAAGTCCACTTTATGCACAGTAAGGCTAATTGGGACTGGACCTACAGTTTAAAGTGGGATCCGAACCACTTGTGCCTCCATCGGGTATCAAACCTGGGATCCCTCGATTACAAGGCGACGATGCTACCACTGCACCATCGGGGAAGCCCCATATAATTTTATGGTAACAGATGAAGGAGTATGTTGGGTTTGAGTCTGAGTTTGAAGTTTTAAGTCCACTTTATGCACACCAAGACTGAGACTGGACCTACAGTTTAAAATGGGATCCAAACCACCACTGAGTCTCTGCCGGGTATCGAACCTGGGACCCCTTGAATACAAGGTGATAACGTCACCACTGTGCCATCAGGGAGGCCTAGGAGTGGGTTGGGTTAAACAAATTTGAGGAGTGTCATACGAGGTGCAACCAGAAAAAAAGTTCCGATGGTGTCCATATGCAGCGCAAGTGGTCTGAGTTTGACATGTGTATGAAGGCAGGAAGAGTTGGCATGTGGCTGTAATCTGGTGCAGTCGCGGTGCTGCGAAGGCACTTGTTTTAGGAGAGGGCTGGGTTAAACAAGGCAGTTCTCATACGGTCTCTTGCTGACTGTGAAGTATGCGCCATAAAATTTCTGCATGCTCAGAAGTGGATGCTGGCAAATATCCAGACATTGTGTGAGGAGTATGGACCAGACATCATGATTAACAGTATGATAGTGCAAACAATTCACGGTTGATTGACTGATAAGTTTATTTTACTTCACTTTTTGTTTCACTTTTGGCTAATTTGCGAAGATGGTGTGAGTGATGAAATTGATGAATGGACACTCACAAACATCCATGCCGGGATTCGAAACAGAGACCCCTGGTGTTGTAGCACAATGTGCTAACCACTTTGCTACGGGGGCTGGCAGGGTCTATGAAGAAGGACAGGTGTGGAGATATAGTTACTTTCCTTCTCTTTGAGGTTAGCATGTTTGAACACACATATTCAAGGGGATCTTTGCTAGCTAGTCTTCACTGCATGGAAGAGGATGGTCAACATCTGATAGATGTTTGAAATACCACAACATGGGAAAAAGTAAGTGTCAACAAGGAAAACCTTATTTTCTTAGGAAATCTGACATCCGCCCCTTTTTCCTGTGGGCCTTTAAAATTTGATTGCAACAAAAGGAAGTGTTGACAGCACTTTGCAGGTAAGTACACAAATCAACTTCATCTTCCGATGGGAAAATAATGATCTCAATTGCTAAAGTTGATCAAAACTTAATGCCTCATTTCAAAGATTACATGCTACACTTATTGCAGTACAGGATGTATCTCGGACAAAAAAATCTCTAAACCATACTCTCTGTGACTATACTGGATCCCATAGTCATTACTTTCTGTTTTTGAGAACGAAGTCAGCTACTGTTGCTTTGAAGATGCTGGATCAACACAGAACTCTTGGAACCTGGGACTGCTTGCACAAAAGCTAACAGTGCTATGGAGCTGCTAGATAACATCCAGCCAGTCTCCATGGCAGAGTGGTTAGCACACCGCACTACAATGCCAGGGGTCCCGGGTTTGAATCCCAGTCTGGGCATGGGTGTTCTTTGCGATTGTCCCTTTATCAATTTCATCTTATCAGCACTCATCCTCATCTTCGTGTTTAGCCAAAAGTGGCAGAAAAGCAAAGTAAAATATACCTAAACAATCAATCACTAGATAACATTCAGTTCCTTCATACACATGAAAAAGAGTTTGAAGGAATCTTTTTCACAAAGATTTAAATTTCATCACTGTCCGTGTGCAAATTTCATTGGTAAGATCTTGGCTAGAATATATGCTAAAGTTCAATGAAATGCATGTTGTAATAATTTCAAATTATGCTAATTCCCAATATAACTAGACTCTGCGAAAGTGTAGCATGGCATTTTTGCAGACCCCACAAAATATCAAAATGCCAGAAAGTACCAGCCAGTATTGGCTCAGCCCTGGTAATTCTAGATATTGTCAAATCTGGATAAAATGTTATCCAGATATCGGATAATTTTCTATCTGGATTATCCCGATATCTGAATTGTTCAGATTGTCCAGAGATTTGGATTATTCAAAATGTCCAAATATACACTTTTATCATATACCTAGGGATGTGCCGAAGCCGATTACAGATGTATGTAAATCGGCCGAAATTGACACATCAGCATCGGTATCGGAATCGGCAAAAATCCAATATTTAAACCGGTACAGATTATACTAGAGTTTTTACCTTCTAATAAGTTTTATATTCTAGTTTTGTAAGATTTATTGAAAATTTGGTTATGATTCGTCATTATTGTAGAGTTTTTGTAATAAAATTATTGCAAACTCATTCAGAGGATCAACCTAACTATACATCGGAAATAAAACAGTACATTGCTGAAACAGGATCTGCATACAGATCAAACCTGAAGCAAGTCCTGAGAAAATACTTGGGCATACCTGCTGCATCAGTATTCATTGATTGAGTGTTCAGTGTTGCTGAACAGATTTGAGATAAGAGAAGAAGTAGGTTACTTCCTGAAGTGCTTCCAAATCTTGTGTTTCTGAAGTTGAATCTGGCAGAACAGGAATTCATTTTGCATCTCAAAGAACTGCTTGTGTACTAATGTTTAATCTCTTGAGAATTCATGTTCTTCTTAAAGGTTCACATAACATTTTGTAGATGCAAATGTACATTCGCATCTCTTGAGAATATACAGGGTGCTCGGAAATTCCCCTTACAAACTCCTAGGGCTAGTAGAGGGGACTGAGTAGACAATATTTAAAATAGGAACCCTTGTCCCGAAACGTACCGTTTCCGTGCTACAACCATGACAATGTGTCGGATGTGCCTGTGTTGGTATGCAACCGGGTATTCAGTACATGACGTCAGAAGATAACCTGATAACATAAAGTGTAATCATTTATTACAACCATGTCAAATGAGGTGTTACGTAAGGTACAGAATTCAATGACGTGTGACTCAGTACATAATACAAACAAATTTATTTGGTAACAATGTCAAGGGAACAAAAAAGAAACGTACTATTCATTGATCACAATAACACTTGTGTCGACAGTGGAACGCAACAATTTGTTTCTGTCTTCTGCATTGGATGTGTCGCATACGGCACTGCTCAACTACACCAGTGGCTTGATGTGAAGACCACCAACGTCGTTGCACACATTGTACCGACGAATCATGTTCCGGTGCACTCGCTCCATCACACCTAATGCCCAATCAATCTCTTGTGCATCAACTCCTCTACAACTCCTCTGTCTCTACAGGAGTCTTGTACACCATACTCTTCATACGACCCCGCAAAAAATAGTCCAATGGCGTTAAATCCGGTGATCGTGTGGGCCACGCGGTTGGACCACCTCGGCCTATTCACAAACAGGCACGTGAATGGGGCTAGGCAAGATACCGCGGCAGGGTAGACGTCTCGTGCCATCAAGTGTCTTCTGACGTCATGTACTGAATTCCCGGTTGCATACCAACACAGGCACATCCAACACATTGTCATGGTTGTAGCATGGAAACGGTACGTTTCCGGACATGGGTTCCTATTCTAAATATTGTCTACTCAGTCCCCTCTACTAGCCCTAGGAGTTTGTAAGGGGAATTTCCGAGCACCCTGTATATGTATATACGTATGATATGCAATAGACATGTACATAGCAAATTTATTTTTGTCACGCTGAAAATAACATCCCATTTCTGTTTAATAATCTTATGTATTGGAATCAGTTAAATATCGGCATCGGTATCGGTTCCAAAAATTATCGGTGAGTACATCGGCATCGGTAAATTTTCAGCTTCGTCACATCCCTACATATACCAATTTTACAGGGTACATATTCTTTTATTCCTCATTTTCATATTTCACCATATGGATTTTCTACAAATCTTTCATCAATCTGTTCTAACCAGATATCCGAATTATCTGAATATTCAGATTATCCAGATATCTGGATATTTAGGTTATCCAGATTATCCTGATATTCAGATAATCTAAATTATCCAGATTATTTGTTGCATATGAAACAGATAACGGAAAATTTGAAATCCAGATTTTGTATCCATCCTTATTAATTGCACACTGCTTTTCTTCACAAGTAGATTTGCTATGTTGGTGCAAACAATATTGATGCCAAGTTAATCTTAAGAGCTACTAAATATACTGAACTACATTCATACATTTGTACATATACAGTATTTCTTTCAGTAACAGATAGATCTTACTCTTGCCTATGAAGAAAGGTACAGGCACAGAGTAGCATTGAATTTTATGTATTCAAGAAAGTACACTGAATACTCACCTGCATTGGTCGAGGTGGCATCATGCCATACGGTGGCAGACGTCCAGCAGCTCCCATTGGTCCAGATGCTTGGGGACGTATATTTCCTACTCCTGTAGTAGGGGGACCATAGCTAGCACCAACCTGGTTCTGACTTTGTGCCTTGTTTGGAAGAACAGCCACGGGTCCATTTGATTGTGCTTGAGATTGCTACAAAGAGAAACTCTTCATCTTTGTCAAGTTATCTTTGTACATTTAAAAAAAAAGACTGTTAGGCACTTTCTTTGTTAGTGAACAACAAGGTGATTTCATACAATCCAGGACATGAGAAACTGTACTGCTTTGCACTGCATGAAAGTGTTGCAAAATCAGATGTCACAAGGACTCAAAAATGCCTAATCTGGTGTTTCAATTGACGTATGCAAGAAACTTCTTTGCTCAGTTTTAGAACTACAGGTATTTTCAGTGGAAAATTTGAGAAAATTGTTTTATTTCTACTTCCTCAGTAGACTGCTTAGCAAGTCTGCGAACAAACTATGCATTCCTGTTGTAGGTTAATTTTATGCGCAGAAGGTTACTGGGATTTGATATAGTTTTCCAGAAAAGCTGAAGAACATAATTGTAAATTCAAAAGAACAGAAATTGGGACCACAATGGATCATGTCAACATAATTTTAATGATTTTTTATACAATGCATAAAAGAGAGATTCCAATTTAGGTGAAAATATCTGCAATTTTCTGCTAGTTATATATACTGAAATAATAATTATTTTCATAAGAATTTTAAATTTTTTGTTATTTAGCATCGCTTTTCTGCAACTTTTGGCTAATACGGATGAGTGATGAAATTTAAGGAGGGCACTCACAAAGAACACTCACTTCCAGGTTGGGATTTGACTCCCGACATCGTAGCAGTGCTAACCGGATTTTAAATTTTTGCACATGCACTGTTACTAGACAAATTTTAAAATCTGCAATGATATTGTACAGTTGGCCATACATTAGAATGTATTGCACAGTTATGTTGTTACCATTACGAACGCCACTCCAGCATAAGAATTAATTGTTTTTAATCCAATCTTGTATTAATTAATAAATTAAATCTCTTAAGGTCACATTTCAAAAAATGTGTAGCTTTATCTTAGGATTCATGGCTTTCTAGGTCCATATTTGGGGAGGGGAGGAGGGAAGCTGGCTCCTGAATTATTTTTAGTTTAGTCTTCCCCTGACTAGATACTCTCTCATAACATTCATACCAAGACCAATAAAGGTAATTTAAAAGGGCAACCCAGAAATTTTTATGCCAGTGGTGTTTATATCACTTGATATTTATTTATTTCTGGATGACCTAGCAGACCATCTCAATTCTTGAAGTCTAGTCCACTCCCAACATTAGCTGATGACTAAAATTATGAGAAAATAAACATTCACCTGACCTAGACCTTCTCCAAAATTACAACTAGTTTCTCTGAATGGTGTAAACACAGGAAATTGTCAATAAATCCTTCAAAAATGTGAGCACATCTGTATTTCTTTGAAACTTGACACTCTATAAGGCATTACACTTAGATTCAAAATTGACTTTCAAAGAACCTTTTCTACCAGCACAAAAAGGTGATGTGTATGCTAGGTATACAGTGTTAGTAAAAAAGAAGGAGCAAATTTGAAAATGTTATTTCAAACAAACAATACACAACAGATACATAATCGGGACATCATTAGATAGATTAAGGTTCAAAGTTTTGTTGTAGGACAATTGGTTTTGTTCATGCACTGACAATGACGTTTTGTGTGCTACAATTTGTGAAGTGTGAATCCATTCTGCATGTGCAATGCAAAATGCCTGCATTTACTGCAACTCCACAACACAGGCAAGCCTAGAACTGTTTTAGATCTCAAAGAGTAGCAGGCATACTGTTTCTTGAGAAATGCCCAGCTTTTCTAGGACTCTCATATAGGTTTTCATTTTCATCGGACGTCTGTGGGCGACCAGTGCTTTTCCCTTTGCATATGCATCCATCTTTGACAAATTTCTTATGTCACTCGTAAATTTACTTATGACGAGGCAGCTGTTTGTTGAATCTACGGCAGAATTCAAATTTCACATTGCACAATGGATTCACACTTCACAAATTGTAGCACACAAAAAAACTTTTCCTGTGGCGTCATGATTTACCTGCAACAAGAAAAATAGTGTCATTGTTAGTGTATGAATGAAACCAATTGTCCTACAACAAAACTTTGAACTTTAATCTATCCAATGATGTGCCGATTATGTTTCTGTCATGTATTGTTTGTTTGAAATAACAATTTGAAAACTGTTGCTTCTTTTTTACTAACCCTATATTATACATATTCACCGAGATCAATAAGACAGCAACACACACTGTATACTACAACACCTTTGTTACCCATATTAATTAAGTACTGTTCATCCAATGAAATTACTACACAATGAAAAAAAGATGTTTCAACCTATACACGAAAAAATTCAACACAGAAACGTTCTACATGACAACCACATGGCCCGTGCCATATTAACCAGTAGGCTGAGTAAGGTGCAGGGCAAAAAATCAGGAGTTTGAAAACTGATCAACAAGCAAAGCAAAAATAAATATCTCCACTTGTATGATTTGTTATTATTCTTTCACATAATTTGTCAATCATTTCTGGCTAAAATATAACCACCTTTACAATTTCCTACCATAAATAAAATATAAAAATTTAAAGTGGTTGATGATATTTTTTTCCCCTTTGAACAATTATCTAAAACTCCCCTACAGACAAAAAAATCTGACGAAAAAAAAAAGTCTGTTCTTATTCTCTTTGTCACAATTTTTCTGATGAAAAAAAAAACACATGTGGAGTTTTTACTGTTACAATTATTTTGTACTGTTTGTGCAATGCAATACTGAAGTCTTTCCAGTAAATAGTGTAAAACTTGTCAAACCACCACACTTTATGATTTCTTCGAAAAATGGGATCACATTTAAATATGCTATTATTTTTCCTCTAAAAGTAATTTCTTACGGAGATATTTAGTGTAGTTTAAAATTCTGCAGCGTTCATTATAATAACTTCCAACACCTACGTAACTAAAGTTTAGGATGAGAGTAAATTTTAATGTTCTGTGCAATTTATCATAAGTTTGCAATAAAGCTCCCCATAGGAAGACCTACTGAGCTGCTAAATTAATAATTTGAAGCTTCGTGCTTTTGTTTTTAATTGGTGTACTGCGACACAAATTTTATTTCCATTTAGAATGGCTCCTACAGTAATGGAGGATTTTTTAAAAATAAACAAAAACATCTTTAACTTCTAAAACTAACTATGGAGCAACCACAAGGAATAGAACCTTCGGCCAAAAGTCTCTGCACACCTTCCCCTCCATCTGTTCAACTCTGGCCATAAAGAAGCATGCTCCATTCTGCCCCTCCTCTCTAGGAGTAAGGTGTACAGGAGTCATGGATCTGTGCATGCTTTTTTGCCCAGAAACTCCAAAACAGTGTCACTGTGTTTACTTTCACTCCCATCATATATTAAGTTTACATATGTGGTGTGGTAGATTCACATATCATTCCATGTGTCAAATCCAGTGATTTTTAGCAGCTATACATTCGAAATCTATCTATTCATTGAGAAAATTTTAGATAGAGCGCAAGTTGTCATTTTACACCGAGAAGGCCAACAATGAAATGAACAAAAATAACACAACACAAAAAAATTAATAATAAATATAAAAATAAGAAAAATCTATTTGATATTATGTACCAGCGTTTATTCTGATGGAAGACCATAAGGCATACTCTGAGGAAAATTCATCAACACTTTATGAGAGATCATTATATTGGGTGGGAACTCTGTACGACAGAAATTTTTCTTGAATTTCCAGTCTAGGTTTTTCTGTGTAAAATAAGTTAGTGTTGTGTGTTTTGCACATAGGGACTTGAAAGTTGAATTTCTGAAGGAGTGTGTTGCTGCAGATTTTGCCACTGACAAATTTGTATAGATAATTGAAATGCCAGCAAATTGCGCCGATAGGGAGTCTGTAGGTTTAGATATGCACAATACCGTTGCACATTCAAAACTCAAGACAATGTCGAGAAAGTTGGCAAAATTGTTTGAGGAGACCATCGCCTGAGTATTCAAGAAATTTTTGAACTCTGTAACATCAATAAGGAAACTGTTAAGACAAATTTTACATAACGATCTTGGCATGAAAAAAGTGTGTGCAAAAGTGGTACCAAAAATCCTCACACGAGCAAAAGGAACATGAAGTGAATTATTTGAAAACATCTAAAATGATCTTAACTTCCTTCAAAATGTAATTATTTGTGATGAAACTTGGATTTTTCTATACGATCCTGAGACTAAGCGACAATCCATGCACTGGGAGAGCCTCATATCTCCAAGGAAAAAGAAAGAGTGAATGAGCAATGATCCCGTTTTTCAAAATCTAAGTTGATTGGGTGCCTGAAGGTCAGACTGTCAATCAGGTGTATTACAAGAAAGTTTTGGAGAGCCTCCATATATGGGTGAGAAGGAGGCCTGACATGTGGAAGAATGTGCTTTCTTTGAGGAAGTTTTTGGAAACACAACATTCCATTGTTGGAACATCCACCATACTACCATACTTGCCGGACCTAGCCCTGTGCGACTTTTTTTTTCTCTTCACAAAAGTCAAGTTTACACTAAAAGGAAAGTGGTTAGAGTCTGTAGATGCAGTGAAAGCCAGGGTGATGCAACTCTTGAACAGCATATCAGAAGATGACCAGCAACACTGATTCCAGCAGTGGAAGATCCGCATGGAGCTGTGTAGGGATTGGGGAAGGGACTACATTTGGATTGTCTAATTTTTTCACGAGTTACAGCATGAGTCTGGTTTTTATATTGCATGACCTCATATTATAGATTAACAATAAGGTTCTTGATCGTTATCGGAAACTGTCTGTTGAAATTCAATTACCGATAGCAGCCGATATAGGAATCTTGTGTGGTCCGCACAAATGCCACACAACATTTCTGTAGTGTCTAAATATCCTGGAAATAATTCAAAATGCATAATTTTCATTGCTTTGGCAACAGTATTGCAGCGAGAAATTGATTTTGTGATTAAATAATTATCTTATGTAAAATTATGAATACTGTATTAGTCATATATAATGCACATTTTTTCCCAATATTTTTACCCCCAATAACTGTGGTGTGTATTATGCAAAGAATAATTTGGACAGTCAAGATGAAACCATGTATGTGTTCACTATGTCACTGCGTTTAACATGTACGAGGAGGTACCCAAAAAAAAAACCCTGAATTTTGTCACCTTGTTTTATTTTGACCGTACGTGTACATGTTGTAGGTACATTCAGGTAAGCATGTCTACTCTAGTCACCTTCAAAGTATTGCCCATGTGCTTTAATGCAATTGTCCCAACGTTTTTCCCACTCTTGAATACAGTTTCGAAACTCCTCTGGTGCAATACTCTTCAAGATCAAGGAATCGCTTCCCTTTCATATTCCTCTTTTGTTCCATGGGAACAAAAAAAAGTCACAGGGTGCTAAATCAGGTGAGTACAGGGGATGGGGCACAAGCACCATGTTGTTCTTTGCCAAGAACTGTCGCACTGACATGGCCGTGTGGGCTGGTGCATTGTCATGGTGCAGTAATCACATTCCACTTCTCCACGGTTCTGGACACTTCCGTCGCACACTTTCACACATACTTCTCAAGACATTCAGATAAAATTGCTGGTTCACTGTTTGTCCTTGGGGAAAAAATTCCGAACAAATTTCCAATGTTTTCTTCATTTCTGCCTGTCAAAGGATGGCCAGGCCTTGGCAAGTCTTCAGTTGACATGTCGCCATCTTTGAACCGAGAAAACCACTCGTAGACTTGTGTCTTTCCCAAAGCAGCTTCATTGAAAGCTTGGCGAAGCATAACAACGGTCTCGGCAGCCGTTTTTCCCAACCCAACAAGAAAAAAATTTAACACAGATCCTTTGCTCCTTGTGGTCCGCCATCTCAACAATCACTCAAAAATCGCCAGACTCTTGCCGCAACACCACAAACAATGCAACACTACAAACAAACTGCTCAGCACAAAATAATGCCAACTTGCAGATTGATGCAAGATATCACATACTAATGACACCTAGCAGCACAAGCCGTAACTACATCGGTAAATCTGCGCAACATTATGATTCCGGTTTTCTTTTGGGTACCACCTTGTATGTATCAACAGGCACAAATGCAGTGTGTTCAGTTTGGCTCGGGGCTGAGATACCACGTGACTGCAGACAGCAAGCCATGGCGAAGATGACGGCATTTTCGATCTGTAACATCCTGCTTGTTACGCACATATCTTTAGCATGCAGACAATTACATCTATATTGCATAACGAGTACTAACTTGCGTTACAAGAGTTGTTCAAAGTGGTGGCTTACCACGGGGTGTAAAGAAAACACTCGTGGAGTCACTGGTTTACGCAAACAGACTAGTGTAACTTGGCATATATTGACCTCAACGGTGAACTAGCAAGACGTCTACAGAGAATACAAAATGCATGTGCGCACTTTACTTATAATATCAAATATTTTGTTCACCTTATCCTGGTTTTCAAGGACCTAGGCTGGGTCTACCTTTCCACACACTGTCACTTCCATGCTCTTAACAGCACTCCACAAATTAATAAATTCACAAGAACCTCCCTACCTTCTATCACATTTTAGCCCCTAAGCGCAGCTCACTCCTTTGCCACCTGTTCGAGAGACAACTCTCTGCTGACGAACCCCTCCACCAAGACAACATTTTACGGATATTCCATCACTGTTAATGCTATCAGGGCGTGGAACGAGCTGCAAAACGACATAAGAAATACTTCTTCTCTTGGTCAATTTAAATAAAAATTTAAAAAATCACCTTTTGGAGTTAAGTTATCAGCACTGAAAATAGGGAAATGCAACAAAACCCTATTTGCAACCTTTTTGTTACAAAAAAAAAACTCATTAGCTCTTATGAGTACTTTTGTTATGTATGTGTGGGAAGGTGTGTGTATATGTATGTTTTACATATATTTTTCACTTTTCTTACAGCGTATGTTATATTTTTCGTGTTTTTTGTATTTTAACGTTTTCAGCTTTTTTAAATAAATTTCACAAACAATTAGCTATTGTAATTAATTTGTAAAATCTCAAGTAATATGGTTAAAAGGAATGGCTTGTGTCTTAACTTTGCCATTCAAAACAAGAAATAAATATAATTGTATGTATGCTAAATACATGTGCGTAAAAATAAGTGTGACATTATGGATCAAAAATGCTTTAATCTGTGCCTTGCCTTGCCATCTGCAGTCACGTGCTATCTCGGCCCCAGCCAACCTGAATACACTGTACAAATTACCAGGTTGGGTTTCTTGAGCAATGATAATTCAAAAAACCATGTATGAAAGTTTAAAGACAGTTTCCTACGGGTTTTCACTTTGTATTGTAACGTTTTATGACATCAAGAAAAGTGGTGCCTTTCTGGCAGAATTCGAGCATGCACAACGGGGATGCATATCAGCAGTATTTGTCGGGTGAAAAATAACAAAAAATAACTTCCCGAGGGTTCCAAATCCATAACATAATTCTGATATTGGTTTCTTCTACTACAGAATAAACAAGTGAAAGCTTTGGGATGCTAAGCACAGTGGAGGAAGAGGGGGAAGATAGCATGGGTTGGTGTCTCATTGAATAACTATGATGGCATTTGCTCTGTCATAGCAACAGCTTTATGACCTACAACTAAGAAAGACATTTCTTGAACCTGAATTGTACTGTGCACTACAGAAGGTTGTTCGGGATCTCTGGTGACGATTTTGAAAGCCGCTGGCGGCGCTGTTATCAACGTCAGTCCGTCCAAACGGTGCATGCTGAGCCACGTCAGTACCGAGAACGCATGTGCAGAGTGTTGTGTCATTTACCTACAACGATGCCGAAGAAAATTGAACCATACTGGGAGGGATACATAACAGCCCTTTCTGATGCTAAATATAGCTATTCGGCAATCAAAGGAATGTGCAAGAAGCGTGGTTTTGTGATATCGAAGAACGGGATCGGTGCGGTATTCAACAAAAAAGGCAAAGGCCGACTGGGCCTAATTCCACAGGGGAAGAAACAGGCAAATCCACGAGCAGCTACGAGTCGTACACTGGACATAGTGAGAAAGGTGAAGGCCCTTGTGTCAGGTGGTAACCCTGCCCCCTAAAGGAGTATCGCACGTAAGTTGAAAATGTCTGTGTCAACAGTGAACACCATAATCAAGAAGGACCTGCAACTAGAAATGCGGCATAAGCGGCGAGTTCACAAGCTGTTGCCTCGTCACATTGCGGAACGTCGCACGAATGCTAGAAAGCTCTATGAGACCTATCTTGCAGGGGAGAGATGGAAAAATGTGGTGACATTAGACGAAGCATATGTCTACCTTAGTGACTGTCACAAACCCCGCGCGATTTACTACCACCCTCGCGACAAAAACAATTATCAAACATTGTATCGAGAATGCCAGGAAAGTTTTCCACGGTGTTTCATGATCATCGCTGGATACTGCTATAATGGCAAGCTAGCAATTCGCCGTGTAGCTAATAATGTGAAGGTGAACTCCACGTACTATCAGGATGAGGTTTTAACACCCATTTATAACATAGATATCCCGGCACTGTATGGGGGGACCAAAAACCAGGTCTGGGTGCACCAAGATAAAGCATCCAGCCATACCTCCCGTTCGACTCGTCTGTTCTTACAGCGAATGGAGGTGGAAACTGGCATCCGTGCAATTCCTTACAGCGACATTCTGGTCAAGGCGCCAGATGGGTCACCCATGGACTTCTGTGCATTTGGACTCCTAAAACGGGCCTTAGGAAAGAGACGTCCACACACTCTCAATGGCCTCTGGAAAGCCAGTCAGGAAGAGTGGGAAAAGTTGGACATGATAACTCTTCGGAAAAGTCTGTTGTAATGGAAATTACGTTGTCCGGCTATAGTGCGGAATGCTGGTTTTCCAATTGAGCATGATCGTTGGTGGCGACATGGGTTTTCATGAACTTATCACCCTTCCAACATTGTCCTCAGAGATCCCGAACGACCTTCTGTATATATCAGATATAATTGTTTGCCTCTTTTCCCCATCAAAAACCAGGGTGTACATTATACATGCATAAATATGATATTTTAAATCAAAACCTCTGGTATATTGATATGATTAGTTCTAATTGGATGTCATTATGCCATGGAAGAAAAAACATAAGTGAGAACAGCAAAGATAGCCCTGGAATGGCTGAAGAAGCTACATCGAAAGTTTCACAGTTTGAAAAACCATCAGACTTCTGGGGCTTTGAGATGAGAAATTTAAGTTTTGGATTCGTACACAATGAAGATATGTTAAATACAACAAAATGTAATTTCACAATTTCACATGCTATACAAGCACACAAAACTGTTCAATTTCCAACTTGACTTTTGGATAGATCCAACTGCTCACTGACAATCTTATTCTATTCATCTCTGCTGTTTTAAGTCCGCACAATTGGGAATGCTCTCTGTAAATCAATAAAAATGAAATGCATCCTCTCAGTAGTCGTAAATTTTACGAGGGTCACTATTTATATTTTGAGCCTTGGCAACACTGATTGAAGTTAGGCACGATTTGACGTTTGCACGGAATCATCTGGCATTATTGACCATAACGTACTTCAAATGTTTTGTCAATAGCTTCATTTGTGTTGTTTATGTTGCCTTGGAGACAACAATAAAATGGAATTAACTCGTGAACATTTTCATGCGATGATTTTTTACGATTTTCGACGTGGATTATCAAGACAAGAGTGCATCGATCAACTTACTTCCACATTTGCCGATGAAGCCCCATCCTTTGCCACTGTGAAACGCTGGTATAACGAATTTAATCGTGGCCGCCATTCGCTCACCGACGAGATTCGCGAAGGTCGTCCAAAATCAGTTGTTGTTCAAGAAAACATTGATGCTGTGCAAAACCTAATACTGCAAGATCATCATGTGACATACTGTGAGATTGAGGCAACCATAGGCATTAGTTCCACCAGCATATATAAAATATTACATGATCATTTAGCTGTGAGAAAGGTATGTTCTCGTTGGATCCCACACAATTTGACAAAAACTCAAAAAGATGCTCGCGTCAATTGGTGCAAACAAATGCTCAATAAATACAATCGTGGTGCTTCAAAAGACGTACATAAGATTGTAACAGGTGACGAATCATGGATATATGCATATGAGCCGGAACGTAAACAGCAGTCAACTGTATGGGTGTTGCAAGATGAACCCAATCCAACAAAAGTTGTTCGCACTCGAAGTACATCGAAACAAATGCTCGCCTGTTTTTTCGGGAAAACTGGTCATGTGGCAACTGTGCCTTTAGAGGAACGTAGAACGGTCAACTCTGAATGGTACACAACAATTTGTTTGCCAGAGGTCTTCGGTCAAATACAGAAAACAAACAAACGCCATCAGATCATTCTTCATCAAGACAATGCCAGCTGTCACACATCATCTCGTCTAACAACCGACTTTATGAACAGTCAAAAAATCGAATTGATGGGTCATCTGCCGTACAGTCCTGATTTGGCAGCCAATTACTTCTTCTTGTTCCCGAATGTCAAGAATAAATTGCGTGGACAACGATTTTCGTCGGCGGAAGATGCCGTTGATGCGTTCAAAAACCATATTATGGAGGTGTCTCAAGAAGATTGGAAAAACTGCTTTGACAAATGGTTCGAACGAATGCAAAAGTGTATTGACCATAAAGGACAATACTTTGAAAAACAATAAAGCAGTTTTCAATGCCAAATTCCTGTTTTTTCATTGTTAGGCTCAAAATATAAATAGTGACCCTCGTACAATCCTGTTCAACACGTGGAACTGGGATATTTCTTAGGAATTCAAAACACTTGATGCAAGACTAGTCACCCTTAACACATGCAACATCTTTGTTCTCCTGTTATTTTACCTTTCATTTTTTTTTATCATGTGGAACACCCTAAATCTTTTCTCATGTTTTTCCAGGAATCTTTAACAGGGTGTCTACCAAATTAACAAATATAAAATTTCAAGACTTTTTCTTAAACTTTCTCATATATCTTAACATTTATTTATTCGAATCTTAGGTAGTTGGAAATGAGCAATTACGAATATATATATATATTTATTTAATGATTTAAAAAATTCCTTCCAAGGTGCAAAAAGGCCCATTTTCCCCTTCCAAGGTGCAAACAGGCCCATTTTCCCCCTAACATTTCTTTTATATATATATATATACCACTCAAAAGTAAGTTCCCTGATTTTCCAAGACTTTTCAGATTTTCCAGGTCCATTGGAGTACTACAGTTCTCCATCAAATTAGTTTCCAAGTACATAAAGCTTTAATCTTACACTTCTATGCTCAAATGAATTCCATTATATTAACATAGGAAATCTGTTGACTAAATCTTTGAGTGTTAACTGCATCTCAGCCAGCACGGCAATTACAAAATAGAAAAACAGTTTGTTCCAATTCTACTTTGCTTGGATAAGCTTTCGACAACTGCATCTACAGTTTAACCTTTATATGCTGCAAGCCTATCCACCTGTAAGGTTCTCATGCTGTGAGGTTTCCAAGTGTGTACTTTTCAAAGGTACAGAGAAAAAACAAACAAAAAAAACACCAGTTGCGATTGGTTTTTCCCCTACTTTTTTGTGGGAAAGGGAAATTTTGGTATTACATTTCCAAAAACCAGAATTAAAAGAAAATTTAAATTTTACAAAAAGATTCCTATCTGGAGCACCACAGTGGTCTCCACAAACTGTGAACAAAAAAAAATTAAATTGGTACTGTTAGGGTCCTCAAACAGTACCAAGTTGTGATGACAGTAGTTCATCAAAAAATAATAATTGTATTACCCAATACAAATTAAATAATGGAAAAACATTATATACACACACACTGATGAGTACCCTAGTTGGCCAGTATGCTAGGTAAATATTGTTTTAATCTAAGCAATGTGTATAGATACATATGTCTACTATTGTAAACAGTTTTTGGCATGTGCTAAATAGGGATCAAAACGTAAGGAGAGAATATTACAAAAAAATACACTTTTAGAGGGGGTTTTAGGTCTTACAGTTTGATTTTTTTTAAATTAAAAAAATACTAGTTTCTCAATGATTAGTCTTAGCATGTAAATTCAAGGAACTAGGTTACATAGCCATTGATTAAACCATTAGCTTACTCAAGAATAGTTGGCAACACTACTACTATGCTGTTGCACAAATACATTTTGGAATTTGGAATTCACTTTGGAGCATCATGGGGGCTGCAGAGGTTTCTTGAAAAAATTTGCCTTTCTTCTAATTGCACACATATTAAGATGGAATGTCAACATTGTGCTTCCTCCGAAAGTTTTAAGCCATCCCATTCAAAACAAACTGACTCTTTATGACAATAGTTCCTCGTATGTTTTTTTTTAAAAAAAACATTCACATGCATTTGAAAAGCCCACGCTTTAAAATTCTTAAACAATAAAAAATAAAATCCACTTTTAACAAGCTTACAATACTCATACTGCTTGGAAATTTTGAGAAATGACGTGTTAAATGCTCATGTGTGGTGACAGTTCATATGTTGGACAGGCAGGTTGCTCCATCAAGCAGGTGAGTAAAGGTGGGAACCACTGTTCAGAATAAAAAAAACAGTTCATAATCATTTTGCCAAATCAAATTCCCAGACTTCACCAGGTATTTTCAAATCAGTTTGTGGATCATTTTAGTAAGTTTTAAAATACTAATATGTAAATGTCAGCTTGCATGATAAGCACAGATAGAATTTTAGGTGCTGCACCTTAATTTTTTTTGTGTGAAAATGGGTAAAAAAGTGACTCATCCCAAAAATAAGCATGTATTGAACTCTACTCATGGT
This sequence comes from Lepisma saccharinum, assembly GCF_977018435.1. Classification (NCBI taxonomy): domain Eukaryota; kingdom Metazoa; phylum Arthropoda; class Insecta; order Zygentoma; family Lepismatidae; genus Lepisma; species Lepisma saccharinum. Next base: position 68,595,459 of record NC_139238.1, on the reverse strand, counting down.
GTTTCGGTTGCACCTTTTTCACAATCTCTGAACCTTTTCCACCTTTTCGCCCTTTTTGCATCTTTATCATTTTTTTTCAATACAACTCGTGTGCTGTTTAACCCCACCCACATTCGAGGCATGGCTTCTTGGCACGCGATTTTTGTTTACCGCACAACAATGAATCGGCTTTCTTCAGTTCTTGGGACGTTAATGTAGTAAGCACGCGGACTTTAAACAGTGCCAACAATGACGCGTAACAACTGCTAGAAGTTGTGCTCTTTTTGTCCTATGCTGTATTGTTTACGAATTGTTGTAGGAAAGCTGTTTTGTTTTAGTTTCCTTCTCCCGTCTCAGCGAGCAGGTAACTGCAGTCTGTGATCGACTGATCGATGCATCGGATTTGCTTGTTCACCATGCCAAACCATAAAGTAAATGTTGGGAAACTGCAGGACATTGTTAAACAGTTTAGCGGTGACGGCATTCAGAGTGATGGATCTGTTCTGAGGTGTGATGTGTGTGATATTTCTATTGCTGTTGATGACAAACGCCAACGCACTCGGGTTGTGCAGCATCTACAAAGTGGGAAGCACGTCAGGAATAAAGAACTACGAGATGGTAAAGGTGGGAAGTGACAGCAATTCACTGGTGAGGTGCTTGCATTTTAGAGTTCCAGAAATACAAATGAATTTTTCAGTGAGACAGCAAGGACATTTATAGCGTGTGGAATACCTCTTTCAAAACTTAACAATCCTGTCATGAAATCATATTTGCAAAAATATACTGGGAAGTCAGTTCCAGATGAGAGCACCTTAAGGAAATCTTACCTTCAACCTCTTTATGAAGCTAAAATCTCGCAGATCAGGCAAGTAGTACCTGACCATCCAGTCTATTTCATACTAGATGAAAGGTAGGCAAAACAGGTACGTTTTGAACATTTTAGTAGCACCTCTTAATGGACATCAAGTGAAACCCATGCTTTTAAAAACTCATTTTCTCGGCAAAACAGATAATGCAAGTGTAATGCAAAGTTTCAATGATGCACGTTTTGCATTGTGGCCGGAGGGCATAAAATATGATAGAGTGTGGTTAGTTCTTACAGACCAAGCATCTTACATGTTAGCTGCATTATCTAATCTGAAGAATATGTATCCTAACTTAAAACATGTGACCTGCATTGTTCATGCTTTGCATCGAGTTTGTGAAGCTCTTAAAGATGAATATACATATGTGAACGAATTTGTTTCTAGCATTAAGAAAATACTGAAAAAGGCTCCTTCTAGAATACAGAAGTACGTAGAAATTACGAAACTTCCACTACCACCCTCTCCCATCCTCGCTAGATGGGGTACATGGTTAAAAGCTGCAGTGTTTATTTGCAATCATTTCCATACAGTATCGAAATTTTTAGATGCTTTGCCTAGTGATTCCTCAGCTGTAGAAAAAGCCAAAAAACTTGCATTTAAACAGGAATTGCAAGATGAACTCTATATTGTACATGGCTTCACTTTCCTTACTACTGCAATCACAAAACTGGAGGAGCAGTGTCCTGAAAAGGAAGCACAGTGGGCTGTTTTGATGGATGTGCAACGAGAGCTACAATGGGTCGGGAAAAAGAAGTTAGAACAAAGTTTAGCCAAAAACCCTGATGTTCAAGAAGTCGCAACCAACAAGGATGTGGATTGCCGGTTGAAAACAAAATACGCACCACTTGTGTCTGTTGACGTTGAATGTTCTTTTTCAACTTACAAGTATCTGCTTAGTGACCGAAGATGTAGCCTCACTCAGAAGAACATAGAAATTTTGAATGTAATCTATTTTAACAGTTTCTAGATGACTAATTCTAAGCAAGTAAGAAGAACCCTATTTTCCTTTATGTCGCTTTCCAATGTATCAGAGAATTTTCTTTGCTTTGTTATATTAAATGATTTAAAACCAGAGATTACTCTATGTGTTTATCCAGACAAGTTGAATCATATATGTATGCACTGCTCACAATAAATTTTACATCTGAAAATTAGCACCTTCTTTTACCTTTATTGGCAAATTTTTCCACCTAAAATTCCTAGCTCTGATGATAAGCCAATGAAGTTTACTCAATGTTGTTGAATATAAATGAAGAAAAAAGTAAAATTAAAATATTTTTTTTACACAAAATATCTACAATAATGAAGCATGGAGAAAATTTTGTTGATGGCTGTTCTTTCAATCTCAAATCCTGGAAAACATACACATCCAATTTCTCTCATATTTCCATGCTTTTCACTTCTAAGCTGATTTCCTGACTTTTGAAGGATTCCCTTTCCATGCTTTTCACTTCTAAGCTGATTTCCTGACTTTTGAAGGATTCCCTGACAGGTATTGCACATCTATATTTTTAATGTTAATGAACAAAATTCATATTTAAATCTTGGAATTCAAGATCCTCTCAGGCAGTAGGCACTATTGACTTCATCCAGTTTGTTGATTGTTCAACTTCACTTGAAAGAATTCATACGCCAAGGATTCGTGGGGAAGTAACGAGTGAAAGGAATGGGTAATGTGGACTTCGGGGTATTACTTTCCCAGAGTATGACGGGCACCAAATAACTTTGTTGCTGTAGCAATAAACCTATGGTGGCTAAGCGAACTGAGCCACTGCATAGCACCTTTGTCTTAAGTCCCCGATTGGATTTACGGTGGAAGCTCTTCAAGTTTCAGTGTTGACTAAACATGGAAGGCCAATTGGGGAGCTGCTTGAAAGCAACAACAATGGATTCCAATCTTGAAAGCAAGAAAACTGCATCAATGAGACTCGATGAGCTTATAACATTCCATCCAATGAAAATTATTATGTTGTTAAATAAAATAATTGTTATTAATAATAATTGACCATGTGCCACTTGAAGGCTTTACCTAAGCAGGCTGTTGCACCTCAAGTCCTGTACTCCAGTGGCTTTTATAACAGACTACAAATTTTGTGAGGATGGTGTGCAAATATAACTGCAACTCTATACAAAACAAATACATTAGTGTTGATATGGAATATAGGGCTTGTTTTTTATATGTGTTAACACATTTCAATAAATTTAGTGGTGCAATCCATATCAATATTTTACAAAAAAATACAGATTATGGGGAAACAACTAGCTTTAATATAGACTAACAAAAAAAATTAGAAAATTATTTGGGAAATTGAAGTAATGTTTTTAAGTTGCTGTCAAATACTTCCAATTTTGACTCAAAATTCAGTAGACTTTCAAAATGTATACATAAAGAGAATAGAGCTTTATTAATAGTAATGTTTCTTGTCCCAGATTATTTAAAAAATCACCTTTATAGCAGGAATATAATTAAACTGTCTTTAAGGCTGACAAGAAAGTTCAATATTACATTCATTTTTTTTAAAAAAAATAATAAGTTTCCCCTGTGACTTCTATAATACCATGAGGTACAAGAATTTTTGTACAAACATTTGACAAACCCATATCACAAATGCCCACCATGTAATTAAGACTGCCTATGTATGTATAAAAGTTCTCCAATTTTTAAATAAATCCAAGGAACTGTGGATGAAAGTCACACAAATCAATGGAGAATGTTTTTGCAATTATGGTATGTTTAGTAACTGATAACAATTTTACTGTGAATCCATGGACATTTAAAATGAGCATCAATTCACATTTCTTTCCCTTTTTTTAAAATGATGGAAACAAATAAATAAAACTGCTTATGCAAGTTGGATGTTAAAGTAGTATTGAGCTTTCAGTCAACCCATTTATGTAACCTATTCAAAACTAAAAGCTAATACAAAGTATTGTAAACTAAAGTTTTCCAATATGTCAATAAACAGGATTACCAGGTTAGAAACTACAATGACCTATCAAATATGAAAAAATAAGAAAGGAAAAATTCAAAATGCACTTTTATTATCTTCATTTTTCTTCTTTCTTTTTAGTTTTTTAATGCACTCACATTCTACTTAATGTTAAGAAAAATTAACAGTGCTAGATGCAATACATGTGATGGAAATAAACAAAACTTTGTTTCAAAATATAACCCAACTTCATTTGTTTAAGTTCATTAAAAAATTGGGAATTCACCAGAATGAAAAATTGTGGCATAAAAACTGTGTGTTTTGCTTCCAATACCATATGGGGAAAAAAAGTAAATTATAAGTTAAATAATTTCAATTTTCGGAACACCAATATCTGCAGCAACTTTAATAATCGTAAATCTGGTTAGCTATTCCTGAAGAAAGTGTGCTTCTTGCATAGCATGTGGACCCACATAGCCACTCATGATTCAAAGGATTTAAAACTGAACAATGACAGTATTTCTTCATGGAAGAACACATCAACCCAAAAATTCATGTTGAATGTGGTCAAAAAAGGGGTAAAAATTGGAATATCGGCAAATCATGGAGGGCATAAAGATTACAGTACATTGTTTTCTTTATAACACCACCAAAACTGTATAACTAATGTTATATTTCCCAACACCACAACCAAACCAACCCATGTGAAAAAAAAAAAGTGAATGTCACATTTGTGATCTTGGAACACAACGAACCTGCGGGGCTGCTTTCTTTGGGGCTCCACCGGAGTTTGACGAGTCCATGAGATTTTCGCATCTCCGTTCACGACACACTTGGTGAGTTCGAACATTGCGACATGGGGCGCACACACCACAGTTCTCTTTTACGGCACAACCTTTACACATTCCACACCTTTTTCGCTTAGTTCGGTTCCTAGACCAATTGCTCCCTTGATCAGGCTCGCTCCGACTGATTGCTTCATTCGAGTTCTCGTCTTCCTCTTTATCGTCCAACTGGCTGCTGTCATTGCTATTGTTGTGCGTGTAGCCGGGGCTAGGACAAGGAGGGTCTGACCAAAACTGTGGCCAATAGGGAAGGGTAAAGAGGTTGAGTTAGAACTGCCATAGCCTAATAAACTTAGGTAAGTATAAGAGAAGGGAAACGTATGCAGAAGCCAAGGCACAAGTGATTCTCAGGATTTTCTTAAAACTTTTAATTTTCTAAAGTTTGTCTGTTATCTCTACGTGGCAATGAAAATAATGCAGCAACATATTACTTAAATTTCTGAACTTCCACTGGTATATATACTTGACTACAGTGTCTTTCAAAAGTCTCGCAACCGTAAATCTTGAGTGATATTCACACCAAATTATCTGCTTTAAAATTTCTTGTCGAAGATATTTTTAAATATTTTTGACTACCAGTGTATTTCATACGGGAAAATCTAGATTTTAATCAATGGCTGAAGTCTGAGTAAACTTTTCCCAGAATGTCAAATTTTGAGGGATAAAAAGTGACAAGGGAATACTACAGCATCACAATTATTTTGACTTGCACCATGTTATTCTGTGCTTACATAGTTTCAAAAAAATTTCTGTATGGACTACACTGGCAATAAAAATTTAAAATATCTCAATGGACAAGGTTTTATAATGCAGATCTCTCCCTCTGTTTACGTTATATTCAATCAATGTCATGTGACTTCTGAAACACACTGTAGTTATAAACAGAGTTTCTAATTTAAGGCCAACTTCACTTCATGTAATAATTGATACAATTATACAGTATTTTGAAGTAATGGTATGTTGTTTTGCAAATACTAAATTTCTACAATTTACTTGAGTATATAATGGAACATAGAATGTACGAACCATCTTTGTTTCTATTATCTCTATTACTGGATGTCAACTGAACTGAAGTATTACAATTTTGTAACAACCCTGAACGAAGTTCCTGATGAATTTTTCTTGTTAACTTCAATCTCAACAACCAATATGTTCAGATATGTTAATTTTCTGAATATCTATCAAAAATGTCTACATGGAGATAAGTAAGTGACAAGCTATAATACAAAAGACGTGAAGAACTATATTGATATTATTATTATTATTATTATTATTATAAGTTCATTTTATGCTCAGAGAGGCAACAGATCTGCATGTCTAGATCTGAATCTGCTATTTACTTCAAGTAGCTCTCCTAATGTCCTCATGATGCTGGGTCAACAAACATTTTTGGAGCTCTCGCCAGGAATTGAACGTGCAACCACTCTCACTGGGAACATTTTTCTACATGGGAACTCAAACACTCCACCATAATGATGGAGCTTACTAGAAAAGCATTCTGGGTACAAAAAAAAATTAAATTTGACAACTACCTCATGGAAAAGTTCTGAACATCATTGGAAACCCTGAGTTTCTCTTAATTCAGCAGAAAAAAACATATATCCGCCCCGTTTCTACTAGAGAACTACTATGCCTGGAGTTCTGAGTCAGCAAATAGATAAAATCTTGTAAAAATAAATGAATATATTCACTTTGAATAAAAATAGCTAGTTTGTAGATTGGTGTACTGCAGCATATCATTCAGTTTGTACATGCCACCAAAGGAACTCAAATTGATGTGTACTGCTCCCCCCCCCCTATATTTGGTGAGTTACTCTAACTTGCTCATTAATTAACAAACAAAGCAGAAAACAAGCACCCTTATGCCCCAATCTTGCCTGTGTCAATTATAGATTGTTCATATAGCTGCAAGAAAAAATTCCGTGTAAAGAAAAGTATAAAAAGTGTGAAAGTTATCATTGCCTAATATTTTCAGAACAGAATATAGAAGGGAACGAAAAAAATAAACCAGTAAAAATTCCAACAGGTACACCCAAGACAGTAAATCGTTATTGGAGGGGAAAAAAAGACAAATGAAAGGGGATGTACAATTTGAAGCATTACATATACAAATTACTAAGATGGTAAATAAATGACTAGACCTAGTCTGTAATAAGAGGAACATTAATATTCTTTTCACTTCTCTGTCGACTGTACATTCAGCCCACTCCCATAAAATTAATAATAGAAATTGAAGTAAATATGTAATAAATGCTGCATTTTCTCCTTTGCGTGTACCCTAAGATAAAACTCAAAAGAAAAATAATACAATGAAACACACAGATATGCCTTGGCTTTCTACATATCCTTCATGATGAAATATATAAAAATAATAAAGAAAAGCACATCATGCATTAACTAAAGAGCAACAAAAATGTTAAGATTCTACAGTTCTTCATCCATTTATGTCTCACACTGCCACACAAACATGAGCCACCACCCAGTTATTAGACAAAATGTGTCCTCCTAAATCTTGTAATTTTCTATAAATAATGTTTTTTGGTACCTTGCAATTCTTTTGAGTTACGAATAACAACAGATTTTGACGCTACTATATATTATCATTACTATAGTGAACATTTCTACCCAAGTGAATCCATTATATTTATCATGTGCTTATTTGAGCCCTCTTCTTGGATTCTAAATGTAAAAACATATGATGATTTTGACATACTGTGTTGTGAAAAGATACACTATGATCATATTTCAACCAAAACAGACACGTCACATGTGTGTTGGATATATTCCACTTTCTTTTATCAAAACATTACTCATTCTCAAAGTAATTTGATTTGTAATATAATTTTATGCTCGCTACATAGCTCAGTTGATCGAGCAATTCCATGGTATGCCAGAGACGTAGGTTCAAGTCCTGGTTGAGCCTACTCTTGCTTAAATTTCTAGGTGGTAAATTACCTGCGAGTGCCATATAATTTGATTTGTAATATAAAAGAAAGTGGCTATGAGAAATGTATGTATGTAAAGCATGATGTATTCCAAATGTGAAATCCCAGTATGAAGCACATACCAGTAAAAGAATGTAAGCTAACAGTGCTCAATTGTTTGCCAGTGTGAGACAATGAGAGAAGAATAAAGACACTTAAGATAATCTCTTAATAGAAATACTCTAAGCCTGTGTGATGTCCAAATTTACAATATTGTATATATTGACTCTTCCTTCAATACAAGATATAGTCAGACAACATTTCCTTGCTTCTTAAAATAAAACCCTCTATATTTTTCTTTAAAAGAGAGTTAAACATAATAACATAATATGTAATGTTCATAGGAAAAGAAAGCAATGCTTATTCACAGTGAAAGCTACAAGTATTACAATCTTATGTCAAAAGAATACCGTGAGAAGGAAAAACCACACAGCATAATTTTAGAGAAATTATAAATAAGATTTTACACACACACACAAAACCGAAATCAAACATGTAGTAAGCAAATGCATAGTTATCACTGAAAATTAATAAAAATAAGTACATGTGAGTATGTGGTGAAACACCTTAATTTTTATTAATTTTTTTCTATACATTTAATTTCCATCTGGTTCTAAGGAAGCTCGTTACTAAATGTTCTCTAATTTCATATTTTTGTATCGTATGTTTTGTAGCAAAGAGTCCCTAAAAAAAGAATAATCAAGGTTTCACTTTGTACATATATTTTTATTTGTTCTTTTAACCTACAAGATAGCACCAAATGACCTCATTAAATAATTTGCATTTTATAACTTTCTCGATATTCAGCAAAACAAGTAGATTACAAGAGGTTGCAGTGCTGCTTACAGAAATAAATTTATTTTTAATGATCACATGACCTGCAATCCAAGTCTTCAGTTTCATTTCAAGGATACGTAAGTTTATGAAATGCATTTTATCCAACAGTATTTATTTGTAGCCAATTAAATTCCTGCTAAACTTCTTACTTTTTATTTAAATCATTTAAAGTGTGATTATTTTCTTCAAATGAATTAGTATTTCAACATCTACAGTAAGACATATTTTGCATTATACATTGTTAGGTTAACATTATCAGTTAATTATTTAGTTATAATAAAGATCACTGATAACTAATATTATTTAGGATTTGACACTAAAAATAAAATTATTAAAAATATACAATAGTAACATCACCATTGAACAAAAGAAGTATGATACATGCCTCAGGAAGGCCTTTTCTATTTTAGTATGTATTTTCCCATGTCCTGTGCCACATTTCAGCCTCTCTAGGCTAATTTGAGAAGATGACAATGAATGATGATTAGCTGAAATTGATGAAGGGTCACACAGAAAGGCACAGGCATGTCCAAACCTGGGACCGTTAGTGGCAAGATTGAGAGTCCACCACTGAAGGTAGCAACACAACTGAGGAAGCTGAATCTATTCAAATTAAATGGAAATACTATGGTATCGAACTCAAGTACACGTGTCTATTTTACTGCTACAAGAATATATTTTCCACAGAGAAAAGTGGGAAATTCATTCACAAATTAGAAAATACATTGTTTATTTTTCAGAGTCAAAATCTTTGCAGTCAAATTGTTACATAGAGTATTTGCGATGAATGAACTATTCAGACTCTCTGCAAAGTATCAGATCAGGAGAATATCAGTACTGGTAGCCTTCCTATTAGTCCACATTCCTACTGCAAGACTTCTAAGAGACAATGCTCACTTTATCAATTGGGCAAATAAACTGGTGACAATGTTTAGGGCTAGACAAAAAAGTAATGTACCACTAACGGTTGATACCAGTGATATCGGAAAAAACAGGTTGGAATTTATTTACTGGTATCGGCCGAGGTAATTTTTTCTCTCCACAGGATCTGCGAAATTGTGAAATGTCACTTTCACAGTCTATCTTCGAAATTATCAAATCTTCAAAATTTTTACTTACTTTGCAGCAGTATTGCGTGAAAAACTGGATTTTGTGATTACATAACATTTATTTTAATATTTTGATGTAATTCTTGAATACTTTAAAGCAAAATTCTCAGTAAACCTATGCATATAATTGGAGTGAAATACTCGCTCACTAATATTAATCAATATTTTGAACTTCGATTTTTCTAACATCGATATCAGTATTGGTGAGAATCAATACGAGTATTGACATTGGTATGTACTACATTACAAGACTAACTTTGATTCCTTCAGGAAGCTAACAGAAAACTTAGATGGAATTTGCATCTTTTACCCTAATGGCTTCTGGTGAATACGATAACAATCTGGTGTTCTTTGTGTATTGCTCCCCTACCCCCTGCCTTTTCATAGCATCGTGTTGTGAATATATTAGTTCCATGCATGCATGCATTTGAAGGAAAAGTCATGCTGAATGATCCCACATAAACTGCAAATATACTTTTATAGTTGCAGAACAGTTTTTTATAATTATAACTACTGTGGAACTTCAGAAAATGTACTGAAAAGCAGAAACAATGGAAACTTGGATGAAAAATGCATTACAACTGGGGGAAAAACATGGAGTAACATCTCATGCCGGTTTTTGTGACTAATTATTAAGTTACAAAGCCAATTTCTGACTCTTGACTTTGTTTGCACAAGAGTGCCACTCAGCTTGTTCTTACATTTGGGCTCTTTTCCCAGGGGGTTTGAGGGGTGGAGTGGCAAGATCTTACCTTATGGGAACTTTGTGCATCAATTTATGCTATCGATTTTGAAGACTCTACTCCCTAATTTTAGTTAAACTAGCTAACCAGCTTGCAAAATTATGACAACAGGTTCCTTCAACATTTCTATTTAAATTTTTGTTATTTAACATTGTATTTTTACCTTTCAGATTTTTACAATGCATTTCTACCTTTCAGATTTCTCATGGTAATGAGGATGTGACATTAGAAACACCACACATGCATTCCCTACTCAGGATTTAAGCAAAGGACCCTTGCTTTGTAGAGAATAACACTAACTGCTCTCCAACAGAGGCTGACATTGTTTATGCATTCACTTTATGCATAGCAAACGCATGACAAGAAATGCAACAAGAGTTTGATGTTTTGCCTGGACCACTGAAATGTGCTCAACTAGTAAACAAACCCAAGATATTCTAAGTACATGACAAACAGTTTTTTTTCATGAAGCAAGAGGAAAAGAGGCCTGGCAGCTAGAATTTTATAAGTGGAAGCTTACAGAATGATTTTGATATTGTTCTGAATAGTTGAATATTTAAGTTGAAGAGCGAGTCTCTTCATTTTCCATAAGAAATATGCAAGGATCGAAACACATTTATTCATGGTATTTTCAATTTTCTAGCTTAATAATTGACTTAAAAATCCACTCACCACTGCTACATGAGGATAAATTTATGAGCTAGAATTCGGTTCTCTTTTTCTAATACTTGTGTTCACATATATCACCTGCAATCTAGCACCCTCATAAACACATACACAAAATATAAATTCTAACTTGGTTCACCCCAATTAAAAATCACAATCCCTACTTCATAGAAATCCACCAAGTAGTCTGAAAAATACTTAAGTTGATGTGGAGTAGTACATATTTTAGAGACATAGATAACCAATGTAACCTAACATCAAGCCAAAACTGAAAGACCATGATAATGGTCATAACATATTTTCCATTTATACGTACTCAAAAATTAACCCTGCCTACATATTTTCAAGAGCATAAATTACATTTATAACGTATATAGTGTCCAATTTCTCATTGCCACTAATTTACCCCACCCCCACCCCACCCCCTCAACCTGGTACTTTTGATAACATTTTAAGGAGAGTATCATTTACGAAATTGTTCCTGATAAAATAACATAGAGGGGCTTAATAAGAGAAAATTCAGGAATTCAAATTTCAACTACTAACAAAATTGTTTAGTTGAAGCAACACTTTTCAAAAGCACATTGCCGACATTGCTGTGTACTAAAGGGTGTTCCAATAAGAATGCAAGTGTTAAATTGTGTTTCATTTTTGTTCTGTTGGGTTTTGCTGCAATTTGCACAATGAAAACCAGAATTGGTCACCGAGATCCTGCAATTTGGCACCATGTGACTACTTTCTTTTGGGTATGTGTAATCTTGTATCTATACCACTACACCAACAAACCATTCTTGAGATCAAGGTGGAGATTTACCACGACACTCGTGAGCCACCACTATCGAAAATTTCATCAAAAGCGGAAGCCTGTGCAAGCCGAGTTGTGAGGGACTTTATTGCATATTACGTTCCACATAATCACAGTGCGTGTACTTTGTATTAAAATTAAAAAAATATTAGCAATTTTCAAATGAATGATGCATTCTTGCTGGTACACAATTAATTTATATTTTTACAACAATTTCACATCAAAGCCCCCATAGGCAACTTTGTATTATCATCAAAGAAAGAGGTAAATGCCAAACTATGATAACACTTAAAATATTCTACTTATGTTTCTGAAACGTTCATTCATGCTTTTACTTTGTAATAAACATCATCATAAGTCTCATAACTTTATCAATATTAGAGTATTGTAATTGTAGGTACCATTACAAAAACTGTTTAATAAGGTTATTGCAGATTTAATTCTAGTGTCAGTATTATATATAAATATTACAATGCACCCATGGTTGAGACAAATTATCTAAGCGCCAACAGTATAAAGTAAATTTGGTTTCATCACACAGGCTTATTATAGGTAAGATATAACTAGTCTATATAGAGGTGCTGAAAGCTAAAATGTGCAGGGCAAAAAGCAATTGTAAAATCATTTAATTATAATCATGCCCTCTTTTGTATCTGAATATGTTCATGCAAAAGATCAAGAATTCTCTTTTTAAAAAAATATAAATAAAGCATTTACTTAGTTCTAAAAATAACAAATATGAGAATTGTAACTTAAACACTAGGATAGGCATAAGGAAATATGTATACTAAATACCAATACAACAAATAAATGTAAACAAAGTGCTTTTCAGTAGCTACTGAATAGCTATATTAAACAAAAGCAAACAATGCAAATCAATAGCATAAAATAAAATTCAATACTAAAATTTTTTTGTCAAAGCTACTGTAAAGAGCATGCAAATAACAATAATGGTACAAGAGGTTTCTCCACAGCCAACAGCATACATACCAAGTTACCAATCATGTCAAAGCTGTTAGTAGTTAGTTAATCAGTATTTTAGAGAATTTAGTAAATAATGTTAAAGTTTGTATAACAAAACCATAGTACAATAAAGCAATAACAAGGCAGTTCCCATATACAAGGAAAAAACAGACAAAAGGTGGCTTCACATTGAGAGCAAGTGTAATTTTGTCTATCAAGATGCAACAAATTTTCAAGATACATCCCATAGTATGTTTTCAGGAAACAAGGAAAAAAACACTCATGTTATAACACGCACACACCCACACAACATAATTTTTTAATGATTATTTTTATAGCCATCAAAACATCATAATTTGTTTTTCTCAGCAGTGTACAAGGTTTGCTCCCATCACCAACTTTGTGTGTGTATTTCAACAGGAAAACAAAGCAACAAAGAGCACTTGCAAACAATTTGGTCAGAGGCTGCCATTTTTTGTCAATACATGTTGAAGGTTCATCCTGGGCCTACATAAGTAATGTCTCTCATTTTGAAAAACACTGCACGCACAATTCTGAAACACTGGACTTATTTCACAGGGACACATTGGTATATTATCAGAAAAATTACAATAACTTTACTGATCCTATATTTTTATATATATATATCCAGTAACCGAGAGCAGAGTTCTGTCATTTTATAAATTAAGAGTTACTATATAAGAAGAAAAAATAAACACCTTCAATGCTTTACAGAACAAATGTCATTAAAGAGATAGATGTGTAGTAACGTAGAGGTGGGATGAAAGTTTTTACAACTGCAGTTTTTATGACATCAGCATCACTTGAGTGTTACTTACGTCAGATAAGCAAAATGACTGATACTCCAGTAGAAAAGGTTTTCTGGGCATTGGAATTGGTGAAAACAAACACTGTTACTATTGCACAGCAGCACCCCTAGCGGTAGTCCAGGAAACAACAACAGGAACCAGAAGTCAACCTAGCAGTGAAGCATCGAGTTCCCAAGTGGATGGTGGCAGAGACCACCGAAATTAATAGAACATTTACAAGTAAATTTTGCGGATATATCTTTAGTAACTCGTTTACGTCGTATATTATCAACTGCGTTGTTTATTCTCCTCAACATGAATAAATTGATAAAGCAAATTTTTGATCATCATGAAACTTTCAGCATAGGATGATAAAGTTAGAGCTGACAGCAAAGGTGACAGTAAGCAAACTGTCAACAGTCTCGTTTGTTTACTCTGTTACCTGCAATTGAAAATTATGGGGGGGCCAGGGGACGGGGGTCATGAAGCAAAAACACCAAAAAGCAGAGGACATCATCTGCTTCAGTATCAGTAAAATTCCATTCCTTCAAACATCATAAGAGTAGAGTTAAAAATAACAATTGACCTTTTGCCTGCTGTTCTCTTAGCTGCCAACAGCACCATAGCAACAGATGTGCAGTGCGAACTGTTGCAGCACTCTACACTCCTTGAGCATGATCAGTCTAAGTGGTGAAAGACAGGTGCTGGTAATGCATGCAATTCACCAAGCAGCAAATACAGAGTTATGTAATTTGTAGCACGAACCATTCCTCATGCCAACAGGGTTTTTACTTGTTGGTAGATTGAGGATTCTTATGGAAACTTAAAGAGGGGGGAGAGGTTTAATTTGGTCATCACCAGTGCAGTCAGAAATTAAGGCAGTTTAGGGTTTCCACTTGGGTACCTAATTCTCACCACTAATACAAGCTCTGCTTAAATTACAGGAATCTGCAGCATCAACACACAAGCAAGATTATACATCGAAAGCGTGCTTCCTGTTGAAGAGTGGTGACATCAAAGAACCAATAATATCCCAAAGGTGGAGATTAAAACAACATTACTGTAAATAAACAGATTCATATAACTGATTGAATCTGTTCGAGAGAGACAGATAGATTCCGGACTGTATAACTTCTGGTAACAGACAAGGTGATACCTTCAGCCTTCAAACCAAGTCCAATACACACGCACACACACGTATATCTTCCTTTCTGACACAAGTGACATGCATGCTGTTCTTTGTGCACATATGATTCTGTTGGACCCCTACGAACACAGTGTGAATCTCGATTTTAATGTTTTTCAGGGGGAGAAGCTGAAAAAACTTAAAATGCAGGAATATGTAAAAACGAGGAAAATTTTCTGACATTTTGTTATGTTGGGCTCCGAGACTCATACATCCAGGAACATAGAATTATAATGGATCAATCAATTTTAGTTGCATAAATTATTGATGGTAATTGGTCTGGGTAGCAATGTGGTTGCACACATTACAGATGCATTTCTACCCCATGTTGTTTTGGCTATACTCCATGAGTTGCAGACTGTTACAAAACATCACACTGCCAATGTATGCCTGAAGGTAGGGGTTATCCCTCACCACCCTGTAAGGCCCAGCATTCTTATATATATATATAAAAGATGGCACAACATACGAGGGGAGACTGTATGAAAAGTCTTGAGCCTCACATGGAAGGATCGATGCTAGGTAGTTAAAATTTTGGAGGATGTAAGGTTTGAGTTTTAGGACACCCTGTGTAAACTTTGATAAAATTCACATGTTTCTTCTATGATTTTATCAGGTTGAAACTGAATGAAGTGTCAGAGAAGAGAGTGGCTGACAGGGCTGTGATTCGGTACCTCTGTCGGAAAAGCTTCACTGCATAGGCTGCTTTGGTCGAGCGTGGCTTCACCGCACTTCCCCATCCACCTTATTCCACCGACCTGCCCCCTTCAGATTTTAATCTTTTCCCTGCTATGAAGAATTCACTTCGAGGACGTCACTTCCACATAGACAAAGTCAATCATTCAGTGGTGTGAAACTCAGGACAAATCATTCTACCAGATTTGTTGATTATAGAGATTGTGAGATGATGTAGAGAAATCATAATGAGAACTGTAGCTCAAACACCCCTTCCTTATGAGGCTTAAAACTTTTCTCTCCTCCCTCGTAAAACTGGCTTCTAAAAAGAGACATAACTCTCTCATGTCTTCTGTAGGCCCCTTTCCTCCCTCACACACCTATGACTTCGGTGCTAATACTGTCCTATGCTGAATGTTTCATCATGGTAGCCTATCTTCAAAAGCACCCCTTCATCGTGATTATAGTGGTTGAAGTGCATACACACTTGTACAACATCGTGAATAAAAACACATACAAATCATTTCCATGTAAAGAAAGCTTTGTGCTGTTGGTTAGCAATGTGCAATTTATGAGAAGCAAGGGCAATGCACACAAGTTAAAACTTATCTTATATGAGGCAGTACTTTTTTTATGTCTTGACTTCAGATGTCAATGCTGAAAGATTTAAAATTCAGTGATGACACAACTTGTGCCAGTTATGCTATCTGTTTTGTGGTGTTAAGTTAAATTCAACAAAAACTGCACTAAAAAAAATATTTAGTGTTTGTCGGCCTGTGAAATTATAGATTTGCATTAAGTAAACAGTTTTTCCATGTAAAAACTTGTTTCAGGCATACTGAATATACAATATTCCACACACTATATCAATAATTACATGGGAAAATCCAAAAGGCAACACAAAATTTCTCGTTACAGGTAAAAACAGTCAGTCTATTCAAACCACATAAAAAGTTGAAAGTTCATTGTTACTCATGTGCAAATTATGTTTATTTGGTTCATTCTAGCGTTGCAAGTGCATGTGAAGAACCTATTTATATACACCATACCAATAAATCGTCATCCCTTAAAGTACAGCAATAAAAGAATCCTTTTTAAGAAAAAGTGTAGCAGATATTGAAATGCAAAACATATGTTGTCTTTAGATGAAGTCTGTCTTTGGTTATTGCTGAAAAAGTATTGTTAATAAATTCTTGTTTCTCTACAGTTTTCTGCACTTCATTGAAATGCATTTCTTTCATTTTTTCTATGGGTTTCTCCATATAGAGTAACATAGTAGGAAATATGGCTCTGAAGCAGTAATATTATAACTTTTTGGTAATTCAAGAAAGCTAATGCTCAACAAATGCCTTTGTCATTGGTGGGAGAAATTGTATAAAGTATGCCTTACCTTTAGTAGAATTGTAAAGAAAAAAAGAAAAAAAAATACTCCTCACTGGGAAGTCGTCAAGGACTTAAAAAATCACGAACTGCAGTTGTGCAAATAAAAATTATTGTCTTTACTGACCATTTTAAAAAAGATACTGACAAATTACAGACTATGATGAAAAAACTGACTTCTACTAATGTTACTGACCACTTTACACCCCTGCTTTTTGGTCTTTCCAAGCTAAGTGAAACAATGGCAACAGATGACGATTAGATAAGAATGATGAAAGGACATTCATGCCAAGACCATGAATGGAACCACTCAACACATTCAGCCACAATTTCACATATAACACATACAATGCAATATGAATATAAATTTTAATGTATACTGCTTGTGCAGGAGATACGTAAGAAGATACTGCAAGTATTACCTGTCAAGGATGTATAATATTAATTCGAAACTTCACAGCCTACATGAATGGAAGAATGCTTTCAACAAAACTACACACCAAACTATCACAAGAAATAAGCATATTGTGCTAATCGCTAATCAAATTAAAATTAAATATTCAAACAATTACATTTGCTGTGAATTATGATACAGCATAATTCCTGATCAGAAAAATAGTATGTAAACCTTAATTTAATTGGGTCCCAGAACAAGCACAATTCACAACTCCACTGTATTTTAGGCTTCCTGAATATCAGGAACATTTTCAAACTTTAAAACAATTTTTTTGCAAGCTTGATTAACTGCCACAATGAAATTTGGCCAGTTTCAAAGGAAATGCATAACTAAGAAACATGCATATGGTTGATAAAGATCCAGAGTTTTCAATGAATACAGAAGAAAAATTCATAAATAGAAAAAAGGTGTTGAGGAGAGAAAAACAACCAAATTTCATGAATAAAACAGAAAGTTGTAAGATGCAAAGAGTTTTTGAATGAGAAAAAATTCACAATGTACAAGTGCTTGTACACAGTCGAGTCACATTATTAATACCATCTTTTACATTCGACATTGGCAGTACGTAGCTCGTGAAGTACATGTGAAGTAACCTGGTGTAGTGGATATATAAGGTGCCATCTGCACACATATCACTCTTTGCTGTCACGGGTAAAGGAGACGATTTATGCGAGTTGCAAAAAGGTATGATTATTGGCTTTCGGGCTAAGGGTGGCAGTATTTCTGAAACAACGAAGTTTGTGAACTGTACCCTTGCTACTGTGGTAAAAGTGTATTGTGAGTGGACAAATGGCACCATTGTGAATAACAAACATGGAAACTGCAGAGCAGCAAGTGCCATTGGTGTGAGAGGGACTGTCGGTTGCAAAGCTGCATGAAGGCCAACCAACATGCTACAGTGAAGCAGCTTACCGTAAAAATGAAACAGGGGTCTATCAGATGTGTCTAAAATGACTGTTCAACGAACCCTGCTGCGTATGGTGCTACAAAGCAAATGCATGGTCACTGCACCTATGTTAACAAAGGTGCGTTGGCAGAAAAAGGTTAAATTTGCAAGGCAATATCGGGGCCTCTGCTGATTGGCGAAAGGTTGCCTTCTCCGACAAGTTGTGTTCTCTTGCTTCATTGAATGGATGTACATATGCATGTCAGGCGAGACATAGAGAATAAACACCCTGAAACCTTCGCTGGAAGTAAACAAGCTGGTGGCGGCATCGTTATGGTCTTGGGGATGTTTTTGTGGCATTCTCTGATACAACGTATCCATGGGGAAGGAAGGCTAATTGGGACTGAACCTACAGTTTAAAGTGGGATCCAAACCACTATGTGCCTCCACCAGGTATCGAACTCAGGACCCCTTGATTACAAGGCAATGACGTTACCACTACCCAATCAGGGAAGCTTGTAGTTTTGGCAAAATGTGTAGAAGGATCAGGTGCTTGGCACCTTGTAACAGCACATGAGATTACAGTTTAGTAGCTATAGAGTAGCGGAACACACAGCATCATGCTTTTGTACAGAGACTTTTTTAGAGTGGTGACTGTTACTCGAACACAGTTTTCTTCAAATGTGAGACATCATGGAAAAAGTCTAGTTAGAATACCATATTTTTGCGGATAGAAAATTTCTGATCGACGGGTTTGGCACTGACAAATAAGCTGCAATGAGGTGTGATAACTGTCCATCAAACAACAGAGAACATTGAGATTATAAGGCAGGAAGTAGCAAACAGTACATGTCGTTCCATACTGAAACATGACATTGTGTTATGCATTTCAGATTGTAGTGTAACTAACTAACTCCCTAGACTTCTTAAACCCGAAGGTTCATGGCTGCAGCAACACAGGCCTTCCATCTTTCCCTATCTTGAGCAAGTTCTATATATATTGTAGTGTGCAAAGAATAAATGAACATGATTGGGAAAAGACTGTAAACCTTTGCAGAAAATACACTCAGGATTTTAAGAGGATTGTTTTGTTTTAGTTTACGTATTACTGGTGCTTTTCTGCAGTCTAATAATGCCACGCAATTTGAACAATTTAAAACAAATTTTTATGCACGACTCTTATGTCATTACTAATTCTAGTAGGGAAGTTAGAATGCATTTTGCAGCAGAATTCCCGAGTATTCCTGTTTCACACACAGACAGTGTTAGGATACTTGTGAACAAATTTAGGGAATCAGGGTCTGTTCTTGACAAGACACGCAGGGTGAAACGACGTGCTTACTGAGGAGAAACTAAACGACGTTGGAGCACGATTGGAACATACTCCTCAAAAATTCCTCCGGTGCCTTGCACAAGAAACAGACATTTTCATGATGTCTACTTGGCGAGTCATCGAGTTATTCAACCAGAAGCTATACATTAGAAGAATTGAAAAAAAAATATCAGGAGAAAAGTTAAAGCAACTTTGGACAAGGAACTGATACATGTTATTGAAAACTTCCTATAAATATGCCGTAAATGTGTGGATGCAGAAGGACATAATTCTCCAACAAATCTTGTAACAAGGTATGGGATCATTTTAATGGTAACTGTCAATGTAATTGTATGAGATTATTTCATTACATAGATGGTTCCAGTTACATAGATGTTGCATTCAGTTTCGAAGCAGACATGATCTTACTTCCCAGCAGGCTAGCTGCCGTTTCAAGGCTACCTCGGCCGTGAAAGGCACTGTATCTTTCTGTTATTATAAAAATAAGATTTGGTGGAAATAAATAAAGAAAGGTTATGGAAAGGCATCTGATTTTGTTGCTGAAGCTTACCTTGTACCCTTTCTCAAATGAGAAAGGTGAATAAAAATTAATCCTACATTTAAAATGGTATAAAACTTTTGGTACGGCATCTCTAAGGATCACATTCGCAGCAGCAAGAGCACTTCCAACTCAAATCACTTGCAGATTACTAATACTTCTGGCAACTATACATGTTACAATGAATTACCAATCTTGAAATATGGGATTATTATAGCAATACCTCTCAGCACAATGTTATGAGGGTTGTAAATATTCAGAAAATATTTATGAGATTTGTACACTATCATCTACTTTCAACTGAATCACCACCTCCTCGTAGTATGTCCAACTATGCAACTAGCACAACTTTCAACTATTGTTTACGCTACCGAGCACAAGAGAAAATATCTAGCAGTGTTCCGATATTATGAATTATGTTTCTCAAAGCAAGAATAGTGATGTTATTTGTCAAATAATGCTGCACTGCGCATAACTTTTCCTGCAATACATTAGGTCTTATCACAGAACTATAGCAATATTAATAAATACAGCTACATTAAAAAAATATATGACACATTATTATTTCATTTATTACTGAAGCACATCATATTCTCTCCCTCTCTCACACCCACACACACACGCATGCTAAGGCAAAGCATAAGAAAACAGCACATATAGTAGTACAAGTAAATACTGTGTTCCAGAGAGGGTAAAGAAAGTGTTGCACAAACATTTAACCAGATATGATACAAGATAATAAAGATATATATATATATATATATATATATATATATATACAACTTATACAAACATATACTAGGGATATTTAGGTTGCAGTGTGTTACACATAATATTTTAAAGCAAAGTAGTAAGCCATGAGAAATTATATAATGATGATAATGCCTATAATCAAGTACAATTTTAGGTCTTGACGTCTCACTCTTTGATTAGCCTGTGATTATTACACAATAGTTCAAGGATTATCTTTCTTCTATATTGGTAATTTGAAGTTACTTTTCTATATGTTGGGTTAATCACAATGATGAAATGAATGATGGAACAAAATGATACAGCCATGAATTAACCAGGATTTCAACCTGGGACCTTTGGCTTCACATTAATCTTTAGATGTCAAGGCTGTTTTCTGCAGTATTAATGTTCAATGCTGGGAAAATATTGAAAATTGACACTACCGCAGTGGTCTAGTTGGTAGGGTGTCAAGACTGCTATGTGGAAGGCTGGGGTTTGATTGATTGAGTTGGTGATTTAAGTTCACTTTGTGCACAGTAAGGCTAATCGGGACTGGACCTACAGTTTCAAGTGGGATCTGAAACACTATGTGCCTCAACCGGGTATCAAACCCGGGACCCCTTGATTACAAGGCGACGATGATACCACTGCGCCATCGGGGAGGCTGGTTTGATTCCTGGATTGGGTGACCTAAGGTGGGACTTTATCCTACTTTGATCCTGTGCAAAGAAGTTCTGGCATTAACCCAGTCTCTTAATAAATGATTCCCTAGGGGCAATGCTGGGAGAGTAAAAGTGGCCAGAGTGTGGTGCTGATCACATCACCTGTACAAACAAACAACATCCTATACAGTTGGCATTATAAATGTTTTTCAAAATTGGACTACCGTTCTGCATATTAAGAAAACATTCTTGTTCCATGTGTGTGTATATGTACACATTAGTGTGCAAAGAATTTAGTCAAGAAAAGAATTTGAAACACAAAGAAGCAAGAAGATAGATGCGTAACACATATTGAATATCAGATAGCAAGCAGGTATGCACATGCTCTCACAATTATACATGGGTCAAAGAGGGGGAAAAGAAAGAAAGAAAGAAAAAGAGAGAGAGAGAGAGAGAGAGAGAGAGAGAGAGAGAGAGAGAGAGAGAGGGAGGGAGGGAGGGAGAGGGAGAGGGAGAGGGAGAGGGAGAGAGAGAGAGAGAGAGAGAGAGAGAGAGATAAACACACACACGCACAGACAAATGCATATTTATGCAGTCATTCTACCACGGTAACAACCTTATCCACGTAATACCTTCATAACACATGCACTGTGCCATATTTCAAGTTTTATGTTATCTCTAAATAAAGAAAGTTCCATGCTTTCCAACACAATATTTCTAAGTTCAAGAGGTGCTGTTGATTTCAAATGGAATTTGTATCACTTATAAATCATGAATAAATGTGTGTAACGTAACTTAAATCCTGCCAAAATTTGCTTCAAAGGTGTACTTGGGTATACTGAGTACGATCACAGAAAAGTTATTTAAATTCATTGGCTTGGGTAGTTTCTGCAGCCTTATGTAGGATTATTGAAGCCTTATAATTAAAAATAATTCTACAACAGGAGAAGCAGAATCTTCCAAATAAGATACATAGTACGCTGGCATGGACTTAAAATCTAAGCGTATCAATGATTCCACATATGCTTGATGGAATCGAACATTCATAAGGAATTGGGATGAAGCTGGAATCTAATAATATTCTTTGTTGTATTCCTCTTAATTTTTCTCTCGTTCTTTTATATTTTATTTGTTAACAGATGTGAGCAAAATGTAAGAAAAGGCATTAACTAACTTTGCCACATACAAAAGCTGATAAATAAATAAACTTGCATGATTCAATACATTATAAACATAAAATTATGAATTTTTGGACACTTTACAATAATTTGCAATTTAAGTGTAATTTTAAATAAAATATTTGCAGTTTCCTTCTTGCTGGAGACTGGCAGCATCTCTGACAACATGATATTGATTGATAAGAGGGGCAATGGTCCTCTGAAATGATGATGTTAAGAAACACATCCTCTTCCAGCTGGTATGTGAGCTCATCACAATACTGATAATCAGTGTAGCATAAGGCAAAGAAATGCACACATTTTCTAATCCATAACGCAGCTTCTGAGAAGAAAAAAACAGCAAAGAGAAAACCTGTTCCACTCCAGTAGCACATGAACAGGGGGCACAATGCAATTTATAGTGACAGTTCTGGAAGGCAGCAGTCAGATTCTAGCCAAAAAGCCTCTAACAGAAAAGGTGTGGTTAAGTCTCCTCAAGAATTGTCTCCATGTTTATCTACATCCCTTGATTCATCTCTAAAATGTACACACTACCAACACTGAACTCCTATCTGGATCCAACTATTGCCCTCCTTACCCTGCCCCAGACATGGAGAAGTGCCATTTATCGTCTCTCCAAAAACACTTAAGCCGTCTTTGAGTGTGGGCCCTGGGTTTGGTTAAACATGTCATGCCATTACCTTTCCATCCCCTTCACCGATGTCACCATGCCATAAGGTTGCTGGCACTCTTGTGCAGTGTTACAAGGTAATTAGTCACCGAATGAATATGTCCGCATTGGTCTCAGTTCTGGTGATAGAAAGAAATAAAGAATAGCTTAGACGAAAAGATGAAGCAATTATTGAACTTTATCCTTGCAAGCTAGTGGCTAGTGAATATTTTCACTAATTTTTAATTTTAATTTTTCATGCAGCAAGTATCAAGGAGGAACGTGTTGTACTGTTACAACTTGGACGGTTTGAACGATGACACTGTGATTTTCCAGGACTTGTATTTAAGCTGTAAATAGACAAGCTGTATGCACCCTTTTTGGCAGGGGGGTACAATAACCTCCTGAAGTCAATCCAAATTCACTCCCCTCCGCTCTCCCCAAACCCTCAGAGATTTTTTGATAACTCTTGAGTTTTGTGCTCCATAGCTTTCTTCAAAAAAAAAAAGAGGAGACAAGAGTTTCAAAATTAATGTAACATTTCATATCAACATATTGGCTATTAAAAAATTCTTACGTCACGTGCTGGCAACGTTCTTGTAAAAAAAACACATAAAGAGCACAATACAAGATATTTTAATAGATTGTCCAAGCTTTTGACTCCATCTCGGAGTCATCATCAGGGCTGGTCGAGAGACTGCGAAGATGTGGTTGGCAGAGACAGCAAGTAGCGTCATCTGAACCTTGACAGCATCTTCTTCACAGTCTCTCAACCAGGCCTAATAACAACTCCGAGATGAAGTCAGAAGCTTGGACAATCTTTTAAAGTGTCTTGTATTGTACTCTTTATGGGTTTCATGTGGTTTTTAACAAGAATATTATCAATTATCTAGTTAATTTCCCATTTTGTTTCAAGAAACATAAGTTTTTCTGATGAACAACATCAAATGTTTGCTTCAAACATTTTGTTTCAACCTGCAGATAACCAACTTTACAGACAGAACCTCACTGACTGGTCTTTAAAATTAAAATGTGCACATCAGCACTAATTACACCAGTCACATTACTATTGGGCACAAAAGCCCTTAACAACAAACGTTAATGAGTCAGCAAAATAAAACAAAAGTTTCAACTCCAGTGAATGATATGGAAATGAATTCTTATCCAAAACAAAGCAAGACATCTAGAAACGAATATAACAATGACAGTGATAACAGCTCAAGAAGTGTAGGGGCATTCACCACACACACACACACACACACATACTGACAGAGCCAAGAGAGGACAAAACACAACTCAACAGAGGATTATACTGGCTGCGATTCTCGGTACCAGAACCACGTTACGCTGCAAGAATGCAGTTTTCACAAGGAAGACAGACAAACATTTAAGCCCCGTCCAAAGTTCTGATAGAACATGCCTAACCAGTTCCATCCCACGGTTGATTCTATAGTGGCTTAAGTGGTTTCCTGCCTTAAGCAAATTGAATGGGAGTTATTGACTCACTATCTGCCATGAAGGAACCACGCAGTAACTAGAGGATGCCTCTTGTTTGCTGCCAGCAGAAATAATATGGCAAAACTTGACGTTCGATTTGCCTCAACAAATGACACTCAATTTCAGCCTTTCCGCTGCTCCACTCCTACTATAATACCAGGGATGAGCTGATACCAATGCCAATGTATTGGTACTGGCATTGGAAAGTATCGGATTGATTTTATTTACAGATACCAGTTGATACTTTTCGGCATTTTGGTTCTTCATGGAGCCTGCAAAAATGCCACCCTACATTTTTATGGAGCCTAAGTATTGTACAAGATAGGCAAAGTTTTAAGTTTCCATTGATATTGTAACAATATTATGTGGAAAAAAAAAACTCCTTGTGAATCACATAAACAGTTAGTTTAAAATTCAAATGTAATTGTTGAATATTTTAAATTAAAAACTGATAAATTGATGCTTATAATTTGAGTGGAAACTCTGTCACAAATGTTAAGAAATATTTTGAACAAATTTTAATTGTTACAATTTTCATGCACCACTATCGGTAGGAAACAGTATGAGTACCGGCATGGTTATTGCTTCAAGGTGGTATCAGCTCAGCCCTCTATAATACACGTAGATCCAATCCCAACTAAAATATATAGTCTGACCATGGACACATTTAGCTTGAGTGATTTGATTGGATTTGTTACTTAGCATTGCTTTTCTGTCCTTTTGGCTAATTGCAACAATGAGGATATATGATGAAACTGACTAGGGACTCTCACAAAGAACACCCATGCTCAGGCCGGAATTAAAATCTGGGCCTTTTGGTATCGTAGTATGCTGCAGTAACTCTCTGCCATGGAAGCTGGTACCTAGCTTGAATGGACAAATCCAAACACACAAGGGGAATTCATGAAGATTAGGCATACACAGGAGATGTACTTCATAAAAATTTCAGTGAAAAATGCAGGCTTGACCAGGAATCAAACCAAAGTCTCATCTGTTGCCTTTGAAACACTGTAAGACTTCGAAGTTTCACTGAAATTTCTACGAAGTACATCTCCTGTGTGTACTTAATCTTAATGAATTAACATCTCTACACTGGGAGTAATGAGGCAACGCCAAAATCTACAGTGTTTCAAAGGCAACAGATCCCATTGCAGTAGCACTAGCAGAGACGAATCTACACAGGTAAAACAAAAACAGCAGCAACGAAAAATCAGGCGAAGCCAGGCTGGCTTGGTAGCTTAGTGATAGAACAATGCCAGAGACCCAGGTCCGTGTCCTGGTCGAGCATTTTTCGCTGGAATTTCTATAAAGAAGAAAAGGGGAAGTTGGTAGGAAATTGCACTAACCTACAGCGTGGCAAGAAAGTCCCTTTACACTGAATTTACATTATGTGGTCATGTACACAGGTTGCCTCCTATGGATCCAAAACGTCTGTGTGGGTTCCTCCATGTTCGTAGCATAGCCTTATGTTCCTCCATGTTGGATTGTTCATCTGCAATAGCATATCATGGGTAACATTTTGAAATGCTACAGAAACTGAATCTTTCAGCTGCTTGTTGGATTATCAGAGTTTCCATACATCTTCTTTCACATGACCCCAAGAGTGCATTGTCGGGTGTGTTGATATCAGGGCTTCTTGCAGGCCAAGGCGATGGCGCTACACATTCTGCTGGCCCTCGTCTGATACAGCGATTTCCAAAAATGTTGTCCAGGCATCTGTGGACAATCAAAGCGAAATGCACTGGTGCACCATCGTGCTGAAACTAAACAGTGTCGGCAATTCCATTTGTTGTCAATTGTGGAAGCAACATTCATTGATCATTCTCAGATGACTGTGCTGATTAAGAGAGGCATTGAAAAAATAAGGATGAAGCAGGTGTTCCACTGTCATCCCTGCCCAAACCATAGCATGAGGTAGATTGTGTTGATTTCCTCAAAAAATAAAGGGTTTTCTTTTATTCAGAAAAAGAAATTCTGATTGCATGAGCAGTGATAAATCGTTCATGATGCACTATGTTGTTTCTCCCGTGATTCGACGTTCGTAGACCAACACACAAGCCACCAAATGCTCCTCTACAGTGAAAACACTTGTGTCCATCATCACAACTTGCCTGCATCACGCATCTTGAAGAGACCCATTTAATATTTATTACAAACATATTCGTACAACCAGGTAAAGTGCAGTGTAATATTTTCACAGGCAGGCAGACAGTAAAGAATGTGTCAAGCAATATAGGAAAACCGAAAAGGTCAACACACAAAGAAGAGCAATTACCATCACCTTGTGTTGTCTCAGCACTCGCAACTTAACCTTGAAAATGGATGGAAATGTATTAAGTTGTGGCTGAACTATGGGTAAATTAACAGATGTTTTGGGTATATTTGGGCATGTTATTATGACTAATTTCTGCATGAACTGGTACACAAAATGACACAGGCAAACAAAACAATGGACATGGACAGGCCTTAGTAAAAAAAATCCAGCAGTCTGTTATATCTCTAACAACATGCTTCTCTATATAAGTTCAGAATGCACTTACATGGAAGTCTAATCCGTGCAGTTCACTGTCAGATGCATTTGTTGCAGCCTGAAAACACACAAAGTTATTTTTTTCTGAAATGTTAGTACATTCTCCTTCCTTGTCAACTACACAGTACCACTTGAAGAAGGGATGAATCTGTTAGATTTCTCTCTTCCACACTATACTGAAACACATCTACAATGCCTACTCGCAACAGGAAACCAATGCACCTCCACAAACGTTGAAACTTTTGAAGTTTCTTATGAACGGAAAATATGTGTGAACTGTAGGAACTTTAAGGGGAAAGGGGGGAGTAAACCAGTGGACAAAGTTAAAGAAAGTCAGAGCTTATCAAATTTACAATCTTCATGAGGAATGTGGTCACCACATGTCCCTGGGGGAAAGGGGGTTCTCTGGTTTCTTCTCTCTCTCTCTCTCTCTAGTTTCTCTTTATATCTAGGAGGAAGAGGGAAAAGGAAATATTTTTCTTTATAGAGAAAGGAGGGAGGGAGAGAGAAAAGAGGGAGATAGGATAGAGAAAAAGGAGGGAGATAGAGAAGAGGGGGGAGGGAGGGAGGGGGAGGGAGAGAGAGAGAGGGAGAGGGAGGGAGAGAGAGAGAGAGAGAGAGAGAGAGAGAGAGAGAGAGAGAGAGAGAGAGAGAGAGAGAGAGAGAGAGAGAGAAAGGCTTTTCTCTCTCTCTCTCTCTTGCCACCTCATATTAAGCACACCATGTGGAACGGGCAGTGGTGATTGGTGGAGAACTTATTTTTGTACAGAAAGTTAGGAAGGGGGACGGGGAAAGGATGGTATGGCTAAACCACAAAAATGTAGCAAACGTTGTAAACTTAGACCAGAGCTATGTTTCCCTGTACATTTGTTAAGACAAGTAGGGAGGTACTAGTAAAAAACTTTCTTTAACTATGTCCGCTTCTGTAACTCATCCCTACTGTACAATACACATCTTCAAAACTATGAGCTGTTAGTAATATATATTTAATGGACCAGAAAGAGTAGCTGAACCAGAAAGCAATAGAATAGGTGATACAACAATAAGACATTTTAATTTATAATTCAACCTGCACCTCTTGACCATAGAATACAACCAACTTTGAAAATGAACATGCAACATCTTTGGCTACTGTTTATCCTACTGGAACTTACCTGTGTCGCGTGGTAGGGTGGTGGTAAAATGCCGGCTTTTGATCCTGCAGGTGATATGCTACTTGGACTTGAGCCTTCTTTCCGGCCACAGGAACGTGGAGAATCACTTGGGCCTTCCGAATTTTCCGACGTCACGTTTTGTGCACAAGATGACATGTGACGAGGCCAATGTGCTTGCTAAAATATACATGCATACAGTTAGAATGAATTAAGTACTTAATGGATCAAATGAAACAGCAGGTTTTTATAAGTCGTTACAGGACAAATAATGAAAAATTATTACAGAACTAAGGCTACTTGCACATACAAGTACAATTTCAGGGTCACAAAGTGAAATTTTACAAGTTCCAAGGTGCACAAGTAGTAGAGACATGCATATTTTGTTGACAAACACAAAATGTGGAATAATCTTCTGTAACGTTGGTTTTTCATGTTTATGAAAGGTGTAAAGTACACTTTCCCAGCAAGTTTTGTTGTTAAATAATGAAAATTTAACTGCAAAATGCAAAAACAAGCCCTTAAACATGAAAGTTAAAGAGTTTATTTACCAACAACACTTTATGAAGTCTGAATTATTCTAAGTTATGCAAAAATCACATAAAATTTATTAGGATAATTCTGAGGTAAAAATTTGAGAAGCAAAAGTGGACTCCTTTACACAGGAATAAACTTACCCTGATAACTACATACATGTGCTATTAGAAAGGAAATGTTTGTTTTGTGTACTAAGTATATTTGCTAAATCAAATTTGTGATTATATTCATATTTTAACACTGAAACGCTATTTTATATTTCACTTTTGATCCTTAAATGTGCCCAGTTTGTGTACTGAAATCTTGCTCTTTTATTCACCATAAATATGTGGCCTTAACAATTACATGCTGAACTCAGCTTTGTTTATACACAATGCCATAAAGTTGAAAAATTATTTGAGTAACTGGGCAGATTGTAAAAACAAATCTAAAATGTGGTCATTATCATGTCGCTACTTTTGTTAAGAAGCAATTATGGGATACCAATAGAATAGAATGAATTCAACATTGAACCTTAATATTACAACTACATAGGGCAAATACAAAAGTCACTAAGCTTTCAGCACTCTCAGTTTTCTTTAAATGTATGTATGTTTTATTTCTCATGAGTTTTAGGGCTTGCCTGATGGTGTAATGATAACACTGTTGTCTTGTAATCAAAGGATGTAGGGTTCAATTCCCAGTGCAGACATGCTGCCCTATTTTAGGCTGTGTCTAGTCCCTTAGACTGTAAGGTCCCTTCAAGTGCATCAGCCTAATGTAAACTTAAACTTTGAAAACTGATTACTAGAACACAGAACTTATTGTCAAAATTTTAAAAAGTAGTAAAAGAATCTAAAGGTAGGCACTATAAATTAAAACCTTTTACTGTAGCATACAAACTATGACTTGGTTACAATCTCAGTGCATTAGCAATGAATATATTTTAAAACTGTAGTAACTGTGATGCATTTTGGGAGCATATGCTACGCAGCTTCAATCTGGGTAGTGGCTCCACTGTGGCATGTTTGTGGAGGCATTCAAGTTAAAACGAGTTATCATCAATCAATCAGAGATCTTTTCAGCATTTGATTTGCATTAGCTGGGCCTAAGGGAGTAGTAATTGTGACCCTTCCCCCGAACATTGCCCTAGACTGCCACTGATCTCTTCAATTACAGATAGGAAGATAGGAATTACATAGGGATCAGGTATGTACAGATGGAGGACAAAATAATACGAACACCTGTGAAAAAGTATGCCACATTTCACACCGGCAGTACAGCAGCACCACCTGGCACTGAAGTCTGGCACCTAGTGATCGTGAAGGGGAAGGTATTAGTCTGTCAACAGCAGTCATTGGTGGTGCACTTGTCTATCGTACGTTCTCAAGAGCCGCTGCAATGTCAGACCTGACCGAGTTCCAAAGAGGCATGATTGTTGAAGCACGTTCAGCTGGAGCCACGGTGATGGAAACAGCAAACCTTGTGGGGTGTGCAAGGAGCACACTATCAGCCATTATGACAGCGTACACAACACAATGGAAGATGGTGTCTTCAAAGCACAACAGTGGACGAAAGACAAAGTTTGCTGATCGGGATAGGAGGGTGTTGAAGCGCATAGCGGCCTGAAAGCACAAGCAATCGTTATCCGAGATAACATCTTAAATGAACAGGCATCTCTAGGACCCCATTTCGACCAAAACTGTCAAAAGGGAACTCCATGCTGGAAACATTCATGGCAGGGTGGCAATTCGTAAGCCGTTGGTGACATCACGTAATGCTGTCAAGCGACACCAATGGTGCAGAGCTCACAGAAGTTGGTCCCCACAGCAATGGCAACAAGTCAGGTCTGATGAATCAACATTCACGTTATTTCAGACCACCAGGCACGTTTATGAGTGGAGAATGCCCCGAGATGCGTTACATCCTGACTGCATCTTGCTGACTGTGAAGCATGGAGGTGGGTCCATTATGGGATGGGGTGCGATATCTTGGCACGGTGTGGGACCACTTGTTTCTCTGCATGAGAAGATCAACGCCAATCAGTATCGGAGCATTATGGGGGATCATCTCCATCCTTTTGCCCAGACTTTATTTCCTGGGGAGCGGCCACTTTTTCAAGACTACAACGCTCCTAGCCACACTGCTGGGTCTGTTGAAACATGGTTCGATTTTGATTTGGTTTGATTTATTTCATTTTACTTCACGTTTTGTACCTCTTGGCTAATTTGAGAAGATGGGGATGAGTGATGAAATTGATGAATGGACATTCACAAACAACCATGCCCGAGCAGGATTCGAAACCCAGGACCCTTGGCATCACAGCACGATGTGCTACAAACAAACATGGTTCGAAGTGGATCCTCATACTACCACAAATATGCCACTTGGTTGAGCTACTACCTGGTATGAAGTTGCATACCTCTTACTAAAGAACCTAGCATACATCCATAAAATGAGCCACAGAAAGTTGACAAATTCTAAAATGAGTGGTGCCACTCAGTGATCCTGTCAAAGGAACCTTAGACATATGTCAGCGCAAAGCGACAAGTGACATGCAGAAACTGTAACTGTAACCTCTTAGTAATCAATGCAACCTTTCAAAACCAAAGACACACGGCAAGCTGCTCCTCTTGTAGCTTGATGCTTGCATGTCCATTAGACCGGCCCGTTTTCTCAATACAGTGCATTTTATTGCCTCAGTTTGTTGTTCGCACACCAGTGAATGTTTTATATAATCTAAGTTCATTTCAAAATTTTAAAAAAAATAATTTCACAGGTATACACTTTACAATATAATGAACATTACACTTAAATAATACCAAACTTATCTTGTAGGCTCCAGAAGCCCATCATCCCTGGGAGAATTAATGGCATATTTTATGATGTGTATTTTTGTATGTTTCTCTCACTGAAGTTTGTGATTAGAACATCATGTTAAAGGAACATTACTACAGAGAGTATTAAAATTCAATAAAATGTTATAACTTTTGCATTACTTTCAATGCCTATTGTTCATAATCCAAGTTTATCTTGATTTTTTTTTAAATCAATTTTCACAGAAATGCGCTTAAATTAACATTTGGCACACACAGGAGTTGTACTATGTAGAAATTTCAGCGAAAAATACAGGCTCGACCAGAGCTCTAACCGAGCTAGCCCTGGCATGGTCTGATTTTTTGCTCTTTCTGTTTTACCTGTGTGAAATTGTCTCTGTCAGTGCTGCCCCTCAACCTATCCATTGCCTTTGAAACACTGTAGACATCGATGTTATCTGGTTCCTCCCACCATAAAAGCAACAGATTCTGTCGCAGCAGCACTGACAGAGAAATTCCACATAGGTAAAACAGTGACAGCGAAAAATCAGGCGAAGCGAGATCGGCTTGGAAGCTGTTGGTATAACAATGGCATGGTATGCCAGAGACCCAGATTCGAGTCCTGGTCGAGCCTGGCAGAGTTCTTTTCCTAGGACTTAAGTTAATAGGTGCTGCAATTTATAATATATATAATTCCCAGTTAGGGGACACCCTGTAATTTTGATGCAAGACATTATTGTAACACACCCTTGAAAGGAGTTGGGAATTTCTAGGTGATGCTTTTTCTTTGAACACCCGTGTATATAGGATAAGAATAATATTTAACTATACCTGACAAGGATAATCACAATAAGACGTATTCCAACAACAATAAAATAAAGCTTCCTTCCCGCAGTATGCACACCACTGCTTCTTTTTGGTTTCTTCCACGGCTCGCTGCTTGTCCATTTCGCATTGCCTACGAACCTCAGCTAATGATCTTTGCTTTTCATTTTCCATGCTTGCCCTCATCTCCATTAAGATCAAATCTACAAGGACAAATATATATAAATATTACACATTGTTTTCGGTACTATAATTCAAAAGTATATATATAATATTATTATTAAACTTTAGTGGACAGCAGTAGCTATGTTGACCACCTCCACACAATTTGTTCACAACTACACATGATATTTCAGTTGTCTTTTTTGTTCATTTGTATACATATGAAAGTATGGTATACTCGAATCACAACACTACTATTACATTGTTATTATTACGAGGGTCATTCGGAAATTAACTTCAGTTTGGGTATAAAAGAAACACCAGGACATTGTGAGAGATTTTATTATATATTCTGCACAACTAAAAGAGACAACTCTACGCTATTTTTCTGCATAAGCACTGTATCCGTTGACACACTTATCATAGCGGCAAACAGGTTTACAATACCCATGTCAAAGAAATATGCCGCCTGTGCATTCAGCCATGCAGCAACTCATGGCAACTGCGTTTTGGGGCAGAAAACGGATACTGTTGGTGGAGTTCCTGGAACGAGCACAACAATCAATGCCCAAGTGAATTGTGAAAGATTGAAGAAATTGTGATGAGCAATTCAAAACCGGTGACGTGGCATGTTGAGTTCTGGCATTGTTCTCGTGCATGATAACACTCGCCCACATACTGCTGCTCAAACAGAGGATCTTCTCCAACATTTTCAGTGGGAATTTTTTGACCGCCCCTAGCAATTATCACCCCATTCCACAAAGAAGAAGTGGCTAGGAGCACAGAGCTTCAACAATGACCAGGAGCTCAAGGACAGTGTTACTGCATGGCTGAATGCACAGGAGGCAGATTTCTTTGACTGATACGGTCCAGGTATTAAGCGTATGGCTACAAGGTTTGGCCTTCATGGATAAAAGAAGATAAACCGTAAGCAGATGTATTCTGTGTGTAATCTTTCTGTATCGTGATTCAATGTACTTGAAAGTTTTGGACATAACGTCCAGTTTCTATTAAATATGTTGATTGTTCACCGTCTGGTTTTCATCTTGTGCAACTTATATAAATCTGCATTACCATATTTCTCACTCGAACCTATCAATTTGGCACTGTGGACAGAGGATTTGAAGGACAGAAAATTTGAAGGATTCTAATCATAATGTCAGGATGACTTTATGACTTCATCGGCACGGGATAGTGACAAGTAAGATTTCATGTAGCAAATCAACAAGACTGTGTCTTACAGGTAACATTTAAGTTTGCTAATTTTCTACTCTTAAACAAAAGCAAATTTCAGTTACACATCGTAACTTCCATACATTTCATTGATTTCTAT
Source organism: Lepisma saccharinum (assembly GCF_977018435.1). NCBI lineage: Eukaryota > Metazoa > Arthropoda > Insecta > Zygentoma > Lepismatidae > Lepisma > Lepisma saccharinum. Next base: position 68,561,417 of record NC_139238.1, on the reverse strand, counting down.
GTTCATGTAATTTGAAGTTTCAACAGCATGGCTCTCAACATTACATTCAGCGAATTTTTTAGAAGAAAATGAAGATACCGTATTGAGTATTTAATGCGTTTTGATCAACTCTGATTAGTCCAGAATGTGGCAAATGAAAGAAAAACAACAGTTCTATTAGCAGTTATTGGTCCTAAGGCTTTCCAAGTACTTCGCAATATTACGGCTCCTGAAATGCCGTATAATCTATCGTATGCAGTCATTTACGACAAAATGGTTCAGCATTTCAGGCCCAAAACCAACAAGTTTACGGAAATATTCAAGTTTCGAAAATGTATTCAGTCTCAAAGTGAATCAGTTACTCAATTTGTAGTGAGAATCAAACAACAAGCAGCCAAATGTGTGTTCGCAGATATGATAAGTGTCTCAACAGAAACGGTGCTTATGTAGAAAAATAGCTGGTGGTACCCGCCACCTGCCCCACTATGATGCCACCAGTGGATCCGCCCACAAAGACCAACTTTTGCAATGTGTGTATATTTTCCATGTGACGTGATATTGTTATACTGGCTGCGTCACCCAGCCCCTCTTAACCTCCCCAGCTACTTTTATAATGTGCCGTGGCTAAGGTGAATATGACAATATTGTTATCCTGGAATCCTTTATTTTCGATTTCATATGAGCATCAGTGGATTATTGAGATGGATGATGCCCCCAAATCTAGGCGGTGAAAATTAAGAATAAATTGCCATCACTTTAAAGCTAACAATAATAGCAGCACCCCACCCCTCTTGACACCTAAAATTACCCTAGGAGGCACTTTGTGCAGCCTTCGTTAATCTAGCTCCTTGAAAGTCATCTTTAGCTATATTTAAGGAGAAATTTAGCTCTTTTATGTACATCAAGTTTGGCAACACTGCCAGCATGGCTGTAGGAGGCAAGGAGAAATGCATTAGGCTTATGGGACCATTATTTTATTCGTTCTCTCGAAATATCAAACATCCAATGACGTAGAAAAGTACATTGACGGAAAAAGGACACATTAAACTATGTCGTAGTAGTAGGAAAAGTTGAAACTCCCATTTGATTAGCCGTAACTTGAAGTTGATTTCCCATAAAGAATACGTGGGATTCTGTAAATACTTATTAATCATATTTTTCAAACATTGTGTCTAGCTTGCTAATCAACTTGAAAAACAGTTTCCACTTGCAAGATGGAGAGAAATACATACTCTCTTGCATACTAATCCCTTTTTTTAATAGCAGTGCCCAATCCAACAATATTGAAATAAATGCACAACTGGTGCGTAATTGACCCTCTTCACCTTAAATGAACATAGTCATCATCTCCATGTTACAATGTAGTTTAGTCTATCTTACCAATGCAGAGCGATGTGGGCTGGAACTACAAAGGCAAATTATAATTTGCATATTTGTGTCAACGATTATTGTCACATTAAAATGATATTTGATTGTATATGCTCAAGCATAGCATGCTCGAAGGTGGGAGAAACGAACGAGTACAAGACTAGCTCTTGAGCTATGAATTTTTTGTACACTCATGTTCAGATAAAGTGGCGCACACTTCAACTGTTCAATCTTATAAAGTGTACCACTTTGTGTGAACAGGTATGCACTTTGCACCAAGTTTGAAAAGCACCATCTAGACAGTGCTCCTCTGGAGAGGCTCTCATGCACTGAAAGTTAAACCAAATTCAACACACTGAGTATGTGAGAAATTTTACAATTTACAATTTACATACCTGTATTATGTTTGAGTTCAGCAAGTTCTTGCTGGTGTCGCCACTGGGACTTTTCGAGCTCCAACTGTAAGGTTTTAATTGTTGCTTCTGGACTACCCGCACTTGAGAGCTCGTGCAAGATCTCCTCCAAGGCACTGTGCATGAAGTCACAAAGCTGGGGAAGAACAAAAGCAATTGTATTTAGTGCATAAAATTGTATATGGTCTCGGATGTATTGCCTCAAAGTTATAAAAACATATAAATTGTGTTTAAAATAAAATATGAGGGAGTGTCAAATGAAAAACTTACCAAGTCTAACAAACATTATAGAATCGACTATACAGCTCAATGTATCAACGGTTATTTGCCGAACATACTCAAGGCAACAACAGTCATTAAGTGAGCTTCAAAATGTCATATTGTTGTTTTTAACCCCTTGCAGGTCAGCCTGAAAATATCGCATTTTTCCCCACAGACTGAAGTTTTCTTTTTCCTGTTTTTCAGAAAAAGAATAGAAAAAATGTTGGCAAGTTTAATGTTATTTAATATTTTTTTCTGAAATTTACAAGATGTCCTCTTTCCACAGATATATACTATGTTATAATTTATTTTATATTTACATTTGCTCACATTTATGAATGCTTATCCGTAACATATATTTTGCAAGAAAAAAAATATAACATTGTAATAAAAGTTACTGAAAACATATTTTGAATAGGTAACATATAAATAATTAATGAATATAACCAAAAAGCTTTCCCTTCAGATCGAAATTGTCAGTAACTTTGAAATCCGAAGTGGAATCCCATTAAAAAATTTCCACAATGTGCATAAAGTTCTTCAATGCTCTTTTCAAAGAGTACAAGAAAAAGTGCAACGTAATTCGACATGGTTACAGGAAAAATTCAGCAGCAAAGAAAACAAGACATCTTGCAGTTGAAATTTGAAAGAAGTGATTAGAATACACGTGTACAAGAGACATGAGCTTATTGCTCATTCACAATGCAAATGTATCGAAAACGATGGGCTATGCCTGACACCAGTCTTATATGACAGTAGTTGTATGATGGGTTATGTCTGTAAAGGAAAGAGAGATGGGGGCAGGGTCCACTACAGACTTGCACCAGCTAAGGGCCGCAGTTTCTTGCCCTCTGCAAGAATAAAAACCTTCAAAAAACCATTAGCAAATGAAAATTGAATATCTTTATGCAGCCTATTACATGAGAAAGTTTATGAATGGAGAAGAAGAAAGTTTAATAACGGCTTCAATTTTTGGGCAGATGGATGGAAAATTTTCCATGGTGGCATATAAATGACTGCATTTGTGATTATTATTCCTGAGGTAAACAGGCACTTGAACAGAATTTGAAAATATGAGTAGATCAATGAACAGCCTATGTTGGAAAATGGTAACAAGGTGCAATCTCTCATGCAAAAATTTGCAGGAAAAGGGGTAAAAATAAATTAAGGTTTTTAGTTGATTTTGCCCTTGCAATACACTGTGGAACCTAGATTATACATCTTTCAGGTGACCAAGTCGAAAAACAAAATGAAAAATTAGGGAATATAAAATCAGGATCCCACTGTAACTGCTTTCATTATTCATGTTTTAAGGATTAAAAACGTTTAAACGATTAAACATACTTTGTCCATAAAACTATTTCTATTCTTCAATTCATTTTTGGTGGCCATTGCTATCATTCACAATGGACGATAATATCGTCTTTATTGAGAGGGCGTGTTTCGGCCTCGCGGGCCGTTCTTACAACAAACCATTAAAAAAAACATATTACAATTGACACTTTAACACGTCTTGAAAATCATTGTTGCAGTAGAAAGAGTAAAAATAAAAAATAAAAATGAAACATTCATACCTATAATGTAAAACAATTAATGTACCGAAGGTACAGACTTAAATCTAAAACCACAATTAGAATAGAATTATTACAGCTAATACTACAAAAAACCAATACCTCATTCCTATTCATTACAGAAAAGACAAATCCAGACACTATTGTTTGGACAGTAGATGCTTCTTTAGATTTAATTTGTGAGTTTCAGGGTGGAGCTCCCCTGAGGTCAGTGGTGGGGGGAGGCCATTCCATTCTTTTATTGCGGTGACTATGAAAGAGTTTCCATAGAATGTTGTTCTGTGTACAGGAATCGTGAATTGGGTTTTTTGACGAAGATTAATTTGTTTTCCTCTCTTCCTGTACGGAGCAATTTTATCATATAAATATCTTGGTTCCTTATTGTACAGGATCCTGTACAATAACGACAATGCCAAAAATGTTCTCCTATTCTTCACGTTTAACCAATTAAGTTCCTGTAAGTACGGGGAAATATGTTCTCTTCTTTTGACATTCAGTATAAATCTTATGCAACTGTTTTGAAGTTTTTGTAGCTTGTGATTTAGGGCACTGTTGATATTCATAAATACGGGAGAAGCATAATCAATTGTTGGCATTACAAGTGTGTTGACTAGGTGAGTTTTCGTTTCTTTCCTTAGCATATGTTTGAATGGAAAAAGTGATGAACCCTACCTAGGAATTTATAGCCTGATAAGCAGTAGAACTACGAGTTTCAAGTGAACGGTGTCAGTGGAGACCAGGACTAATTGAAAAATAGAAACCAGCTTCATGGAAAAAGTAAATATTTCTTTGGGGAAAACATTTGCTTTTATTATGTTAAATGGAACAAGGAAAGTGTCTGATTACAAAGAAAGATTGATTTGGTTTATTTTACTCCATTTTTCTGCCACTTCTTCTCAGATGGACAAGTTGAAAAAAAAATGAAAAAGCAGGAAATTGCAAAAATGGAGAAAATATAATATTATTTTGCTATGGTGGGACTATAAAAATTTAATGTAGTCAAGTGGGGAAAAATGTCAAATCGGGGTTGCACTATACACAATCAGCAAATACACAAATCAATGTGCTGTTTATAATATATAGTGAATAATAATGTATTTTCCAGCACAAGGCATAAGACTGTTTCTTGTTTCGAATATATTCTTGTTTCAAATATAAACTTACTTTTTGTTTCTGTTTGCTCAGCTCTGCCGTTACTGGACCAGCTTCTGCAGGCGTCGCTGGAGGATGGTTTCCTGTAAGAGGGGCCAATGGACGTGGCTGCAACTGCGGCATTCGAGATCCATTCCCTTGGCTACTCATCATGGAACCTGGCTGAGGCAGAACATTTTGAGGTGGTACTCCAGGATGACCCATGCGGATCGGAGATCCGAAACGAGGTCCGTTCGTTACAGTCATTCCCGGGCCAAGATTGAATCCCATGGGTAGCGAAGGGGATGACATGACCGGTCCGCTCGCAGTGCTGGAAGCACCCGACGACGATGATGCTTGCGAACCTGAGGCTGGTATATGGACCATAGGTTTGGAAGCGGTAGCGGTGGTGGTTGCTGTCGTTACCGGAGTCATGGTAATGCTACCCTGCAATGCGATTTGTTGAAGTGGAGACTTGTTCTCGCTGGTAACACCCTGAGTTGGCAGTTGGGGTGGAGACTTGGTTTCGCCCATAAGGGACTGCGGGGTCTTCACTTTTACCATCGGACGAGGAAATGACTTCCTGGCCTTTGCTTGCATTCTGGGCTCAGTCTTAGGTGTGGTCCCTGCTGCTTTCTTTGCAGGAACTGAATCGGTATCGGGCCCTCCTTCGTTATCACTCTCGCACTCCATATCCAGTGATGTAACAGGGTCCTTATTACTACCTTCTGGTCGTATAGGGTCCACAACAGTTAAACTAATATCACTTGACAGACTAACGGTACGAGCTAACTCCTTTATGCTAAGATTACTTTGAAGAGATTTTGGTTTGGGTGGAGCATTCTTGGTAGACTCATTTACAACTGTAATTGTAACACTAGGGTCAAGAAAAAGGGCAGGAAATATGGCATCCCTGTCCGCAGGACTCTCAGACGACCTACCATTTTCACTAACGACGACCTCATTTGTTCCAATTTTCTTTTGTATGGCAGAAACAGTTTCCTTGACACTATTTTGACTTTTCTGTGCACCTTTTTCAGAGTTTAAAGAATCTGATTTAGCTACACTTCTACTATCACCAGCATCCACAGGTTCCTTTTTGATCTTAGATACTGGCAAACGTGCTTTGGAACTGGAAGCAGTTCCAGAACTGCTGCTAGCATGTACCTCTTTAACATTTGCACTGTCATGATGCTCGTCACTGTTTACAGGATCTTCACTATCTTTTTCCAAATTGCCATCAGCTTCATTTTCCTTATCAGCCATGTCAAAGTCTTCACTAATACTTCTAACATCAGTAATAGTGAAACTAGGGCCCCCTTCACTCTCACTGAAAAATGATTCTTTAGTTTGATCTGCGGCACTTTCTTCATTTGCACATTTGCTTGTAGTTTCCTGGCCTGAATTACTGGCATTAACCTCGGCATTTTTATCTTCGTTTCCCATGCTTGTTTTTGTACATGTAACATTTTCCCTCAACTTCATCTCTGAGAGACTAGTGGTACTCTCAAGTGCTTTTTTGAGCACACTATCTTGTTCTCTTGCACCCTTGTTTCTTGTCTGGGAATCTTGCTTCACAGTTTCTTTAGCTCTTTCAGTTGTTCCCTCAGATGTCACATCTGATCTAGAATCCTTCAGAGCTGAGCTAGAGTCATCTGCAATTTGAGATTCTACATTTTTATTTGAAACTAAATTGTCGTTGTTTTCTCTATTATCAACCACTTCTGTCGAATGGCTTTCACGAATGTCAGTTTCCTCGACTGGCTGTTCTGCCTCTTTAATGGTTTTGTTAGCATCAGTTGGTACAGTCTTAGAAGATTTATCATCAACACTGCTGTCTTGAATATCAGACTGCTGACCACCATTTTCAAGTTCTGAAGATGACTGATGAACACTGTCTACTGTGGTTTCACAAATTTCATTAGGATCGGTCACCACATCTTCAGGAGTCTCTTTGACACCCATTGAAGTTTTAGAACAGTCACTATCTTTGGATGATTCACTAACCTGCCTACTCCTACTGTTGACTGCACTGTTACTAGCACCATCGTCATTTTCCACATCAGTCTTATCCATTGCACTTTCACACTTTGAATTCAACTGTCCCGACGTTTCACTAACAGCAGGGCATTCGTTGGGGCTTGGTACTTCACCAGGCATTTCTTCACCCAAATTAGTTTCGGAAGAAGGTAAAGAATCACTATTTTTTACTTTATCACATAAAACAGAAAACGTTGTGTCAACACACTGAGTTTCTTTATCATCTACAACAGTGTCATTTCCTTTCACATCTACTTTATTTACACCACCACACTCTGCTAGATTGCTGTCCCTCAATTCTACATCACAGTCACTAGCTTTACTAGAAATACCACTATCTTTGCAGAGAGGCGAGTCAGACTTAATACTTGGGCTTGGTGTTGCTGGGTTACTTGAGATCTTGGCCTGATCTACATTTTCATCAATACTGACACTAGGAGTTGAGGGAGAGTTTAAAATGTCAACGTCCATTTTCTCGTCGTCATCTTCTTCATCGCCCTGAGACAATGGGTCCACATCGAACCGTGATGAAGACCTACTAGCTGATCGGCTTGCTGATCTACTCTGGCCTTGATCTGGAAAAATAAAAGTTTCAATATAAAAGCTCGTGTACAAACTTTCTATTGTTAAACATGTTAGAAAATTACCTTCTTGAAGGTTCACATAATCACTTTGTACATACAATGTAATACTGTTACCTTAAGTGGTTTTTATTTTTCCTGCGTTTCATTCTGGTTCCCCAGAACTTGGTTAAGCGTACATCAAGATAAAAACACAGCCCAAAATCGTACAGACAAAATTCTGGGACACCAGGATGAAACGTCGCAGGAAAAATAAAAACCACTTAAAGTAACAGTATTATATTATATTGCATGTTAAACAACAATAATTTCAGGAATTTAACTAGTTTGAAATGTATTTTTATAGTATTAAGTAAAACATAACTATTTCTAAGAGTTAAAAAATTATTCGTGTATAAAAGTACAAAAAATTACCCTAGAACATTGCTTAGATATTAAAATCTATATTGAACAGCAAAAGTTTTGAGAAACAACCAGATTTTGGTAAATTAAACTATTGAAGGTAAGATGGAGGAAGAGTACAATTAAGTGCTCTTTTACCCTTAGATGCCGAGGCTAATTTTCCAGGTATTTGCAATAACGCCGAGCGTGTTTTCAGCGGGAAATTTGAAATTCTGCATGCATCTAAATTAAATTTTATATTTCCAGGACTAAGAACGTAGAGGTACAAATGATACCGTTTTGTTCAGTATACTTTGGGCTATACTCCTGATGGTTTTTTTTTTACCCGTAAACAGTTAGAAGAAAAAGGGAAAGTTACACAGAAAATCATCAAAAGAGAGACAAACAGACACGAATGAGAAAAACGGGAAAGAGGAAGAAAAAGGAAGGGATAGTTAGTTTTGTTGGGATCCCATACTTCAAAGGGGTATCGGAGAAAACTGAAAAAAAAAACTAAGGAAATATGGGATTAAATGTGGGATGAAGGCCCCCGGAATTTGGAAAAGCATTTTACAGAGTATAAAAAGGGGAATAAAGGGAAGGAAACCCCGAGGGATTTAAAGGTGTATACAGAATCATATGCGAATGTGGAAAAGAGTATATAGGACAGACTGGTAGAAGCATGCCTGTAAGATGGGATGAACATGATGATGACATTAGAGAAGGGGTCCCCAAAACAGGGCTATCGGAGCATATAATCAGGAGCGGTCATAAAATTATCAAGAGGGAGGTTATCAGAAAATAAGGGAATAAATTGATGCATGTGGATGTACACCCCCATCCCCACCCTCCAAACTCCAAAGTTACGTATAGAAGCTGACTTCCGACAGCTGAGCAACAAATACAAAGGAATTTACGAGCTAGTTTTCCCTTCCCGGACTAAGTGAAAGCTTTTAGCATGGCTTCAGTAACCCGACCTATCTTTTGTCATTAGCCTGCACAGAGGTCCCTTGGACTGTCATGTACGCCACTGGGTGGCATATCTTGGCCTGACCCAAGCTAAGAAGAGACAAAGACAGGGTGGCTACAAACAAGCAGAAATGAAATTCCCTGACTTTTCCAGGTTTTCCAGGACAAAATTTACATTTTTCCCTGAAAATTACAAACTAAACTAAATCGATGTTTTTGCAAATGGAAATAATAAACTCATACAGATCCACGTATGGTTTTGTTAAGTACCAATATTATCTTCTATTAAATTGACTTAATTTCTCTATTCTCTATGATTTGAATTCAAACTGCAAAATAGTGAATTTGGAAAATTATTACAATTCACAAGCTAGGGAAGGATTACGGAATGTTGTCATACGCAGTAAGTTTAAAATAAAATACTTGATTATTTTTAAAGTTACGACTAAATGAAATTAGAGTGATTGATTTAAGAAATACAATTTGTAATTTATCAATCTCCTTATACATTCTCGGTACTATATGTTGATATTTCCACTGAGGTTTGGAACCCTCTGCTTGCAAGAACCATGAGTGCGGACTCATTTTTCAATGCATAAAGCTCTCTTCTCTGTAAAGAAAACAACTTAACTCTTGCATGTAAGTGAAACAATTGAATCGAACAAAATAAAGTGTCATATTTCCTTACATTATCAATGGGATTTCTGCTTCAGTACAGTATATCCAACTGAAGTACTGTGAAACTGACAACATGCAGTTATACCATTAATGCTGACGAAAAGGGTATGTAGGTATTAGAAATTTAACGCAAGCAATTTATAGAATTTCATTGTATAGGTACCTGACTTAGCTAACCACACATTAAAACAGGAACACTCTAATAATAAAAGCTTCTGAAAGTTCATATATACGAGGGGCATCCTGAAAAAAGGTCCAATGGTCCCTATACGCAGCACTAGTGGTCGGAGAGCGACACACACATGCAGGAAGGAAGAAGTGGCATGTAGCTGTAATCTGGTACAGTTGCAATGCAGCCGTTTTAGGAAAGTTCTAGGTTAAATATTGCAGCTCTCATACAGTCTCCCACCGACTGCGATGTAGCCTACGTGTACTAATCAGATTTTTGCACGCTCAGAATTTGGCACAGAGCCACCAGCAATCGTGTGATGTGTGCAGACCAGATGTCGTGAATGATAGTATGGTCAGACGATGGTGCAGACAATTCACGAAGGCCAATCGAATGTGCACAAACCCATACAGCTGAGTACACGCGGATGTTCCATCACTTCAGGTGAGAGATTTTGGACCACTTCCTGTACAGCCCTGGCCTTGAATGTACCGACTTTCATCTCTTTGTTTAACTGAAGAGGTCTCTGGCAGGGCAAGGATTTCACAGCTACACTGCGGTAGAGATAGTTCAAGTCTTTGCTGTCAGACACACATACCATGGGCATACAAAATTTAGTGCCATGCTACGACAAATGCCAGAACAACGGTGGTGATTATGCCGAAAATTAGGTTAGGAATCACTGTTACTAATGCAATAAATTACAATTGATATTCTTGTTTCATTTATACCTAATCGGTAGGGACCTTGATATTTTGTTACATTTTTTCAAATTGATGTATTTTCTTTTTCTTTCTTTTTTTTACTATAACGTGTTATTTTTCCCAAAATTCACATTTTCATTTTAGCGCATTTTCTGGCAAATATCTCACAATTATACCTTCATGGTGTTTTAAAACTACTGTTTCAAATTGTAAGTCACATGGCTTACGCCTCTTCGTGAGAGTTTGATAGCTTGAAAGTTATTTTGGGAAAGTTATTTTCCATTCCCCTTTTTTTTAATTTTAAGGTATGGATTTTAGATAATGGAAATTTCCCCGTATATACTGAAGGGTGCATAATGACCATGAGTGGCGACGCACCCAAAAAATTAAAATAAATCAATCTCACGTGACAGGTACCGATATATATGGGCACCAAAAATTGGCATTATCTTTTTTTGACTTGTCAGTATTTCGTTTCCCAAAATTCGCGTTTTTGTTTTAGAACATTTATCTGCCAAACATACCGAAACTTAATACTCCATTGTGCTTTTAAACGATTATTTAAAATTGTAGATCACATGGTCTATGTATTTTCGTGACAGTTTGATATGTTGGAACAGATTTTTGAGGAAGTAAAACATATCTCGTGCGACAAATACGAGGATGTGGATCCCGTGTGACAGTAGATACGCACTCGATCTCCTGTTAGAACCCTGCCACTTTGCTCTGTGATGAAAATGGTTTTGATAGAAGTTGAAAAAATCGTGGGAAATACATGATTTAATGTGGTTGTCGGAATTATTCCATGTACGTATAACTCAATAGTTTACTCTTGAGTAAAATGTTGGAAAACTTGCATGTTCTAGGTACACAAACATGGCCTAGAAAAGACAAGAATGTTGGATTTCATGGAATTTTTTGTTGTTTTAGGTAATTTCTTTTAAAAAAATCGCTAAAAATGCCAACAATGCACGTTTTATGCCAAATTCGCATTATTTCGATATTTAGAAAGGGCGAAAAATGTGTCCAGATATCACTGCACATTCCTAAACATAACTTCGTAGCAATTACCATTTTTCACGGTTTTGGCGTTTGCGAAAAATCAATCGGAAATTACTTTCTGGTCACCCCTCGTATAAATCAGTAGATGGAAAGTCAAAATTTAGCAGGGCTGGCAGAAAAAAGTCATTTCTTGAAGAAAGCGATTTGCTTTTATGATTGAATGATTCGAGTAAATATGATATTAAAATATTTACGTATTTATTATTAGTATTTTATTTCAGAATATTGGCCATTAACCTTACTCAATGAGAGATTAATGACCATCTCTCACGAGTTTAAACAGACAGGACAGAGAATGGTGTTAATTTCATTGCAATACTAGTGTTGCAGTAAATTTGAGGTTGGGACCATGCACTTGCCAATTTTTATAACGTTCACCAATGCAGATTTATGTTTCACTTTTTCGTGATAGTATTCAATATATATCCAGTTTTGTTGGATTCTTCTTGATATCTAAGAATAGTGCAATGTTATTGTAAACGTATGTTAACTTGTGCGAATCCAGTAATACGTCAGGATGATGAAAGAAAACCTTTGTAAGCACTGCTACATTAAATGAGGTGAGGTGAGCCAGAAGAGTAATAAAATTCCAGCAGCATATTTGCAGTCTAAAGCTCTTCTTGTATATGCATACGATTTTTGTTGGATGTGCAGTCCAAAGACGTCGAACAAAAATCATAAGTCCCATGCATGCAATTTCTGTCACATGTTGTAGTGAGATACCTTGTCGGGTGGCGATATTCGACAAAAATCGTATGTATCAATGGAACCTATTTCTTTCCATGTTCCTTCAGTTTGCCCAACAAAATGCTTACTACGACATCCGACAACTATCGGACGGCGCCACCCACTCCCATCCTCTCCATCTGTTGACAGTTCTCTCTCCTTACTACTCCCATACGGACAAGAAAAAAAATGATAATTCAATGCATTTTCCACGTAATATTTAGAGGCTTAACCTTTACTCCCCCGATGATATTATATAGTATCATCAGAGTAAGGTCGTTCTGGCCTGATGAAACCATATGGTATCATGATGCAGATTACGAAACGAATGTGCTTTTTGGACCCTCAAACTCTTCTGTTTGGGTGGAAACTCTGACACAGGTCTGGAGCAAGCCTGGGTAAATTCATATTGATGACCAACCTCACCCCCTCTCCGCAACATATCCATGACACATTTCCGAATAGTCTCACATTTTGGCTCATTATTCAACTTGTATGGCACCCAGGAACATGAAACAAGTTTCAATCTCTTTGGAATCGTCCATTCTTTGAAGAGAATACTAAGGTTTGCGCCTTCTCCCGAAAATAGCGAGAGAAGAGGGGGGCAAACTCCAGATATTTTTTTTCATTGAAATTCGGTGGTCATGCCCCCAAACCCCCCTTCCTCGGTTTGGCGATCTTAATTGTACACGGTTGCATGCTATGATCTTTTAGCTGCAAAATAAAACTTATCCGAAGTAGATTGCTCCCATAGTGCCCGAGTTATAACAATTTTTCTCCAAAAATGTTAATTACCTATTTTTCGTAAAAAAAATAATAATCACATTTTGGCTTATTATTCAACTTGTATGACACCCAAGAACACGAAACATGTTTCATTCTCTTCAGAAATGTCCATTTTTTTTAAAAAAAATACTAAAGTTCGCGCCTTCTTCCCAAATAGCGGAAGAGGGGCAACCTCCAGATTTTTATGGTTTTCTCATTGAAATTCGGGGGTCACGGCCCCCAAACCCCCTTCCTCGGTACGGCGTTATGAATTGTACACGGTTCCATGCTATGATGTTCTAGCTGCAAAAAAAAAAAAAAAAACTTATCATAAGTAGATTGCTCCCATAGTGCCAGAGTTATAACAATTTTCCTCCAAAACTGCAAATTACCTATTTTTCGTTTTAAAAAAATCACATTTTGGCTTATTATTCAACTTGTATGGCACCCAAGAACATGAAACATGTTTCATTCTCTTGAGAAATGTCCATTCTTTGAAAAGAATACTAAAGTTTGTGCCTTCTCCCCAAAATAACGAGAGAAGGGGGCAAACTCCAGATTTTTGTGTTTTCCATTGAAATTCGGAGGCCGTGCCCCCCCACCCCCACCCCAAGCCCCCTTCCTCGGTCCGGTGTTCTAAATTGTATACGGTTGCATGTGCTGATCTTCTAGCTGAAAAACAAAAGTTATCCGAAGTAGATTGCTCCCATAGTGCCCGAGTTATAACAATTGTTGTCAAAAGAGTGTTTGAAGTCAATGAAGACAATATTCCCTGACATTTCCCTGACTTTTTTTGACACCTCAAATTCCCTGACTTTTCCCGGTTTTCCAGGTTTTCCAGGTCTGTCGCCACCCTGCAAAGAGGAGACGAAATGCACGTGACAGCTGGCTGTAAGAAAGGAAAGTTCTGGAACACAAGTTGTTCATTCGGTTTTTTGATCAACCATGTCAGGAAGAAGGCAATTGAGAGAGAGGGAAATACATCAATTCCTAGATGACATGGACACTGAATATGAGAGTGGGCCAGAGAATGACGAAGCGAATGAAGTTGATGATGATGATTGGGAGAATGTGTCTGATTGGTACAATAGTCTACAAGTTATAACAATTTTCTTAGCAATATGCAAATTAGCTATTTTTCGTAAAAAAACAAGTTTCACATATTTGATAATTTCTCAACTTGTAATGCACTCAGGAACATGAAATTACTTTCATTCGGTTGAGAACGAGCCTTTCTTTGAAAATAAGGCTAACGTTTGCGTCCCCTTTCCAAAATAGCGGGGGAAGAGGGGGCAAACTCCCCATTTTTATGATTTTTTTCATTGAAAGTTGGGGGTCCCGGCCCACCCAACCCCTCTTATTGGCTTTGGCATTTTGATTTTTGCACGGTTGCATGCCCTGATGTTTTAGCTGCAAAACAAAAGTTACCCGAAGTAGATTGGTCAAATAGTCTACGAGTTATAACATTTTTTGTCAAATAAGTGTACAAATTTAAAATTCACGCTAAAAGGCCTCGGCGAAATCGGGGTTACTTTCTGACAACCCCCTCGGAAGAGTAAAGGTTAATAAACAATTTATAATAATATGATGTTAGCATGTGGTATGAGCCAAGGCATTAAAGAACTAATATTGTGTCTTAGCATAGCGTTCCAATGTTCTGGGAAGGAAGAATATAATTTCAGGGTGCATAAAAAAGTCCCAATGTTTCAAGATTTTCCAGTACAAGAACCAAGATTTTCAGACCAAAGACGAGGACAAATAGTGTACATTAACATGTCTGGAAGAAGGTTACTATATTTTAGCTAAACACTCACTTAATTACGTTTTTGAACATTAACTTCCCATGTAAAGATAATGGGAAGAGAAACTGAGCAGTAACTGACTTTTCAGTAGGAAGGGTGGTTCTTTGTACTGCTTGAAATGTACTGACTAATGATTAACAAATAACATTTTCCTATTAATCCATAACAGTTATAGTGTAAACAATACATAATTTAGTAAGGTATTATTACTCTAAGTAACAGCAAACACCACCAAAAAATTGCAATGAGAAAGCATTAAATAGAGCCACTTATTGTAGATTTCAGCATGATAAAGAGTTTCGAAACATGACATTATTTCCTACTGTATTAAATTTCTCTAACTACTGGTAATATTCAGTATATCAAATTCCGGTATAGGAAAAATTACTTACATGTCCCTTAAAAAAGCGAAAAAAAAATTTTACTGCACTACTATGAAAACGCTGACTTTTTCAGAAAAAGATAAAAATTCAATGACATTTATATGACTTTTCCAGAAAAGGTAAATAAATCCATGAACTTTTCTCTGCATTTCCAGGTTTTCCAGACTGGTATGCACCTTGGACTTTCCATGAACTTCTGAGCCCTGGACAGCACTCTTATTGATCGACAGATTTAGTTTATTTTACTTCGCTTTTATGCCAGTTTTTGCTAATCGCAAAGATGAGAGCATGAGTGATATGATGAAATTGATGAAGGGACTCTCTCAGAAAACATCGATGCCCATACAAAGATTCGAACCCAGGACCTCTGGTATCACATCACTCCTGCACAAATATCTGTATCAATATTGGCTTAGCCCCAAATTATTATGTACAATATATATAATTTTGTTTTAATAAACTTACAGCTTCTTGGCGTCAGTCTTCCAGAAGATGCAACTGAAAATGCATCTCCTGACACATCAGATGCAGTCTCATCGACATGTTTAAGTTGTGAATCCATCTCTTCGCTTGTTGCATCCTGAAATCACATGAAGCACAATCATATGAAAATCAGCATGGACCATGTACATTTTACAAACCATAAACATACAATGAAACTAAAATTTTTATTCTCCATGGACTATAGCACACCATACATGCAAGACAATTTGGGCTTTCTAAAGAAATTCTTCAAGCAAAATACAAAAACACAGAGTGCGTACATAATTTGCTACGATTTTTTTTTATTAGAAAAGAACTAACAAAACCATATCATCTGAATACTGTTTTGTTATATGTCCATCTGCACTAACTCTTTGGAAGTTGGATTTTGAATACACTACATGAATCGCACAAACATTTTTTGAATGTTGATAATTCTAAAACTTACTGCCAGACTTTAAAGCATCTTCGACATGCAATTGGAAATAATCAGAGGGGCACTTGGAATCCACTTCATTCATGACAATGTGCGGCCTCATTCAGCGAATGTCACCAACGATCTGCTTGCACATTTTCAATGGGACGTCCTTAAACATCCGCCATACAGCCCCGACCTTGTACTCAGCGATTACCATCTGTTCCTGTACCTAAAGAAATATCTTGGTGGAAAACACTTTGACGATGACGATGAGGTCAGGGACGAAGTGACAACTTGGTTCCAGATGCAGGCGGCAGTTTTTTACATTTCTGAGATACAAAACCTTGTTCCGCATTTGAACAAATGTTTAGAAAATGGTGGCACTTATATGGAGAAATAGCCTCTGTACCAGTGTATCTAGTGTAGGTGTGCAATACATTTCTTGTATATCTTATTTTTGTTTGTATCTTTACTTTCCTGACAAGTCTCATATCTCACAGGTGATGTGGAGAAGCAGAACATAGATTGGTGAAGGTAAGGGTAAAATATACACCCTTCAACTTCCTACCATAAAACATATGTGCATTTTATGACTTTTGATTTGTTCTTTCTAATCTTTCAAATATGTCAATATGAGTCAATATTCATGTACAAGAAATCCAATTCTTCACATCCCTATCTTTGATTAACCCTTTCCAAAGCAGTCTCTTAACATACAGCATTACATACCTCTAATGAATCTTCCTGGCATTTAATGACCCCTTCTGGATTCAGCCTGGGAGAACTTCTTTCCTGACTATTGCGACTGTAACTTGCACTGTGCCTCGCTCGCTTGGAAGGTGGATTATCAAACTCTCGCCCTTGATACTGGAAAAGATTTTTGCAGATAGAATATAGAAAAAATCAAATAAGGTAAAAGGAAACACTCACCGGACAGTAGGAAAATTCAAAATTTTCGTTAATTTATAGCATCATCGGTGTGAGAAGAAACAGAAGACGGAACCGGAAGTTGGGGTCCTGCAGAGTTGCCAGGTCCCCATTGAAGAAGAAGCGGTGCGTAGAACGAGAAAAACACTGTTTCGTCACCAGGCTCGTCGTAAACTGTGAGTGTGTAGGATGAGTTGGGTGGGAGGGTGGGTGAGGGTTGGGCATTACTGGGTGGCCTTGTTCAGGCCAGGTGGAGTGGTTGCACTCATGGCCGATATATAGGCCCTCTCCCATCTTTTGCGAACAGAGGTGTTGGCTGGTTGGGGTAGGAGGTGGATGATCGCTACCCGGAAGCAGTCCTTGAAACTGATGTTGTGGTGGTTGGTGTGGACGGCGACAGTGAAGTCCAGGTTGTGGGTGGAGGAGCGGTGGTTATTGATGCGGAGGTTGAGGGCCGTTGATGTTTCCCCCAGGTAAAAATCACCACAGATGTTGCAGGTGAGGATGTAGATAAGGTTTGAGGCATGGCAGGTCCCTTTGGGATGGAGGGTAAATTTGCCAGTGGCCGTGTGCACCTGGAGGGTGTGAGAAGTGATGAGGATGGGACAGGTCTTGCACCTGGGTCGGTTGCATTTATGGGCAGGGGGGTGTTGGATGTGTGGTGAAGGAGTGTTGTGGACCAGGATGTTTTGGAGGTTAGGGGGGCATTTGAAAACCACCCTGGGTTTGTCGGGAAATATGTTTTTGGTTTCGGGATCACTGTGGAGGATTGGGAGAAGAGAGTGCAGTGTGTGCCTGATTTTGTTGAGGTGGGGATGATATTGGGTGATGAGTGCAGGTGGGTTGGTGGCAGCAGGTTTCTTGGTGGTAGTGGTATGTGAGTATGTGAGTACCATTACTGTAAGGTGGGTGGGTAGTTTCGGGGAGGAGAGGAAAGAGTTACCAGTAAACACTGGCTAAAGTATTTCGTGTTTCCTTTCAACTGTTTCTGGCAACACTGACCGTAGAGACGCTACGGTCAGTATTCTGTGCCTCTACTCACAGTGTCGTCGATCTTTTATCTACCTTCTTGAAAATGCGACTCAGATCGCGAAATATTGAATTATTTCTATTCGTGTGGTAAGTGTTTACTGTCTCCTTCATTATTTGTATATATATATATATATATATATATATATATATATATATATATATATATAAAAATCAAATAAGGTAAAAGGAAACACTCACCGGACAGTCTTCTGTTTCTTCTCACACCGATGATGCTATAAATTAGCGAAAATTTTGAATTTTCCTACTGTCCGGTGAGTGTTTCCTTTTACCTTATTTGATTTTTACTTAGCCCTTTTGGCCCTCCTTGCTTTTATCCATTATATATATATATATATATATATATATATATATGCTTTTCATCCTCTAAATAAAGACTAGAGAATAGCAAAGGTAATGGTTCTAATACAGTAATAATGATTTCTACAAGATGCGCAAGAGGAAGGTTTTGAGAATATTGGAAATGAATATGAAAGCAAGTCTGAAGTTGAAACTAATTCTTTCATTTTAAAAATCCAGGAAGTATTAATTTGTGAGGAATCACCAAAAGTGTGTTGTGAAAGTAACAGTGGTCACTAAAAGTAACTGAATTAAATAAACAGGTACATGGATACATAAGCATGTTTCATGTGCATATTTATACCATATTTACTCATGTATAATGAACTTTTTTCCAAAATTTTATACCCCAAAATCTGTGGTGTGTATTATGCATGGAATAATTCGGACAGCCAACATTAAAACCATGCATGTTTTCACTATGTCACTGTGTATGACATATATATCAACAGGCAAAAATACAAATTACCAGGTTGGATTTCTTTAGTAATAATATATTTTTAAAGAACACTATAAAGTGAAATGGCAACTTGCCATGATTTTTCACCTTGTAACGAAACGTTTTGTGACACCAAGAAAAGCTGCACCACACTGTTTTGACAGCATTCGAGTATGCACCTCCCATCACACGGGATGTGTATCAGCCATATTTATCGAGCAAGCAATAGAAAATAGCTACCTGAGTGCTGCAAATATGTAACATAATTTTGATCTCGCTTTCTTCTACTACAGAATGCACAAGGTGATTACATTATACACACAAGACTATATTCTCCTCTTGGTCCACATAGCAATAGCTTTATGGCCTACAACTAAGAAAGCCATATCTTGAACCTGAACTGCTCGTTACATATGAGATATAATTGTCTGTGGTTTTTCCCAATCAAAAACTATAGTGCGCATTATACATGCATGCATTATACTGGGTGTAAAGTCCCATTACATGAAATAACACTTACATTTGGTAATTGACGACGAAGCTGCTCTTCATCTTGGAATGCTTCATAAGGTGTTCGATGTGGGGCATAAACAAATGCCCCATGCTTCTCTCGTAACTTCTTAATGTGAAGTTCAACTTCCTGTAATTAAAAAAAAAAACTTCAGTGAAACAAAATCAATGAAAATGAAACACAAGACACTGTCCAATCACAGAAGACAAGAAAACCAGCTTGCTTAGCAACACAAATCTGCATGTGGAAGTAGAGGTAGGTAGAAGCATGTATGAAACAGTGCTGTACGTTTGAGATCAGTACTTAATTTGCATGCATTCAGTTGTTCACTTTGATGTACAGGGTGTCTGGCACCAGCACTACCAATAAGAAAGTTGTATAACTAAGCAACAAACAGGTTTATTGACATGCATTTTTTTAAAAAAAAGACAGAGAAACTCACCAAGTTTTTATGGTAATTAGTAGAACTCCATGTGTTGCGCGACAAGACATCCAAACATCTCTTGCCAGATGTTTTCCAGCACCTGCGGGGTGACTGTGTCACAAGAACTGACAATCCTTCGATGCAAATCATCCACATCCAGTACTGAGGTTTTGTACACATTGTCCTTTATGTAGCCCAAAGGAAGATCAGGGGATCTAGGAGGCCATTCGATGGGACCCACCACGTCTGACCCAATGACCTTCGAGGACTTCATTTAAGCGATCACTCACGTGGGTGGCATAATGCATAGTCCCCATCTTGTTGGAACATGTATCCTTCCAGTATCTGAGGTAAGGCAAAATTATAAAGCATGTCCAAATAAACATCTCCATTGATTGTTCATTCAATAAAAAAGAATGGACTGATGACCTCTTGCACTGTGAGACAGCACCAGACATTGATTTTCTGACTGTCTCGTTCAACTTCTCTTACGATGTGTGAATTCTCGG
Source organism: Lepisma saccharinum (assembly GCF_977018435.1). Lineage (NCBI taxonomy): Eukaryota > Metazoa > Arthropoda > Insecta > Zygentoma > Lepismatidae > Lepisma > Lepisma saccharinum. The sequence goes on along the minus strand of NC_139238.1, from coordinate 68,541,334 downwards.
ACCCCCATATGTGACAGTTATGCCGGTTTACTCCACCAGATACGTAAAATATGCACTCATAGGAGAACACCATACGACGAAGAAATTCATAGTCACTATTAATCTTGGTTAGGATACTGGCAGCAAAAGTGTATCTGGTAGGTAAATCATTAGGCTTCAACTTCTGAACCAACTGTATCTTACAGGCATGAAGACGCAGTCTTTTGTGGCTAACACCATGAACAGTTGATCTAGGCATACTGAGTTCCCTACTTGCACGGCAAATGGACTTGGAGGGGCTTCGCTGGAATGTTTCGTGAATTCTACAGACATCAATCAGGGACACCTTCTTGCCACACATTTTTTTCTTCAACAGTGATCCAGTTTCCAGGAGAGTTCTATGCCAGGTTGTTATTGAATGTCTTTCTGGTGGTTTCTGCTGGTACTTTTTCCGAAACTTCCTCTGGACAGTTTTTGGAAATTTAAATTCTGGACTTTTTGCTGCACCTAAACACCATTTCCACACCAAAAGAATGCACGAGAAAATTCCAACCGAGCGAATACGCAACAGGCTACAAAATGAACAGGCATGTTATCGCGTTTAACGGACTTGCATTGTTGTCACTGCCACTATAATAAAACTTGTTGAGTTTCTTTGGCTTTTTTTAAAAAAAAGACATGTCAATAAACCTGTTTGTTGCTTAGTTATAAAACATTCTTATAGGTAGTGTTGGTGCCGGACACGCTGTATTTGTGATGACTGTTAAAATTTTCTAACATTCCCTCTTAACGTATTTTGCTGGCAATGTTACTATGTGTGAAATTCCAATATTGTTTTGGCAGTAGATGATTTCATGGAATCTTCATCCCATATTCGCTCCACTTGCAAGCATTACCCAGTGTCATAACTAAAACGTTGGGGCCTAGGTGCATGTCACTGGCCCCCAATGTCAGTACTCCAGCCACACCACTTTTGTTTTTGTGTCATGAGGACAGACAGCATGACAATTATGCACACAATACAAAAAAGTACTTATAAAGTTTCTGTAAGTTCCTGTAAAGTTAAGAAATAGACTAAAAGATTGAAAATATAATTTGTATGGCTTATGTTTACTGGAAAAAAGTATGAATTTTACATTAAACAACTAATGAATGCACATATCAAACAATCGAGAGACAGGAAATGAGTAACAATAGTAAAATCAGAACAAAATAATCCTTCCCAAAAACTAGCAGTTAGGCAAGTTGGTTTGGCATCAGCAAACTGCTTCACAATCTGTTTAACATTTAGATGTTCCTTCTGCCTGCGTTCAACATTAAAAAAGGGTATGGTTGATAATCTCTGCCACTTAAATATTTGACTGTGAAGTCACTGGCCAACTTTTGAAGCTTGTTTCATGACAAAATCAAGGAGCACCAGGAAGAAAAAACACAAGTTAATTCATTCATGCCTTGAAAACTGTAGATGGAGGTGGGTGGTGTAAAGTCTCCACATAATAGTTGCTAAATGAAGTCTACATGTAAAAAATTGTAAAATATAATTTCAAGAAATGCCATTCTAACTCCAAGACAGGGTGGCTACAAACAAGCAGAAATGAAATTCCCTGACTTTTCCAGGTTTTCCAGGACAAAATTTACATTTTTCCCTGACAATTACAAACTAAACTAAATTGATGTTTTTACAAATGGAAATAATAAACTCATACAGATCCACATATGGTTTTGCTAAGTATGAATATTATCTTCTATTAAATTGACTTAATTTCTCTATTCTCTATGACTTGAATTCAAACTGCAAAATAGTGAATTTGGAAAATTATTACAATTCACAAGCTAAGGAAGGATTATGGAATTTTGTCATACGCAGTAAGTTTAAAATAACATACTTGCTTATTGTAAAGTTACGACTAAATGAGATAAGAGTGACTGATTAAGAAATACAATTTGTAATTTATCAGTCTCCTTATACATTCTCGGTATTATATGTTGATATTTCCACTGAGGTTTGGAACCCTCTGCTTGCAAAAACTATGAGTGCGGACTCATTTTTCAATGCATAAAGCTACTTCTCTCTTCTCTGTAAAACAAACAACTTAACTCTTGCATATAAGTGAAACAACTGAATCAAACAAAATAAAGTGTCATATTTCCTTACATTATCGATGGGATATCAAGGAATTTATAGAATTGCATTGTATAGGTACCTGATTTAGCTAACCAACACATTAAAACAGGAACACACTAATAATAAAAGCTTCTGAAAGTTCATATACGAGGGGCATCCTGGAAAAGCTCCAATGGTACCTATACGCAGCACTAGTGGTCAGAGAGCGACACACACATACAGGCAGGAAGAAGTGGCATGTAGCTGTAATCTGGTACAGTTGCAATGTAGCCGGTTTAGGACAGTTCTAGGTTAAAGATTGCAGCTCTCATACAGTCTCCCACCGACTGCGATGTAGCCTACATTGCACACTCAGAATTTGGCACAGAGCAATCGTGTGAGTTGTGCAGACCGGACGTCGTGAGTGATAGGATGGTCAGATGATGGTGCAGACAATTCACGGAAGGCCAATCGAATGTGCACAACCCCATAGAGCTGAGTACACACGGGCCCTTTGCATCACTTCAGGTGAGAGAACTTGGACCACTCCCTGTACAGCCCTGGCCTTGAATGTACCTACTTTCATCTCTTTGTTTAACTGAAGAGGTTTCTGGCAAGGCAAGGATTTGACAGCTACATTGCGGTAGAGATTGTTCCACTCTTTGGTGTCACACACATATACCATGGGCATACAAAATTTAGTGCCATGGTGCGACACATGCCAGAACAACGGTGGTGATTATGCCGAAAATTTTTCCCAAAATTCACATTTTCATTTTAGCGCATTTTCTGGCAAATATCTGAAATTATACCTTCATGGTGTTTTTAAACTACTGTTTCAAATTGTAAGTCACATGGCTTATGCCTCTTCGCGAGAGTTTGATATCTTGAAAGTTATTTTCCATACCCCTTTATTAATTTTAAGGGAAGGATTTTAGATAATGAAATTTTGGTGTGGGGTTAGGGCCCCACACTTTCTTGATCACGGCTGAATGTGGGGATGATGTGATCAGCACCACACTCTTGGCTGCCTTTATCCCTCAAAGTTTCCTCAAGGTACCAGCTTCGTATGATGCTGGGTGGGCGCCGGAGCAGTTTGAATAGGTGGAAAACATCCCGGTTCTCCCCCGCTGGGGATCGAACCCGGGTCTCTCGCATAGTAGTCAGATGCCCTAACGACTGAGCTCCATTATTACTCAATCGAGAAATGCCGATAGAACGCACTTAGCGTGGTAATTCAAAACATATCTCGTGCGACAAATACGAAGATGTGGCTCCCGTGTGACGGTAGATAAGCACTCAATCTCCTGTTATAACCTTGCCACTTTGCTCTGTGATGCAAATGGTTTTGATAGAAGTTGAAAAAATCGTGGGAAATATATGATTTAATGTGGCTGTCGGAATCATTTCACGTACGTATAACTCTATAGTTTACTCTTGAGTAAAATGTTGGAAAACTTGAATGTTCTTTGTACACAAACATGGCCTAGAAAAGACAAGGATGTTGGATTTCATGGTTTTAGGACATTTCTTTTAAAAAAATCGCTAAAAATGCCTACAATTCGCATTTTTTGCCAAATTCGCATTATTTCTATATTTCGAACGGGCGAAAAATGTGTCTAGACATCACTGCACATTCCTAAACATAATTTCGCAGCAATTACCATTTTTAACGGTTTTGGCGTTTGCAAAAAATCAATGTACCTACTAATTGGAAATTACTTTCTGGCCACCCCTCGTATAAATCAGTAGATGGAAAGTGAAAATTTAGCAGGGCTGGCAGAGAAAAGTCAATTCTTGAAGGAAGTGATTTGCTGTTATGATTGAATGATTCGAGTAAATATGATATTAAAATATTTACGTATTTATTATTAGTATTTTATTTCATAATATTGGACATTAACTTCACTAAGTGAGAAATTTAAGACCATCTCTCACGAGATTAAACAGACAGGACAGAGAGTGGCATTAATTTCATTTCAATACTAGTGTTGCAGTAAATTTGATGTTGGGAGCATGCACTTGCCAATTTTTATAACGTTCACCAATGTAGATTTATGTAACTTTTTCGTGATAGTATTCAATATATATCCCATTTGGTTGGGTTCTTCTTGATATGTAAGAATAGTGCAATGTCATTGTAAACGTATGTTAACTTGTGCGAAACCAGTAATGCGTCAGGATGATGAAAGAAAACCTTCGTAAGCACTGCTACATTAAATAATGTGAAGTGAGCCAGAAGAGTAATAAAATTCCAGCAGCATATTTGCAGTCTAAAGCTCTTATTGTTTATGCATGCGATTTTTGTTGGATGTTTCAGTCCATGCAATTTCTGTCGCATGGTGTAGTGAGATACTTTGTCGGGTGGTGATATTCGACAAAAATCGTATGTATCAATGGAACCTATTTGTTTCCATGTTCCTTCAGTTTGCCCAACAAAATGCCTAACTACGACGTCTGACAACTATCGGACGGCGCCACCAGCTCTTATCCCCTCCATCTGTTGACAAGTTCCCTTACTACTCCCATACGGACAAGAAAAAATGATAATTCAATGCATTTTTCACCACATAATATTTAGAGGCTTAACCTTTACTCCTCCAATGATACCAACCATTATGGTATCATCAGGGTAAGGTCGTACTGGTCCGATGATACCATATGGTATCATGGTGCTGATTACGAAATGAATGTGCGATTTGGACCTTCATACTCTTATGTTTGGGTGGAAACTCTGACACAGGTCTGGAGCAAGCCTGGGAAATTCATATTGATGGCCAAGCTCTCCCCCCCCCCCCCTCCGCAACATATCCATGCCACATTTCCGAACAGAGTTTCTTTCACATTGGCTCATAATTCAACTTGTATGGCACCAAAGAACATGAAACATGTTTCATTCTCTTGAGAAATATCCATTCTTTGAAAAGAATACTAAAGTTCCCACCGTCTTCCCAAATAGTGGGAGAAGAGGGGGTAAACTCCAGATGTTTTTTTTGTTGTTTTTTTTCATTGAAACTCGGTAGTCGCTCCCCCCAAACCCCCTTTCCTCGGTTCGACATTCTGAATTGTACACCGTTGCATGCTCTGATGTTTTAGCTGCAAAACAAAACTTATCCGAAGTAGATTGCTCCCATAGTGCCCAAGTTATAACAATTTTCCTCCAAAAATGCAAATTACCTATTTTTCGTAAAAACCAGTTTCACATTTTGGCATATTATTCAACTTGTATGGCACCCGAGAACATGAAACATGTTTCAATCTCTTGAGAAATGTCCATTCTTTGAAAAGAATGTAGCAAACTCCAGATATTTGTCTTTTCCATTGAAATTCGGGGGTCGCACCACCCCAAACCCCCTTCCTCGGTTCGGCGTTCTGAATTGTACACTGTTGCATGCTCTGATGTTTATTCTGCAAAACAAAACATATTCGAAGTAGATTGCTCCCGTAGTGCCAGAGTTATAACAATTTTCCTCCAAAAATGCAAATTACCTATTTTTCGTAAAAAAAAAGAAAAATCACATTTTGGCATATTATTCAACTTGTATGGCAGCAAAGAACATGAAACATATTTCAATCTCTTTGGAAACGTCCATTCTTTGAAGAGAATACTAAGGTTTGAGCCTTCTCCCCAAAATAGAGGGAGAAGAGGAGGTAAACTCCCGATTTTTTTTTCATTGAAATTCGGTAGTTGCGCCCCCAACCCCCCCCCCCCCCCCCCTTCTTCGGTTCGGTGTTCTGAATTGTGCACGGTTGCATGCTATGATGTTCTAGCTGCAAACCAAAACTTATCCGAAGTAGATTGCCCCCATAGGACCAGAGTTATAATAATTTTCCTCCAAACATGCAAATTACCTATTTCTCGTAAAAAAAGAAAAATCACATTTTGGCATATTATTCAACTTGTATGGCACCAAAGAACATGAAACATGTTTCAATCTCTTTGGAAACGTCGATTCTTTGAAGAGAATACTAAGGTTTGCCCCTTCTCCCCAAAATAGCGGGAGAAGAGGAGGTAAACTCCAGATTATTTTTTTTTCATTGAAATTCGGTAGTTGCGCCCCCAACCCCCCCCCCCCCCCCCCCTTCTTCGGTTCGGTGTTCTGAATTGTACACAGTTGCATGCTATGATGTTTTAGCTGCAAACCAAAACTTATCCGAAGTAGATTGCCCCCATAGTACCCGAGTTATAACAATTTTCCTCCAAACATGCATATTACCTATTTTTCGTAAAAAAAGAAAAATCACATTTTGGCATATTATTCAACTTGTATGGCACCAAAGAACATTAAACATGTTTCATTCTCTTGAGAAATGTCCATTCTTCGAAAAGAATACTAAAGTTCGCACCTTCTTTCCAAATAACGGGAGAATAGTGGGTAAACTCCATATTTTTGTTGTTTTTTTTCCATTGAAATTCGGTAGTCGCTCCCCCCAAACCCCCTTTACTTGGTTCGGCGTTCTGAATTATACACCGCTGCATGCTCTGATGTTTTAGCTGCAAAACAAAACTTATCCGAAGTAGATTGCTCCCTTAGTGCCCGAGTTATAACAATTTTCCTCCAAAAATGTAAATTACTTATACATTTCGTAAAAAAAATAATAATCACATTTTGGCTTATTAATCAACTTGTATGGCACCCAAGAACATAAAACATGTTTCATTCTGTTGAGAAATGTCCATTCTTTGAAAAGAATACTAAAGTTTGCGCCTTCTCCCCAAAATAGCGGGAGAAGAGGGGGCAAACTCCAGATTTTTGTTTTTTCCATTGAAATTCGGGGGACGTGCCCCCCCAAGCCCCTTCCTCGGTCCGGTGTTGTAAATTGTACACCGTTGCATGCGCTGATGTTTTAGCTGCAAAACAAAAGTTATCCGAAGTAGATTGCTCCCATAGTGCCAGAGTTATAACAATTTTCGTCAAAAGACTGTTCGAAGTCAATCAAGACGAAATTCCCTGACATTTCCCTGACTTTTTTTGACACCTCAAATTCCCTGACTTTTCCCGGTTTTCCAGGTTTTCCAGGTCTGTCGCCACCCTGCAAGATAAAATTCAATGATAAATCTAATTCAGATTTTAAAAGAATAATCCTAAGGAGGCGGTTCTCTCTGATATTTACATAATTTGTTTGGAATAAGTGTCAAAGTTGATATTAAATTGTATTATTTGTTTATATACAGAGGTTTACTTCTCAAAAATAATTACTTAACACTATATCAATAAATATACTCCTCACAAAAAGTTTGTAATATTGTTATATTAGGCAATATACAGGGAGGTTATTGCAGCATGACACCGCAAGAGCGTCGGCCGCTTGCCGGCCCAGTCATGCAACAGGTGCCGGCAAATTGCGTAACAGATAGCCCGTTACACAAACCGCTTGTTTTGTAATGTTTCCACTTTTCACAATTATAGTTACAATTACAACTTAAATAAGCACGTACCTTGTCGTAAGGATGCTGGAAAAGGTGTCCTCTAAAATACAAATATTTCTGGCACTTTATTTTTGACATGTAATCTTTCTTAGACACCCCGAGAGCGTCGGCCGCTTACCGGCCTTGTCATGCATCAGGTGCTGCCAAATTGCGTAACAGATAGTCCGTAACAGAAACCGCTTGTTTTGTAATGTTTCCACTTTTCACAATTACAGTTACAATTACAACCTTATTTCAGACATCTAATCTTTCTTAGACATCTCTACTTTATCCTCGGTTGACAGAAAGGGAAGACAGCATCGCGGCGCATAAAGCAAACCGAAAGTGTAAAATTATATTTAAAACTAATAATAATGGTGATCACTAACCTTCTGTGTTATAAATGATGTTGAAAATGACCTCCTTCAACACCAATACATTTCCGGCATCTGCGTATGAAATTCCTCTGAACATCCATAAGCTCCTCAGGTGTGATTCTGGCAATTTCTCTTCTTATATTTTCTTTTAAATCCTCTATTGTACGCGGGTTATTCTGATACACTTTGTTTTTTAATGTTCCCCATAAATAATAATCACAAGGAGTAAGATCGGGGCTACGAGAGGGCCACAACTCAGTACTGATAATTCTGTCCTCAAAAATCTCGGCAATAAAATTAAGTGATTCATAAGCAGTGTGAGCAGTAGCAGAGTCCTGCTGAAAAAATGACTGCTGGCATTCAATGTCCGTTAATTGTTCAAAAAAAAGGTTGTAGTATGTCTCTTCGATACCTTTCACCATTGATAGTACCTTCATAAAAAATAGGCCCTATTATTCTGTGCGCATTCAAACCACACCACACACCAATTTTTGCAGGATGGAGCGGAACTTCATGCACAAGGTCAGGTTTTTCTGCGCTCCAATAGCGATTGTTTTGTGAAATAACTCGGCCATTCAATTCGAACCAAGCTTCGTCTGAAAATATGATTAATTCTGGATTTACTCTGCCAGCAACAATATTATCCAGCATCCAGTTACAGAATCGAACTCTAGTCGCGTGATCGCGCGGTTGCAATTCATGAACCACTGTAATTTTGTAGGGTTTTAATCTAAGTAATTTAGTGGCATTTCGTGCTGAGGATTTTGAAATGCCTGTTTCCTGAGCAAGCCGACGGAGGGATTTTTTTGGAGTATGTTCAAGTCGTTCACCAATTTCGTCTAGCTTTTCTTCCGTAAGAACACGTCGTCTGGAAACAAGTTTCTTAGGTTCAAGAGATCCTGTCTCTCGTAATCTTTTAACGAGGTTGTAAACAGTATGTCTGTCCGGAACAGGATTGCCAGGAAATTTTCTTGCGAATCGCCTGACTACTTTTCTGCAAGAGTTCGTTTTCACGTAAGTATCGTACATAAAAACTCTTTGTTCAAGACTATATTTGTTTGGCGGCATAACTAATGAATGAATAACAAATAACACACGATAAAGCACTAGCACTTTAGCACACCAACTCAATAACACAGTATAAACAACACGAGTACTGATAAACGCAAACCGAAGTGAACACGTCTAAACAACTGGTAGCCGACAGCTGTCGCATTCGCGTAGTATCGAGAGGCTTCTCGCGGCTTACCACTACTCCGATAAGCCGCTGACGCTCTTGCGACATCTGAGGAATTTCGCTTCTAGCGTCGGCTCTATAGACACTGGATACCAAATTTTGAGGGAAGCACAACAAAAGACTACTCTATGAGGATATGTAATGCTCCTGCCGCAACTTTGAAAAAAAAAAATATGGAAATTACGACGTTCAGAAATTTTGCGTAATTACGGGGAAAATAGAACTTTGGGATTTGGCCCCCGTTTCCCCCTGGACTCACAATTGTCGGAATTTACATAAAATGTTGCTTTTTGTTCATTCTTACATTTAGAATTTAAATTTCTTAAAAAGATGCAGTTGTTGAGCAGTTATAGCCTTTTATATTCAGTTTATCCCATAGTAGCAAAAGGGGAAAAGTGCTTATTTCAAATGGCGCTCTCAGAAAGAAAAACGCACACAGTGTATGATCGCTACTTTACTTCAAAAATATTCACACGTTAAAATTAAGTGACACTGTTAAATAATTCGTTTATCTGCGCTTTCGTTTTGCATAATAATGTATACGTAACCTCCCCCCTCGAAAATCTTGGGCACGCCACTGACTCTAGTGTTCAAAAGGATTAATCTTGTGTTATCTGCAAAATAAGAGTCACGGTTTTGTTTATTCGAAGGCAAGACAAGAATGAAAAATTGAATCCTTTATGTTGGATGAGTCATTGCTGTCAGAAGCGATATGGGCAGAAATAAAGTGCCAGAAATATTTGTATTTTAGAGGACACCTTTTCCAGCATCCTTGCGGCAAGGTACGTGCTTATTTAAGTTGTAATTGTAACTATAATTGTGAAAAGTGGAAACATTACAAAACAAGCGGTTTGTGTAACGGGCTATCTGTTACGCAATTTGCCGGCACCTGTTGCATGACTGGGCCGGCAAGCGGCCGACGCTCTTGCGGTGTCATGCTGCAATAACCTCCCTGTATGTGATAGGCAGGGTGGCATATGTCTGTGAAAACATGAGAAAGTCCAGCCGACAGACAGATACCATGTGTTGTTGCAGTCTAAGGCAACAGATGACTCCACCTGCCTGCGATCGGTTGCTCCCATGCCACTGACTCAATAGGTAGAGAGAGGTGTCTACAGAGTAGTGCAAGTGTGAAATGATGAACAACCATTCACAATGTCGATTTCGCAGATTCATCGAACCAGAAGAGTGGTATTGCTGTAAGGAGGTCATACACAGGTGGAGGTAGCGTGGGTTAGGCAAGGGTCAGTCTCCAAAATGTGGAAATGGTTCAGGGACTCTAACAGTGTGTATGACTGATGGAGGAGTGGTAGCCCAAGAGTGACAACACCGCGGCAAGACCAGTATATCCACATAACGGCACGTAGGCAATCCACGACGACTGCTTGTGAATTACGAAGTGACCTGGTGCAGGCATCTGATGTCTGCATCTTGAACCAAACAGTTTGCAATCAGCTGCATACTGCCAGGGTCGCTACTCACCTGGAACTCCTGGAATTCTGCATGAATTATTGGGTCCGGGAATTCTGTGTGAATCTTACGTGAAGTTTTCTCCGTAGATGTGAAAAATTGCAACTTTTATTAATATAAATGCTCTGAGACAAGTTTTTCACAGCATAAGTTTTATTTCTATCGAGGAAGGAATAAAAATCTATGGGGATAATAAAACAGAATTCTCTCAATCCGTTCACTTTTTTAAGTGTCTTTTGCAGAGGAGTCTATCTGACAACGAAAGATTATTCCAAGATAAGAAATCCTAAAGTTGAATAGACAATTTTGAGTTTGAAGTTATTGTACAATTAACAAATTTTCGTATATTAGTATATCCCGTAACATCAGTCACTTGTGGTTAAAGATGTATTTAGAGTCTGAATATGTGGAATTGCAAATATTAACTCCATACCTTAAATTAAATCTTTTAAATATATGTACCGTTTAATTGAATTTATTTAGAATTTTCGATACATTGGAATCACACAGACCCTTAACATTGTTAATATATTTGTGTGTAAAAGGTAAGGTAAAGTGCTCCCCTGTGCATAGCACCATGCCATGAAGGTGTATAGGGGGTGTGGGGTAACGCCCCACACTTTAAGATCCGGTCGTGAGTGGGGGTGATGTGATCAGCATCACACCCCTGACCGCCTTTACCCCCCAGGGTTTCCCCCAGGTACCCATGTTATTCGACGCTGGGTACAAGGCATATGCTTGTAGCCTTGAGTTTTTAGAAAGTTCCCCTTGAAAACCGGGAATTATACTTGAATTTTATCATGGTCCTAGAGTGGCCACCCTGAGTGTACAATTAAGGTCCTACAGGCCTGTGTGATGTGTGCCCCTACAGCCTCACCATCGGTCGGAGAGACGAAAATGGGCCCTCCAGCATATCAGGTGGGGTTTGCAACAAGGGCATCATGTTATGTTTTCCGATGAAACACTCATGGCGAGCCATTATATTTGCATTTAGTTTGTCCTTATGTAGACAGATGTCGTGTGTGTACAGAACAGTATACTTACTGTGAACTCGGATACAATAATTCGTCAAGTTCATGCTAGATGGTGTTGTATCTATCGCTTTTATTTTGGAAGTTATTTATGAGAGAATGTAAATAGATGTAAAGTGTATTTAGGTTTATTTTGTAAAATGTACAAATGATGTATGTAAGTTTAATAATTGTCAATTAACTGCATTATTTTATAAAGGGTCCGGCAGAAACAATCTACCACTTTCAACGGTTGGTAGCTCGTACGGCCCCGCAGTGAGCATAAAACCGAGCAGGGTAGAGTCATGGACGTCCGCAGGATTTTTTCCAGGGAGGGGCAAGGAAGGTATATTTTTCCAGGGGGGGGGCAAACAAGGCACATTTTCCCCCAAAAGAGTGTAGTACCCTAAAAAAACATTGCTTAAATTTGAATTTTTGGTGTTAATGCAATAATTAACACATATTGTTTTGGCTAAAATGAAATTATATGTGTGAAATACATAATTTTTGGTTGACTTTCATTTTCCAGGGGGGGGGCACGGCCACCCCTTGCCCGCCCCCCCTTCCGGATGCCCATGGGTAGAGTGTAGCAGGAAGGATGCCATTTTAGTTAAAATGGAGCGTTGGACCAAGATGCATCGCACTTTTGTGATTGAAGCGTATTTCAAAAGTGGTGACAGTGTGGTAGCTACGCAGCGGAAGATTTGACAGCAATTCAACATTGGGACACATGGAAGAGTACCAGAACGGCACACAATTCGGAGGTGGGTTGATCAGTTTCGTGCTACCACAAGTGCACGAATAAGAAGCCACAGGGAAAGCCAAGGACAGTGCGGACACCAGAAAACACTGAGTGGGTAAGGAATGCTATTGACAGAAGTCCTAGGCGTTCAGTAAACAAACATGCTGCAGTTTTACACTTGTCAGACGGAAGTGTGCACTGTATTCTCCACAGCAGTTTAAGTTATCACCCGTACAAAATACAGGTGACCCATAAGTTATCCGAGCATGACAATGCCTCCCGGAAACAATTAAGTACTGACCTTATCAACCTATTGGACGAGAATAATGGGCATTGTTCCCAACCTGATTATGTCGGATGAGGCACAATTTTGAACTGACAGGCCATGCCAAAAAACAAAACATGCGATACTGGTGTAATGTGAATCCACAGGAACTCCACGAAAAACCACTCCATAGTGAAAAGGTCAAGGTTTGGTGCGGATTATTGGACCTATTTTTTTGAGGATCATAACGGAAACGACGCAGTCACAGTCAATTCGGAACGTTACAGAGGCCTACTGACGACTTTCATGATTCCTGAATTACAGAGACAGGGTGTTGATTTGTCATCAGTTTATTTCCAGCAAGATGGTGCAACTGCGCATACTGCTGGAGACACAATGACGTTACGTACGGTGTTCGCGGGCAGAATCATCTCACGTTTTGGAGACATACCGTGGGCAGCAAAATACCCAGATCTGAGTGCTTGCAATTTCTTTCTGTGGGGGTACCTCAAGAGCCGAGTGTTTGCATCATGTGTCCCCAACTTAGAGATTCTGAAGCGTCGCATCAGTGAAGAGTTCAAGGCAATTCCACCTGAAATGCTGGTGAAAGTAATAGCCAGTTTCGTTCATCGACTCCATCAGTGCATCACAAAGGACAGAGGTTATCTCACAGATGTGATTTTCAAAAAATAATTATTGTGTCATAAAATGGCATTATGTTATTTATCAATTACCACTCTCGTCCTTTACATTCCCTATGTAGTGTTACTGTAGGAACTATAATGAACTGTTACATAGTTTCTGCCTGACCCATTATATAATCATTAATAGAACAGTTTTGAGGATAAAGAGAGTACTATACTGCGTTTGTTACAACCTGTCCCGGTTCCCGCGCTAGGCGATCGCTGGCTTCTCTCCGTGCTGGGGAAAGTAAAAACCAGGCAGCCAATTAAAATACGCAACGTCGGAACAGCGCATACGTAAGCGTCTCTCTTCTGGCTTCCATTCGCTCCTCGCTGCCCAGCAGACGATTTTTTCCTCGTTTCTCATTGGCACCGAAACTGTCGAGCGATCCTTAGTGCGGGAAACAGGACAGGTTCTACCAAACGCGGTATAGTTTCTCCATATTTATAAATTTTTCTTCCCTGAAAATCTATAGTTGGTTATTTCATATTAACATTTTTTTCTATTAACATGGATAATAGTAAAAATCTAATAAAATTAGAATACGATTGCTTTCAACTAACAATTACGATGGTGTAATATTTATTTACATGGCGTTCCAGATTAGTTGCTGAAGTATACACGTTAAAGCAATTAGGTCACTTAGCAACTTCTTGCTGCAGTTGACACTAGTGGTTCAGATGGTAATGAATTTATTTCTTACTAAATAGACGATGAACCCTCATTTCCATTTATACGTTACACACCATTATATTATTTTTACTGTGAATCCTGAATTTCATGTTCCCGATTTTGAATTTTCTCCTATTTTTACAGTTAATTAGCCTCATCCCCAGGTTTTATATTTTTGGTATTTGAAGCTCTTCAATTTTGTTTTTCAGGACACTGTGACTGAAGTTCTGCATTGCTTACTTATGATAAATCATTACACTGCTGAAAAATTTAGAACAAGAAGTTACAACGAATGTGTACCCACCTTGATACAACCTTCTAAATTGTTCTTCTTCATACTTTTGGCAGGTGCAGGCATTTCTCTACTATACAGAAAGCACTCTTTCATAGGAACCCATGCCCTAGAATAAACAGAATTCTTGTTACTTACAGCGCATATGCACAAACAAGACGTAAGAAGTACACAATTCTAGTCTAACAATGTTTTCGTAGGCAGTAACCTCTCAGGATGGGAAGTTTTCAAGAGTATGCTATGACGGTAGGTGTCATAAACGTTCCTCACAAGTTGATATATGTGGTTTAACCTGGTTAATAACATAGAAGTCTAATGGGTACTGTAATTGCCCATAGATGGCAGTAGGATACAGATCAGCCGACAGAGCTGATATTTGATTCAAAGGACTCTCAATAGATGTCCTCAGTGCACCCTGAATTTAAATTTGTCAAATTAATGTTTTGTTTATTAATTTAATTATGATTGAGATCTTAATACAAAGAGTGATATTGTTTACTAATAACATATCACCAAGTTGAAATGCAGACTTATTTTGTAGTGATTATTACGAACTTTCATAAAGAAGAAAGATCCATGAAGCTGGAATAAAGGTACCGTTCAACAGGAACTGATTCCAAAGAACGGATCGTGGAATCCGTTGGCCTAGTAAAAAACGAAGGGGCTTGGACAAATGGAATCGGATGCAAGAACTGGTGATAGGAGAAACGGATCAGGGACTCGGTCCCAGAGGAGACATGTGGATGGTGGTTGAAACGCAACGGGCGGAAAAAGAATCATTGGAAATCGCGCTGAATGAAAACTATAAGTGAATCCATATGGTTGGACATGTTCCCGAAAGGTTGCAATTTACGAATCTCAACAAGTTTCGAAATAAAAGTTAGTGTGGAAAAGGATATTATAAGTTGAATTCTGTGGTGACATATTCGGCCGGAGGACTGGTGACGTGTAAGTACACATCTCTTTGAATACCTGCGCAGTAATCAGGTGAGTGTACCAGGAACACGAAATATTCAATAATTTATCTACTATATTCATATGCTAGCATTCGTGTGTTCGATAATGGCCATTATGCGCGAGTTGTGCTTCCGTTAGACTGGGCGGGAAAATTTGCATGTCGCGTAGCCATCTTGGTTAAAATGTTGTAAAGGAACTCGAATGATGGCTAAAGGGTACTGAATGTGTAAATTTGAATCTGATTCATCTTTGAATTAATTTAGGCAACAATATTCCAGCATGTATGGATCATAGTCATTAGGTTATACATTTGCTTACTTAGAAAAACATTGGTGGAGAAAAGAGTATCAATTTTCGTATTTACCAGTATCTGTATGCAGTGCAACTAGCTTGCTGAGAAAGGCCTTTTATGTTCTAAGTAGAATGTTAAACGGGGACTGTATTATGCTCCGTTAATCTAAAAATATACATGTGCAAGCATATATCCTTAAGGGCAAATTTTTGAGAAAAGGTACAAATTCATAAAATACTGAATTGTCTTATAATTCCTTATATTGTAAATTTACTTATTTTCGTGTTGCCTGCATAAAGGAAAGACATTATTGCATATAATCTTGAGTATGGATTTGTCATTATTATTTGTTGAAGCTTATCACTTCATGTCTGATAGTTGTGAAATCGCAGGCACGCAATTGTAGTACGTGGCCTACTTCAAGGATAAACAGGGTCCCTTATAAAGTTGTAATTGACATTGCTATAAAGGCTTGTTGTTTAATAAACATCTATAATCGACTCGTGATTTTGCGATTTAAACCTTATGATTTTCTTGTAGTGTAAATTGTGTACATATTTCTGTGTTTAATGCTGATGTTCCTTTTCAGTCGGGGAGTGTGCGTTTCGCTCTGGTCAATAAGGGTTATTTCTATGCTTGGGGGAAAGGTTTAGTGGGAAAGGATAGCTGGAACAATAGGTTAGGGCATATTCAGGTTGTATGATGGCAGCCTGGGGGCGTTGGGGGAATGTGGTATAGAAAGGGGGGGGCGATTCTGTTGAGGAGTAGATGTATATGAGGAAATTGACTGTTTGAAAAGGATGGGCATTGTTAACTTCGTTTCACTGTAGTCCAATTGACATCGCTACTAGTGCTACAGATTGCAGTTCTAGGGTTTTCTGTAAAATTTTGGTCCTATTGCAACAGATATCGAGAATCTGATTTTCAGTTCCTCGATGTCAGTTTCATAGAATTTGAATCTTATTTGAGTTTCAAATTCCCAGGGGCATTTCTTAAGATCTCGAAACCCAATTTGAACTTGCGCTTCATAATGCTTTTCAAACGTATACAGAAAAAAAATCATAGAAGGAAAACTATTTACCACAGACAGTTGGGAGTTGTGGTTAGTTTTGTGGGATAAACAGCAAGATCATTGCCATAGATCTAACGACGACAAAAGACAAATTATGCTGTCACATATAATGAGAATTATGAAATCTGATTAATTTGCATTCCTCCTGTAATTAAATATAACAAATCGACATGTATGAAATACAAAGTAAACTAGGCCTTGTTCATTTAAAAGTGTCTTACCTTATTTGTACATATACTTTAGCCTTTGTTTTATGGTGGATTTGTGAATCTCTGTATTGTAGAATTCTCTACCTTCTCTTCTAGATTCCAAGAGTTCTTTCTCGATGGATAATATGGCCAAATTGTACATTCGCTCTTCTCTTGTGTTGATCTCTTAAAAGAATTCTCTTGAGAACAGAAAAACTCCTCTCAACCGATGCTGCTATAGCTGGTATAGTGTTTTGTCTAAATTTTCTTCTGTAGCTGGTATAGTGCCTTGTCTAAATTTTCTTCTATCAAAAATGCTACCAATTTACATGGGGATTTATCTTGGAATGTTGCAATTCTATAAAACATGATCACTTTGTTTTTAAGGCCTTGTAAATCAAAAACATTTGGACAAACTGTGTTTGCAAGTCAGCTGTCAGAAAGTAGATTTTCAGGAAAATTGTTTATTTTCAAATGTGTCGTGTGTTTTGTGGAATTAAAAAGTTAAAATACAGCAATTTCTGCAACGATGAAAAAACACAGCTACATGACACAAGAGGTTGTCAATAAAGGTACAATAAAATCTTCTGTATCTTTGTTCAGGTGATAAACCTTTGCATTTTGCGTGCTGTGACTGCAGATCAACCGAACTGCTACAGAACATTAGAGATTCACACAATTCTGCACTGAATTGGGTCCGTCGTTGTGCCAGCCAACATCATTGCACTGAATAGGACCCATGGCAAGAGGGTTGGGCACTGGTAGTAGGGCTGGCCTCTTGGTTTGATGCGCTAAGCTTAGCAATTGGTTACCTGTGTAGGTAAACAAACACAACACACACAGACCTCAAGGCAACCATGCTATTTCCTGGACAAAGTATATGGAAATTTAAAATATTAGAAAAACATTTACTAACCTGTCGTGAGCTCCAAAAAATCGAACATCCACAGAACCATCTTTAGTAACTTTCATTGCTTTTGCTGGCCAAAAAGGAAATCCTTTCAATTTTGCCCAAACCAAAGTATGTGGCCTCCTCTGAAAGAGATTCAATATTTCCTAATTATCACATTAAGTTCATTAATAACATTTTTGGTATATAAAAAGGGTAAAAATAATATCTTGCCATGTGCTGTTCACATAGTAAAAATGTAAAAAGCTTATTGTCTAGACATGCACTAATAAATAAATAATTCAAACTTAAACATAGAACATGAAGCAAAACACATATCACATTCAAAAATCAAGTAATATGTAAAGTTCATAAAATAAATAATGCAAACTCAGACATAGAATATGATGTAAGAGAATTGACAAAAAATGCAAGAACATTATTAGAAGCATCAGGATACATAAATCATCTTCAAAATCATGTTTATAATCATTCCAAAACACGTAAGCAGCCATTTCCAAAGCTAAAGAAAAAAGAAGACAAGATCTCTGCTCAGAAACACACAGAATGGCATGGTTGACCACAATCTTCCATTATCAAATATTTTCTATATCTTAATATTAACCTTGTTTTAACCTGTGTACATTTAATCCTTAACCTTTCCCTGATGAAGAACCCTTGGACATACTTCAGAGATATGTGTCTAAACATTTTTATGTTTTCTTGTGTGTAATGTTAGAGTTGAAACGTCATCAATTTAAGATTACCAGTTCCAGAGTTTCAAAAATACTTCTCTGGAGTAAAGAGCATCTTGGAATGTCTGTAAAATGTCATGCAACACTTCGCAGTCCAAATGTCATGGAAATTAAGCAAAATATGCAATTTTCGTTCATTTTGCACTTATGTGTGTCGAACGTGGATCCCCAAAAGTACTGACAATGCTATTTCTGATATTTTGGTTATCCTAAATATAAACAGTTATCTACTCTTGAGACACAGCAGTCAAATCAATGTGCAATCAGACTGCCATGTGGGATACCCAGGTTCAATTATCTCTGGTGGTAATTTTTCCAAGACTGTTGGCAGCATAAAGTTGCTCCAGGGCTCACCTAGTCTCAAAGAGTCCCTTAGGGGAAACATTGAATGTAAAGGTGACAGGGACAGGTACTAATCACATCATTCCACCAAACGGAGAATTGCGAGGCTCTGCCATCAATCCCGCACCCCATTTGCCTTCATGGCGTGATGTAATGGACAGGGAATAGCTGTGGTACGAACCTTGATTTTGTGGTGTGTTTTTTTTTCCAAATGGGTGTTATTTTCTCCAAAATATGTATTTTTAATTTATCATACTTTCTGCAAATATGCTAAAATAACCCCTTCATTGTGCTCTTAAAGTATTAACTTTATTTGTACGTCACATGGTTGTCCAACTTGTTTTGAATAACTAAATTTGTGCTGATGAACAAGGTTTCATTTTTCCAATTGATGGATTCTAAATAAGAAAAAAATATAATTTTCCTTCGAAAATGCTTACTTTAGTGGGCTAGATTAAATTATTGTAGTTATGAGGTATACATTTTTCTTTCAAGCCTAAAATGTATTTCTAGCTGTTATCTTTGACTTGAAAACTTGCCTGACAGATCACACGAGTCATTGCAGAATACATTATTACAATGTTAACAAAACATGAATTTAGTCTCTTGCAGCTGTGAATGTTGGATTTTTGTGGTATTTTGTTAAAATTTGTGGAAAAAATGGCACAATTCGAATTTCACGTCAAACTAGCATTATTTTCAGATTAACGAATGGAAATATGTGTATAGAACATGTGACTGCACATACATACACAATTTATTTTGTAACAATGAACATTATCATATTTATAAAAATCAAGGTTCCTATTGATATGTTATAGTTTTAATGGAATATTTATAAAGGGTCAGTCAGAAACAATGTACCAGTTCATTATAGTTCCTACAGTAACACTACATAGGGAATGTAAAGGACGAGAGTGGTAATTGATAAATAACATAATGCCATTTTATGACACAATAATTATTTTTTGAAAATCACATCTGCGAGATAACCACCTTCCTTAGTGATGCACTGACGGAGTCGACGAACGAAACTGTCCATTACTTTCACCAGCATTTCAGGTGGAATTGCCTTGACCTCTTCACTGATGCGACGCTTCAGAATCTCTAACACGTGATGCAAGCACTCGACTCTTGAGGTACCCCCACAGAAAGAAATTGCAAGCACTCAGATCTGGGGATTTTGCTGGCCACGGTATGTCCCCAAAACGTGAGATGATTCTGCCTGTGAACACCGTACATAACGTTCTCATCGCGTCTCCAGCAGTATGCACCATCTTGCTGGAAATAAACTGATGACAAATCAACGCCCTGCCTCTGTAATTCAGGAATCATGAAAGTCGTCAGTAGGCCTCTGTAACGTTCCTAATTGACTGTGACTGCGTTTCAGTTATGATCCTCAAAAAAATAGGGTCCAATAATCCTGGAAGCCGAAACACCGCACCAAACCTTGACCTTTTCACTGTGGAGTGGTTTTACGTGGAGTTCCTGTGGATTCACATTACTCCAGTATCGCTTTTTTTTTTTTTTTTTAATACATGGCCTGTCAGTTCAAAGTGTGCCTCATCCGACAATCAGGTTGGGAAGAATGTCCCTATTCTCGTCCAATAGGTTGATAAGGTCTGTACTTAATTGTTTCCGGGAGGCATAGTCATGCTCGGATAACTTATGGGTCACCTGTATTTTGTACGGATGATAACTTAAATCACTGTGGAGAATGCGGTGCACACTTCCATCTGACAAGTGTAAAACCGCAGCATGTTTGTTTACTGAACGCCTAGGACTCCTGTCAATAGCATTCCGTACCCACTCAATGTTTTATGGTGTCCGCACTGTCCTCGGCTTTCCCTGTGGCTTGTTATTCATGGTACTTGCGGTAGCACGAAACTGATCAACCCACCTCCGAATTGTGTGCCGTTCTGGTACTTTTCCATGTCTCACAATGTCGAAACTTCCACTGCGTAGCTACCACACTGTCACTACTTTTGAAATACGCTTCAATCACAAAAGCGCGATGCATCTTGGTCGAACGCACCATTCTAACTAAAATGGCATCCTTCCTGCTACACTCTACCCTGGTCGGTTTTATGCTCACTGCGGGTCCGTAGGAGCTACTAACCATTTAAAGTGGTAGATTGTTTCTGTCGGGCCCTTTACATTATCTATTTTGAACAGCTTTAAATTGTTCAGCATGGAAAGTGATACTCACTTCAGAAGCAAGGTTCAAATCCTGATTATGATACAATTTGAAACTTGTTTCTCACTCTCCCTCTCAGTTATTTTGAACCAATGGATCAATAAACTAAGCATAACTAAAATAATTTCTCCTGCTATTTCCACTTTGCCATGAATTTCAGGTTTTACTCTGCAAGGGAACATTTTGCAAGTAAAAAAATAACTACAGTAAAACCTCGGACTTTGCTTAATCCGGACAAAAAAAAAAAGCAAGCAAGGTTTTAAATGTGGCTAGAAGTCAAGAATCGCATTCATCATATTGCTAAGAATACGTACAATGGCTAAGAATACGTACAACCAACGTCCATGGGAGAACTTCCCAAAGAAAAGACAGTCAACCACTGACGAAATTATAAACTGAGTTTTAACCTTTTGCTGCTCAAGCGTCTCGAAACCCTCAGGGGACCAAGCGTCTCGATCGAGATGCTGTGTCAAGGTCGCAGTTTTTACATTATAACTTTTCTATTTTTGGCTAGAATTTCGATTTTATTTTTTTATATTGTTCCTAACACATGTATTTAACAGAAATTGTTTTTTGCATTTTTTTTATCTTCATGAAAATGGAGGGGGAAAGGCGGGAGAAGGGACTTCTCTTTTGCATCTCTTTTCAAGGTCAATTTTTTGCCGACAAAGGAAGACCGGCTTTGTTGTTCTAAAGCAATGCTTTTCACTCCCTCCTGCTAAGTGCATTCGAAGGAAGCTTGTTTATCAGTATCGGATGTCAAAATGAAAGTTTTCCATGAGGGCGCAAGCAGGGGGTGGGTGGAGGGGGAGGGGGAAGACTGGTTGTTGAATCTGCGTTGTGAGAATGGAATTTCGAAGTGTGCTGAAGGAAACCTTTCTTTTTTTTAGCACAAGTGGCAACAGGGGTTACCCAGCATTGTCTAAAAATAGAATTTCAAGCAGCTGCAAGAATTGGCGCTCATTTGTCACTACGTTCTAGCTTTTCTTCCCTGAATGTTGTGTGTAGGTGTCGTTTTGTGCCCAAGTGCGAGGACATTTCTTGGGTGGTGACAATTTTTTAAAATAATTTTTGGGGGTTTTCTCCCTTCCCCCCAATATATACACCAAATTTGCATAAATTTTGCATTTTGACATTTTTTTCAGGGTGCGGGGGGGGAGAAAAGTATTTTTGAGGGGATTTCCCCCCTTTCCCCCTCCATATGTACCCCGAAACCCAATTTTTTTTAAAAAAAAAGTATTTTCAGGGGATTTCCCCCCTTCGCCCTCCATATATACGCCGAATGTGCATAAATTATATATCGTCTAAATCTGTGATTCATTCTGCGTACAACGGTATATCTTTCATATCTCGAGGGCATTTGGTTTCTGAGCTATAGTCATTTCAAGGTACCGCTGCATTTTGAAGCTTGAATCAGTGGCGTGCCGACCATTCATTTTGGGGGTACAA
Source organism: Lepisma saccharinum (assembly GCF_977018435.1). Classification (NCBI taxonomy): domain Eukaryota; kingdom Metazoa; phylum Arthropoda; class Insecta; order Zygentoma; family Lepismatidae; genus Lepisma; species Lepisma saccharinum. The sequence goes on along the minus strand of NC_139238.1, from coordinate 68,518,951 downwards.
CTCAAGTTACATTGGTCATATGATGATAATGCAAATATTTTTGTGTTCCTTACATGTCAGCGATCATTTCCATGTGCATGTCGACACTGTCGTGTACTTTTTTCTTGGGGGGAGGGTGGGGAACCAAATTTTTTTTCAGAAATTTTGGAATTTTGAGAGTTAGCCCCTCCCCTCGCCACATATACGCCGAATTTTCAAAAAATTCATATAGTCTGAATCTCTGGTTCATTCCGCGTACAACGGTATATCACTCATCTCTCTCTAGGGCAATTAGCCTCCGATCTACACTCATTTAATTGAAACTCTGCATTTTACTCAAAATCGGCTCGGGCAATAGAGGCTTACTTGTGAAAAAGGCCTTGGGCGGCAAAAGGTTAATGCACATGCTACTGTTCTTTTAGGTTATTTCAGTTAATACGGACTTTTGTTAAACCGGTCAACTTATCCCCCCATTATTCCAGATTAACGAGGTTTTACTGTATATGAAAATAACATTTGATGTAACCATACTTACACAAACTTCAACAAACCAAGAATCTTTCCTTGTGTGAGCATTTAAGTAGCAGTCTGGACATGTTTCAATTTCACTCATCTCCTGTTTACAAATTTTTATCAACGATTTGGCAACCGCTGTCAATTTAGCTTGATCTGAAAAGATAATTATGCACATAAATATTAAAAATATTAGCCATTATAACAAATATGTCCATGTTTAAATGGTTTACATGCTCAATGAACACAGCTCTTTTGTATATATTTATACATGTTGAGTACTCTTTTTAATGCTTACAAAACTGCTCTCAATTCATTGTGTTGGTACTGATACCAAAAGCTCATTAAAATATATCAACATGAAATATATTAAATGTATAACATTTGTTTTGTGCTAAAGGCAAAGGCCTACTATTCCCCAAATGTCCCCATATGACACTCATCCACTCTTGTCTTGGGGGAGGGACATGCATTTAGAAATGTATTTGAAATAATGCACAATATTTTTTAATAAGAAAATAACAAAATGAAAAAAAAAATATATGAAATTAACTACAAGAAAAATATGGAATAAGAAAATTTTACTGAAAAAATGATACGTCATCTACATTTTAATTCATTCCATCAGAAATGAAGGAAATAGGATATATGCATACAACATGTTTTAAGTCTCATCACTACATGTTGTACTGGAACCAGTTAAACCTTTCGATAAATGCCTACTTATATAGTTTTAATACTGGAATCTCCACCATGTAAGTGTTAAGTAGGGAATCAAATATTTCACATTGATCAAATACACACTATATTTTTGTCAAGTAAATAACATATTGCTCATCAAAGTGTTTCTAAAAAACTGCAAATAATTTCAATTTTATAAATTTTAAATCACTAAGTAAAAAATAATGTTATGTCTTTGAAACATTGGTATTTTACTATAAATTCAAGTATAATTTCACAACTAAGCTGCCAGTGTGGAGTCGAAAGTTTTCAATCTTGGCAACTAGGTTTAATCCCTAGTCTGGCCATAAATACTGTTACAAAGTTTCGGCTTGGACTGTACATCCGGTAGTCAGGCTCATGAACCATGCTTGTGCTGGAGTTCACTCCTAACCATTGTGTGTTCAGCTGTGAAAGAGCAAGCGTGAATCTTCTGCTTAGCATGGAGCGGGCCGAATACTAAAACTGAGTAGCCATAATTGCTCTGCATATGGTTGGGAAGCCACTCACTGAGATTTTCCAGCCCCTAAAAATCCCGAAGATCAGCAAAAGGTTTGTTTATCAGTCAATCCAGAGATTCACTGATACTGGTAGCATGAAAGATCGCCCAAGAGTTGGTCGACTTTACACCGTATGAACAGCTGCGGCTGTTTAAGCAGTGCTGGCACGCATCCGCCGAAATCCCATCCGGAAGCAAGTGATAATGGCACAGAAGCTGAACATTTCACAAGAATCAATGTTCATGGTACTTAATGAAGATCTTGGAATTGAAGCTTACCGGTGGAGTACTGGAAATTTCCTGACGACACAAGTGAAGAAGCAGAGGGAACTGAAATCGAGACGGCTCCTGCAGCGGTATGTTGCCAACGGGCATTGCAGGATTCTCTTCACTGATAAGAAATTGTTCACCACTGAATAAAGTTAACTCCCGAGAAGTTTGTGAGAGGGTTCCCAAAAATCAAAAGATGCCACCAACCCTCCTCAGTCATGGTTTGGTAGGGGGTGAGCTACGAGAGTTCCACCAGGCCTCATTTTTTGAGAAAAGGACTTAAAAGCCATGCGAAAGTGTATGTGGAAAGTGTCCTGGACCCTCTCGTGACACTGTTGAACCAAACAATGTTTCACAATGAATCCTGGATGTTCAAGAAATATTCTGCCACAGCTCATAAGACAAGGATGACGCGACGGTGACTGGAGACCAGTGTACTGTATTTCACCTCCACTTTTGATTGGCCATCTGATAGCCATGATCTCAGTACCTTGGACTACAAACTGTGCCCAGAGCTAGAGGGGACTGTCTGCAAGAAGAGGCACCCTATAATTGAAAGTTAAAAGTGCTTCTTGATAGCAGCAGGGCGGACTTCCCCATCAAGACCATCCGCCAGAGAAGATATATTACGAGCTAAATAGTACCAAAGTGCTAAGGGCCAGTTTTGAACACTGGTCAGAACCCTATATTGCTTTGATGTTTCCCTTTTAACATAAAATTCTTGCCTGGTGGCATTATATGGGAGGGAACCATTTCTATAATCTCCTATGTTCTGTTTTACATCCATTTTCACCTCTTTAGGGGAACTGCAATGAATGTTCATTAGATGAAAGTGGCTCAGGGATACTAGCTTGGGAACACACATATCTAGGTCAAAACTAAAAAAAAATCTATGTAAAAAGCAATCTGAATATGCAAACACAACTATAATCCTGTTTCTACTTACACAGATTCTAGACACACTGCTACTCATCCTTGACTTATGTTGAGATTGTATCTCTAACAAATTCTTAAATGTACGAGGGTTATTTTTTAAGTAAGGTCCGTTTTACAATAAAAATGAATTAAGTAAATGTTTTAAAAAAAACTTATTTTCTGAATTTACATACACTTCTCTATTTTTCTACATAATATCCTTGCTGGTTTAAACATTTATTGTAATGAACTACGAGTTTTTGGATACCCTTCTCATAGAACTCTGCCGCCTGTGAGATAGCCAGTTACACGCGCTCCTTTTCAACTTCTTCATCAGTGTCTAAACACTTGCCGCCCAGGAAGGTCTTCAGATGGCAGAAGAGGTGGTAGTTGCTAGGTGCAAGGTCTGGACTGTATGTGGATGATCGAATACCTCCCTGCCAAAAGATTTAATCAGATCATCATCCGCATACAGCCCAGAAATTATGTAGAAAATAGAGAAGTGTATGTAAAAAAAAAAAAAGGTAAAGTGCTCCCCTGTGCATAGCACCACGCCATGAAGGCGTATAGGGGGTGTGGGGGTAACGCCCCACACTTTCTTGATCCGGTCGTGAGTGGGGGTGATGTGATCAGCATCACGCCCCTGACTGCCTTTACCCCCCAGGGTTTCCCCCAGGTACCCATGTTATTCGACGCTGGGTGGGCGCCGGGGCCGCTTCCATCGTCAGAAAAGTTCCCGGATTTGAACCGGCCGGGGATCGAACCCGGGACCTTTAGCATGGTAGTCAGACGCATTACCGACTGAGCCACCGCGGCCTCTAGAGAAGTGTATGTAAATTCAGAAAATAAAGTGTTTTTTTTAAACATTTACTTACTTCGTTTTTATTGCAAAATGGACCTTACTTAAAAAATAACACTCGTACATATTCAGTTTCCAGTATACCACATTTCCTGTTTCAATACCTTACTGAAGCATTTGGGCATTTTTATGTGTGTTGATACCTTCTTAAAGCACTGACATCAATGTAATGCCAATTCATTCTTCTTTACAACATCTCTTACCAATGTCAAATTGTTACACCACTTTTTCACATCTTCAAATAATGTTGCACACAGGAACTCTTTAACTATATCAACTGTGCCACTTAGTACAGGTTAGGACTCTATTCATTCTTTTACAACAGATCATAGTGAATACAATGTTGAGTGGGAAAAATGTTGAGTTTCACCAGTCTTAATATCACTTAAAGTTATATTATATACAGATGTAAAGCATTAGTCAACAGTGTGTGTGTGTGTGTGTGTGTATGTGTGCATACAAATATAACTTTTAATACATCACTAATTGTACCCACAATGCAAACTTTTCTTACAATTAATCAACAGAAGTTTTCAAATCAAGTTTACTAAAATTAACTGCCTTAAATCTGCTTTATTCACACAGGTTAAGCAGGAATGGTCCTAGATCTCAAAATGGGAGCAGAAGTACTGAAATGTGCCGTCACAGTAAATTGAACCCAGAAACCATTTATTGCAAATAGGTCTAGGTAATAAGGAAAATTTCACTCACAGCTATTAAATATAATAGAATTGTGCAATATCCACTTTGTGTCAGCAAGAAATGCTTCCGTACTTCCATACATTCTTTTCCTAATGTTGCGTTCCAACTGAGCAAAATCCATAGGGTGTGCAATATATTCACGGTAGTGAGGGAACTCATTTGAGTCGACAGGTTTGCCAAATGGCTCTGCCTGAAATGCAAGAAAAAGATATTACAATATATTCACTTTAACTGGAAATAATTATTATCACAAAATGCTAATGTTATTTAGACAGAAAGAAATAGACAGAATGTGAAAGAAATAGAAGAAGAGAAATAAAGAGAAAGCGAAAGAGAGAGAGAGAGAGTTATTGTTTTACTTCTCATCTGTGCCACTTTAGGCTAATTGCAATGATGGAGTTGAGTGATTGATGAATGGACACTCAGAAATATCTATGCCCCGGCCGGGATTCAAACCCAGGACCCCTGGCATTGTAGAGTGATGTGCTAACCTCTCTGCCACGAGGACTAGGGGGGGGGGGAGAGAGAGAGAGAGAGAGAGAGAGAGAGAGAGAGAGAGAGAGAGAGAGAGAGAGTGTGTATGTGGCCTCCATGATTTACAACAGATCCTGGTCTATATTGCAATCCATGTTAAATATAAAGAAACATGAATATAAAAGCAAAAACGAGTAGCATGTAAACTTTTTGAATTTCCTAATATTCGTTACATTGGTGTTTTGAGAACATATCAATCAATATAAGTCAGATAGCATAATGGAGAATAATGAATGTTATTAAAAAGAAGACATTGTGGAAAAGGTCCTTCTCAAAACAATAAAGATGAAAGACGTGCTTATTATTAGCTGATAAATCATTATCTACTTGGTGAATAATGCAATACATAAACATGCACATTTCAAGTTGATTAAAGTCTACAATAATATACATTAGTCTGTAAAAATGCCAACTTTATTCAAATAGTAATTATTATCAGACACCTACATTATACATGATAGTAAATAATTTTAGGAAATCTGGTTTTCTTAAGTTCCCATAAACTGTTCAATTCCACTGCTATTAATAAATGTAATTTTCCTTTCAAATACTAAATATTATATTATTTACACAGTACTTTAACTCTCTCATCCCTCTGTAATTATTATTTGTCTTACCTGAACTTTCTTAACATTCTGTAATTCTTTACGTGTAAAGCAACTGAAATCATATGTTTGCTCACAAGTTGACTCAGACTTTTTTTAAAGAGAGAAAATGAAATCATCTTTGAAGGAAAAAAAAACAAAGAAATAATGGCGAGGATGTATGGCTATAACTAATTAGACTACGACATTACACTTTACTTAATGATAAATTCGCAAAAGTCCCGAAACAGATGAGAAACTTTGCTTTGAAATTCAAGGTTTGATTTAAACCAGTTTCCAACACACACAAGCTAAACGGGACTAGAATTACAGCCTTGGAACAAGGCATATTTTCTCCCATAATATCGTTGCCCCTGAAAAACTCTCTTTCAATCTGAAGTTATCATGTTCCTGCACAACGCCCTTGTAATAATTAAAACTAAATTACTGTGACTGAATGAAATTATGTGTGAAATATATAATTTTAGATTGAAGTCATTTTTCGGGGGGTAAGCCCCCTTGCCCCCCTTCCGGATGTCCATGTCTGCAGTTTAAATTGGAATCCGAAAAAAAAATGAACTGTAGAGTCATAGGAAAATGACCCTAAACTCACTTCATTATAAGGAGATAACGGTAATCTCTAAATTATAAGGAAAGCCACCAATTCAAGCATCTGAAAATATGTGTGCCAAACTATTAAATCTGGCTTAATACCGGGTCACGAGGAAGTGAAAATAGACGGAATATTTTCTGAAAACGCAGTCCACTGAAACCTCTTAAGTTAATATGCATTATACAGGGCGTATTGCACTCAGGGATAAGTGACAGAATATTGATAATGACGGGAGAAATGGCCTTATTTTGTACTGTAAATAAGCGACTGTTTCAATTTCAAACTATATAATTTGTTAATTGAATTGAGAATTTGGTCCCTTTGAAACAACTCCATTATGCAATGCGGTTTAACCAGTTATACTGTAAATGCTTGGCACTGGACCAGTGGCGCAGCCAGAGACGTTATAGTGGGCTATACACATGCGCGCGCATCCGTCCGATATTTTTTAAATGCCCGGTACGTGAAAACATGAGAAAATAAAGCAAGAATATCATTCCTCGGTATGTAACCGCATTGGGGTGGTCCTTCCTAGAATTAAACATAATGGGGCGAAATAATACGACAAAATACTATCTAGGATCAGAAACGTTTTCAAGTCGTTGTGGAGGGGTATTCTGGACAAACTACCAATCGCATACTACAGCGACACTGTGGCGATTTTGTAGACATTTGAAAATCTAAAGGGCCAATTTCACTACTGGATTTGTATGCGCTAACACGTTGCTTGCGTTGACCAGTATGAGCAAACGTGTTTCCGGATACAAAAATTGTTGCCGAACCTCGTATTTCATACAAATTCCATGTTGCTGACAGATTTTCCAGGTACAAAATATTTCAAGTTTTCCATCAGCTGAAAAAAAAAACTTGTAAACAAGAGTAGGTTTAACACACACGATCCGAAAATTCCGCATGCTCCTGACATCACATCACAAACTGGACTACAGTGAATACACCAATTAACGACGACTATGCAAATCTACCTACAAAATAAACTTACAACACAATAAAAACAACAACAATAGGATTGGTTCTAAAATTCTACTCTCAACATACAGAGTCTGGAAGCTAAAAATCAAAACAAGTTCTCCAACACAACACATACGGAAACAGAATTCACCTCATATTTTTTCCCGTTCCGGTATCAGGACTCTCCCTCCATTTTAGCTGCAACGGCCCGCCGGCAGCCTTTTTCTTTTGGAACATGCTATTGCCCGACACATCGAGTGCACACCACTTAGCCGAACAAAAAACAACCCACGGCCCATATCCTGCAATGCGGTCAAAGTGCGTTTATGGGCCTCCATGTTGGCCCGGACGCAGAAAAAGCGTGGGCAATATGCGACCCTTTTCTACGTGCTGATTTCCTCTAAACCTATTACACGCTACAGACGTGGAGCACCCTCAGGCAGACTTCGATCGTGTTTCAGGGTTATTGCGAGCCAGGCCGTTAAACCGTGAACGTTTTCGCATTTCATACCACAACAGAGCCCTATCGAGAGAGGGGGAGGGTCATTTTCGTCTACTGTTACAAGGATGTGGCGCCTAGAATACGTACTATTCGTGCCTTCGCAACGAACCGTGAAGATCATGCCACTTGCACGTTAAAAATTCGACCCTGAAAAGGCAGAAAGCATTCCCAAATCCTCTGCTGAAAAGATCGACCTACGGCTGTTTGTGCTCGAAGGGCTATAAAAGTTATATGGTCTCTGGGAGATGTTTTAAACGGCGCACCGTGAGTCTGAACGCTTCTGCAAGAGACGCTTCGCTTGTCGGCAAGAAAGAAGCTTGTTCACAAGCCACTAGCACACACAATTATTGATTTCTAATCAGTTATCGCACGTTCTAATTACTCTATATCTGAGAAATTGAAGCATGGATTTATTTACTTTTAATATTTCAAGTCCACTTACACTCCCAGTCAGTGGCGTGGCCAAAGGGGCTGGGGGGTTGGCGAGGGTCATAACCCCCATCCATTTGGGCCATATTCCTTTATTATAAAAAAGTAATAATAATAAAAAAATTAAAAAGAACTCGAAGGCAGGAAATGATGGCAAAATTAGGACTATGGCGCTCGCAATTCAAGCTGGCGACTGATAAACAACAAATCAGCGATCAGTTGAATTATCTTCGACTGACATCGGAAATTTTCGAGTCACAAGGCACCGAAAGTTCCTGGCGGGACGAAACAAGTGATCATCGGATGCACAGCATGTTGCCAAACGTACTGTAAGACGGAGAGAGAGAGAGTTGACCAGCGCCGTTACTGGATAAAAGTTGTACAATAGTACACAAAGCTAGGAAAATTAGTACACAAAACACCCAAACACTGTACAAACAAGCTAATAAAAACAACTTACAAAGATAGACGTACGCTTGACAAAGTTGCTTCAGGAGAGCGATGTTAACCCTACAGCTTTTACTTCGCAACTGAGTTTGTTGACACTCGTCGAGGCCCCCCCCCCAAGATGATTGGTCAGCCGCCAGTTGGGTCAGCGATCAGTACAACTACTATATATATGTAGAATGACCACAAGGAAAAGGTATATAGAGTGACCACAAGGAAAATAACCTTCTGTTAAAATCCTTCGCGCACCTTCCCCTTCATCCGTTCAACTCTGGTATAAGCAGAGGCGAAGATATAGTACAAGCAATGCAAGCACTGCTTGCATAATTCGAATATCATTTAATGTACTTAATGTTCTAACCGTATTTAGTTTCCATCGCACTCGATTTCGCGAAAAAATGCGGCCGCAAACTCCCCCAGCAGCTCTGTAGCAAGCACCAGCCTCAATGCTTGCAGCCGTTCTGCGGGAAAATAAGGCCTCCGAAGGATTCACATGGCGAAGCGTGAAATTCTGGTGGAACCCGTCCACAAAGCTTCTACAAAAAGCTGTGCTTTCCGAGCTTGCGTGATTCCCGAAAATAGCCGAGTTCAACCGAAAGCAGAAGGATTCATCTATGGGTACGTTGCCAGCAAAAACTAGTAACGAATATTTGTCTTCATGAACACGTAAACAAGATCGCAAATATAATAATAATTGTTAGTCATAAAATAACTAAAAGAAGTTATTATCACTGTTTTAAATTCCATATATATATTATATTACAAATTATTTTAGATTTCGCGAAATGTAAAACGCGTAAAAAAAGTTGACATTGGGAGTTGGGGCAGTGGAATTTCTGCACCCCCGTGAAGTTTTCTCAGGGAGGGAGGGAAGATTGGACGGACCTTGGAAAGCGCGTGGGATAGTGTGAGTGTTTGTTGCTTCGTGTTTTGTGCTGTGAATTTATCGGAATGAACGCGTATTTAGGAACGGTTGATGTGAAGTGCGGGTGTATTATTGAGCAATTGAAAATTGCTTCGTTTAGCTCGAGAGAGATAAGTGTTAAAATGAAAATCGTGGAAGGGGGTCGACCAACACCAAGAGTTTGAAATTTATTGTGGTGAGTACATCGTCTATGCATGTGTTTCTTTGCTTTGAAATGAATTTTTTATTGTTTGTGTTTAACTTTTTATTTAGTGTTTAAGTTACTCCAATGCGGTTTTTAGGGTGCCCAAAAATACTAAATTACATCATGCAGCGTAAAATAAACAAATCATTCCCATTTTTTTAAATCTAAATCGGTTTGGTCACCGTTTGACCATATTAAATAATAATGAACAAATAAAGGTACTAATAAGTAAGTAAGAAATTCCGTCTCCCTTTAGTCGTATGCGGAAAGTTCGCATATGCAAAACGTTTAATATCATATGAATAACGTTACCTGGATTTTTTTTAAAAAGTAAATGTGACGTTCGCGGATCATATGGTTTATTTTTTTTTTCAGTACAGTCACTTGATTACGATATTTTGACAAATCCAGCGACTGGGTAAATGAGGCTATAAACCTTGAATGTTTCCCCTCGGCATGTCGTTGTACTACATGTTTTGTTGTACTGAAACATTGCTTGCCTCCTTCCTAAGACTACGCTTCGCTACTGGGTATAAGCAACCATGCTACACTTCCCCCCCCCCCCCACCTCGCGGGAGGACGATGCACAGCAGTCGCGGGTCTGCGCAGGCTCCTTTGCCTCAGGTTCCAACTATTTAATAATATGTACACGCAACACACCCCATCTTTCGAAAATCCTGGGCACGTCACTGGCCACAGCTACAACTTACAACACTGAAGTAAAAATCATCTTCAGAAATTACTAAACAAGGAGGACATTATTTCGGAAAACTTATCTTTAAACCTCGTTTGATTTCAGCACACTTCATACTGTTAACCTCTGAATATTCTTGAATTCATAGTAATCAGTGGCCCCTTAAAAAAGGCCAATCCGGACTGTTGAAAGCTGGATCCGAACCAGTAATGATGATTTCAGGGTGTGATCCGGGGAGGAATCCTTTCTGGAAATTACCCCCCCCCCCCAAATGCAGTAACCTGGAAGAGAATTCGGAAAATACAAATTTGGCAACAATGTTCACTTTGGCTATTTTCATTTGCTTTAATTTAGCGTAGAACGTACTTTTTCTGGCTGTTACGTAGTAATAAGCACCGATTCAGTCTCTCTATAATTAAAAGTAAAAATAATGAACGAATTTAAATTATCGTCAGTTTTGATAACTGCTAAATTAAGAAATCGGATGGATCAGAATACGCTTGTGTGAAGGTGTCAACTGGAAAGGGGGGGGGGGGGCGAGAAACCCACAGAAAGTTTCATTGATGGTGTCTGTCATCCGTAGAAAGCCTACACGGCTTGGTTGCAAGCAAAAATATTATTTTACTGATTCTCACAAACACATTCTTAAAATGATAATTAATTCGATGTAAGGAGCAATTTTAAAATATTAGTGCTGTTTTATTAGTATAATAATTTGTGTCTATAAAATCCCGCCCGAAGAAAGCTTATTCAACACTGCGACTCGGTAAAATGTGGGTCCACTGGGGTAGCTGTACATTCAGTGCCCAAGAGGGGGTTGGTGAGGGTTATGACCCCCCTTTGGTCCAGTATTCATAAAAAAAAGAATGCCAAAGGTAGAAAAATATGACAGAATTAGGGCTGACTATTAACAAAAATATACGTAACCCCTCCTGGGCACGCCACTGTGTAAATTCAATATACAGCATTTGTATATAACTAGTTACTTTTAACGTAGTTACAAGTAACAGTTACCTTTTCTGACTAACGCTAACTGTAACAAGCTACTTTTAGAAGTAAGTAGTTGTAGCTAGCTACTTATAAAGTAAGTAGCTATAACTAATGGTGGTTACTTTTTTTCACGTATCATTCTATGATACTTGAATCGTTTACTTGACAATTTGCAATGCGAGGGAAGAGCCAAATTTGACAACACTGCTTCCAACTATGTGTCTTCTCTGGATGCTAAGGTGAAATGATTTTCGTGGAATTCCCTACAGCAAGGAAGCTAGGCATCGGTGCATGCTACATTCAGAACATCCACGCTTTATTGCAATTCTAATTGCGCGTGAAGACTTCGGTGTTTTTGGTGTATTCCTGCATTCATTTGGAACGTGGTAGTGGGGCTAGGAAGGAATCATTTCTGTAGATGAATTGGATCATGTTGAGCTTTGGATGGAAGAGAGAGAAACAGTACACTTGCACAGTGGATTTCATGCCACCACATGTAAAGTACCGTGGCCAACATACGAACGAATTTTCGAATTAAAAATCATTCAAGCAAATTTGACTCCTTGTTCAATCAATTTAAGCCTCTATCACACGGAACTGGAATGCTAGTAGGAGTGCCCTAGTTGGCGCTGAACTAACTTTCTAGGTAGCAATCATGGCCGCCTGGCTGACTGCTTTGGAGGAATAGGACATGTTCTAATTGCTACTTGCTTTCCTCGACTGGATTCTGTGGAACAGCCAATCAGAGCAACGTTTCGCCATGTGAAGATAATCTGTGAGTGTGCAAAGGAGCGTTTTTGTCTGTGGCGTACATCATCTATGCTGAGTGCACGGTGTGTACATTTGAAACAACTAAAATATTATTCCATACGTGTACAGTAAACGTTGTAAAGTATGTATTTAAGCAGCGCCATTGTTTTGTACCTAATAACGTTTTATACGAAACGTTATTCCTCTCCGTTGAATAGTTATGGGCTTTTAAAAATGTGAAGTGATACATTGTTTACATCTCATGCGGCCGCCATTACAACTTTCCTCGTATGGGAACAAAAGTCTATCAGCAAGTACACTGATAAGTATCGTGTGAGGCGAAAACTAGCAAATTGGTAGCCAGTCCAGCGCCAACTAGGGCATACCTACTGGAAATCCAGTTCCTTGTGATGCGGGCTTTACTTGTGGATGGCCGTTTTAGTTCCATATGAATGAATACTTGTGTGCTCGAAACATAAATAAAACACATGTAAGTTTGGAATTTACATTGTTAAGTCCACTTTATGCACAGAAAGTGTGATCCGGACTATGCCTGCAGTTTAAGCGCCTCTACCGGGTATTGCACCCAGGGCTCCTTGATTATAAGGCAACGACGTTACCATCGGGAAAGCAACACATGTTAGTCCTCATATATTTATTTCATTACAATTAATGACCATTGATTGTGCGGTAATTTTTTGACTAGAAAATTTCCAGTGGGAACAAGTAACTGTACCAGTAACTGTGAGTTAATTTTAGAAAGTAACTTTCCAAATGCTTACTAGAGACGTCAGCGAAAGTTACAATTTCAAATTTTCGGTCCCATTAGAAGAAACCCTGCTTCAGTTCCAAATTCATGTCCTCCTCCGTGGCCGTGCGGTCTGCACTGTGCTTTGGGCTCCGACTGCGGGACGGCATGGGTTCGAGTCCGCCTAGGTTCAGTCTCTGGTTTTTCGGCCTGTGTATAGGACCGGTGGCAACCCACCATCGTGAGGAAATTGGGGAGCTACGAGTGAGTAGTGTAACTCGGTCTCGGAAATCTCCTATAACGGCTGACGGTTCGACGTGTTGACCCCATGTCACCCCATTACCGGTTGAAGATCTCCTCCACACTTCTAATAGGTAGGATTGTTGGAGGGAGACTGGCCCTTACGGGATGTAGAGCCACGGGATGTTGTTATTATTCATATGCAATGCTAGCAATTCAATTTTCACGTTGTGGACTAATGGTGACTGAAATAAATTGATGATAATCACAAATACATGGAGAAGACAATACAAACCAAACGCACAGGGTCTCCCTCATGGCATAGTGATAACGTCGTTGTCTTGTATGGGGGTCTCAGGTTCTATACCCAGAGGAGGTACGTAGTGTTGTACATAAAGTGGGTTTAAAATAAATGCAAACACTCGCATGGAGGATTATGTTGGCTGTAGATTAAGCTGCCAGGGCCTCGTTTGCCAGCAAGATTGCAGCTAGCAAATTGTGCTATGTGGACGGACGGTGGCCTTACACTCTGCTCGCAGCTCAACAAAACCATTATTCGCCTTTCTTCAGCACCACTGAAAGGCAATGAGATTTTTACAACACAATGGAGTTTGCTTAAAGTCCACTTTATGCACAGAAAGGCTAATCGTGGGTGGGATCCGAACCACTATGTGCCTCCACTGGGCCATGGAACCCGGAACCCTTTGATCACAAGGCAACGACGTTACCACTACGCCATCTGGGAGGGCGTTATCACCCAGAAGTAAGTAGTGTTCGTGACTGAACATATGTATTGATATGCAGAGAAGTAATCAATCATTCATTGTGTTTATTGATAAACTTTCGACTACACATTTTTAAAATTACGATTCTTAAAATTAACCTTGTTGAAATTATTTATCGGGCACGGCTATCTGTACGAAATAATGGTGTTACTTTTCATTTTGAAAATAGTCATACTCATTCAATATGGAGTCATTGAAATGATATGTATGCAACCCATGTTCCGGACAGCAACTAACTCTAGACAAAGCAAAATCAACATATCGTGCCAGACCGGTTGAGTGTTTATTTTCAGTCTCTGAAAAGGACTATCCTAATCTTGTGATAATGTAAACAAAACGTTCTTTCTACGCCCTTTCCCCTAACCTTGCTATGCAGATAGAAAAAAAGATCTGGAAGTAATACAAGCACCCCACTCTAATCTTCATGACTGATAAGCTATCGCATTTGCAATGTGAGCAGATCCCATCCTATCACGTGACTTTAGAAAGCTCGGATTCACATGGGAAAAGCTTGTGTGTTACAAGTAAGCCAATTTTACGCAACGCAACCTTCTATGCTGTACAGCTAGACCCGAACCTCACAAGCAAGTGATCTCTATCTTCTTAAAATAATTTCACAAATAATTACTATTTAGGCCTACTTGACCCTGAATTTACAAGGTTTAGTACTTTTTTTTTTACACTACATCGAGGTTACTTTCATTTTGTGATTGCCAAAGACCAGCATGACGAAAATCAATGTACAAGATGATGTAATACGTTATAGGTCAACGACAGGCACGTATCTAGAAATATGTTTGGGTGGGGAGGTCCGAACCAAGTGTCTCAGGAATAATAATGTTTAAATTATAATGGTATTAAATTAAATCAATACGAATTAAAATATATATAAATTAAACTTTTATTATTGCACACAAATAGCAGAATTAACAGCATGTATTCATTATCTAGTTTAGGGTGTAGTTAACATCTGCATACTTTAAAAAAAATTGCCCTGGCAAAAAGAATAATCTGAAATAGATGAAGAAATGAATATTTCTTGAATAACGGAAAGAACGTTAGATTCAGTTGGCGAACAGTAAAGATCCTGATTAATATTTCATGTACATTATCATAAATACTAGTGTGATAGCATAAATCTTTGGTACTGTCCTTCAAAGCCGTATGATGTGATCCCAACATAATCCTTACCTTCCAATAAGTTTAGAGAGAATTAATAACCATTGATTATACAAAAAATGCTAAACAAAGTAATTTTCATTATTTAATTTTATTATTTGTTAAGTCTTTCGGGGGGAGTCCGGACACCCTGGATCCCCCTTAAATACGTCCTTGTTCAATGACAATTGGAATTTTACATTGTGGTTATTATTGTTCAAGTCAAGGAAGTCCCCACAGCTGATCTTCACTACTCCTCTCAACAAATAGACAGGTAAAAAAAATAAAGTGCTCCCCTCCCCTGTGCTTAGCACCACGCCATGAAGGCGTATATGGGGTGTGGGGGTAACGCGCCACTTTCTTGATCCGGTCGTGAGTAGGAGTGATGTGATCAGCATCACGCCCCTGACCGCCTTTACCCACCAGGATTTCCCCCAGGTACCCATGTCATTCGACGCTGGGTGGGCGCCGGAGCCGCTTCCAACGTTAGAAAAGACAAAGATTTGAACCGGCCGGGGATCAAACCCGGGACCTTGGGCATGGAAGTCAGACGCGTTACCGACTGATCCACCGCGGCCACCATCAAATAGACAGGGGGGATATAACTGGGGGGGGGGGGGCTAGGTTTGTCGTTTGCTACACTTCTGTGTTTCGGGCGTCCCCTTGCCCTCTTTAAAACTTCCGGTTCGAAAGGGAATTCTCCACTGGCCGCCACTGCCCTTTCGACGTGGGTGTCCTCTTTCAAGAACCAAGAACTGGCAACATCGAAGGGACATATGGTGGCCACACACCTCTTGAGCAGTCTGTCGTCAACTGCTTCCCTGGCGTTGTTTGTGTTTCAACTTTCAATTCCCGGACTGCGTAGGATAAGGTAAATGAGCACCAGTGATGAATTCAGTCAGTAACCTGGCAGAGAATTCGAACAATAGATTTGGCAACAACTATGTTCACTTGAATTTAACGTATAACGTACTTTTTCTGTTCTTTTTTTCGTAGTGATAAGCATTGGTTCAGTCCTCTTTATAATTAAAAGTCAAAATACCAGTAATTAACGCATTTAAACTATCGCCCGTTTTGATAACTGCTAAATTAAGAAATAGGATGAATCAAGATACGCTTTAAGATTGTGTGAAGGTGCTAACTGATGGGGACGAGGAACCCACAGAACTTTCATTGAAGTCATCCACAGATATGCTGTAGAAAGAAAGCCTAGACGTCTTAATTTGCTGTAAATGCAAATTATTGCATGCTACAATATTATTTCATTGATTCTTATAATCTCATTCTTAAAATGATAGTTCATTACCTAATTACAAATTAAGGAGCAATTGAAAAAAATAGTATTGTTTTATTGGCATTATAATTTGATGCCTATGGCATCCCCCCTGAAGTTTGATATCTCCCCCGGATGAAAGAGGGTGGATTCAACACTGATGAACATAGTGATGGATTGTTAGTACTTATACATTCCACTCTACGTGCAGCAGCTCTCCCAGGAACCTTGTAATGTGAGATATCTATACACTATTAAATATCATGGCTCAGCAGATACCGATACTAGTGGTATCAATATCGGTTTCATTTATTGATACCGTCGATACTTTATCGGCGTTTTGGTCTTTCGCAGAGTCCACTAAAATGATGCACGGCACTTTTACGGTTTCATCCTGAAAATCATGCAAATTTCAAAGTTTCCATTTATTTTGGACTAATTGTTATTTTGTGATTCCATAACACGTATTTTAATATTCTCATGTAATTCTTGAATATTCTGAAGCAAACCTCTGCTAAACTGAAGCTTATAATTAGAGTGGAGTACTCGCCCACTAATATTAATCAATCTTTGAACAACTTTTAATCGTTACACTTTTCGGTTGTCTGTGTGCAGGCCCGTAGCAAGGAAAGGCTAGGGAGGCTGAAGCCTAAGGCGCCATTCAAAGCTTTTTTTAGTCGGGTTTCATAAATATTTTGTCAATTTTACTTAGAATAATGTGTAATACATTCTTTATAACGATTTTTCGAGCAGAGTTGAATAATTTTAAATTTACATCTTTTTTCTACAGAGAACATACTGCACACAGTATTGTTTATTTTAATTATTATTCTTAACTTTTCTTTTACTTGCAGGCTTATATTCTGGTAAAACACTGCTGAAATTTTCTGTTATAGCAATACACTTCAGACACTAAGAAAAAACTGAAATATTCATAAATGTGTTACACTTTTCTTAATCAGAAATGCGAACTACGAATCTTTAAATGTAACCTATATTATTTTTTAACGAGTCTTTTCCTTGTTTCCTCATTTAAAAATTTGTAGGATGTAAATATTACAAACCATGACATGAAGAAGAAAATATCAAAGAAAGCAGATAAATAAAAATGTCGGTGCTTGGTTGTTGGGGGGGGAGGGCAGGGCACCAAACCACAATCCTCCCTAGGACGCCAGGGAGCAGTCGGTGTGATTCGGTACGAGTATCGGCATCGGTATGTGTATCGGTTCAGCCCTATTAAATATTACATGAAAAAATCAGTATTGATTCAATCCACGTTTGCTCGTGGTTGTACAGTCAACGGCAAAAGTAGCAGTCGGCGAATTGTCCATCATTCAGGCTACTTTCCACATTGAAATTGAAATATAGCCGCCAACAAGCAGAGGTCAACAACATCTGTTCGCAACAACAGAATGCCACTGCTTAAAACAACACAGGATGAAGAAGAATAAGGAACGAAAATAGAGATGGGGAATCTGCTTACTATTAATATATTTGACGTTGACTGTACAATTACGCTTTGTGAATATGTTAAATCAATCTAACCAAACAATAGAAAAGAGCTTGTTCTCGCTGCAAAATCCGAAGAGAAGTAAAAGTTTTGAGATTAAAAAGAATCTACGAATCACAATGCACCAAGGTAAATGGTTCGTGAAGGCGCTTTGTAGCGAAAAACTATCGAGCAAGATGGGTGTGTTCGGTTTTGTTTCCTGTGAAAGTGGTCAACCTTTGCCTGTAACTCGGGAGTTATGGTAAGAGGGCGAGGAGCCGGTTACGTTCCAGTTACATTGTAATCTTTCAGATAAACAGCGCAACCTGTCAGAAAATATTTATCAGTAAGAACATGCCCAAGAATCGTTGGGAGTGGGGCAGCGTCGACGCGAACAAAGGCATTGTTTTATTTGCCCTTGCATGAATTCAAGACAATGAACACTAAAAGTTTCAACTGTTGCATGGTTATGGTTCGGAAACAATGGCTGAAGTAAAGTGCATAAAGGTGTTCGTTAAAAGTAAGCACTCTTGCTGCCGCGGTGCTTTCTTCTTTTTCTTTAAGATTGCTGTTGCATCGGTTTATTACTTCTTGGCTAGTAACGCGTGCTTTTAGCTGGCGTACCGGAATTTCCGTGTAAGAACAAGCCATTGCTTGAACAGCTTCTACACTCTGTGCTGGAGTGGCGAAGTAACTGAGATTTCCCTCTCAAGAGACCCGATTTGAATTCATTTTTGTTATTTAGCGTCGCTTTCTTCCACTTCTGGCTAATTGCTAGGATGATTGAAATACAATTTTTGGGCGTCTCAACACTTGGGTCATTTGATCTCGATCACATTATAAGGGGACCAGCCCCCTGCTGTAACTAAAATCAACACTTGTCTCTTAGGACTAACTCATTCAGTAGCGTGTCCAAGGGGGGGTTGGGGAGGGTTGGTGGGGTGTTATGGCCCAGTATTCCTAAAAAAAAAAAAAAAAACGTCAAAGGTAGGAAAATATGGCAAAATCAGAGCTGACTACCAGAAAAAGTGTAGGTAACCCCTCCCTTTCGAAAATCCTGGGGACGTCACTGAACTAATTACCCATGTTAAAAGCTCAGTACATATTAGGGATGTCCAAATCTGTATTTTTTACAATCCGGATAGTAAAACCGGAGGATCCGGATTTCAAGTCTCCCGAATCTGTTTGCCGCCAAGTCAATTTCCATACTAGGAAAAAGAGTAGTAGTTAGGCAACTGAAAAGCAATGAGATTTGTGACAGCATTGTGAAGCTACGGCTACGGATGTGCGATATTTTGATATATCAATATCTAGTCGATGTTTTTAAAATATCGTTTTCGTAAAAATATCGATAATATCAACGTCAATATCGATATGTCAATATTCGATATCGCCGTTCTTAAGTTTGTCGGTATTAAAATACATGTTGGTCTCTCCATGCATTCCGCTGCGCTTGACGGAACTTACCAACAGCAAACAAAACAGTACACGATTTACATTCGCCCCTGTTCGGTTTCACCATCACCTCATGATCCTGTAGATCCTAAGTTCTCCATGATCACATTCATCAGGGAGTAGAAGCGACATGGGAATAATTTTCCCTGCCAAGCTTTGATAAGAAAAAAACACGTTCGATACGTGGCAGTGTGAAACTTCTCCTCAGAAATTTAAGAGAAAGTCACCTATTGGTCGCGTATCACTATGTGCCACACAATTTGAGAGATTATTTTATTCTACCACTTGAAAGTAACAAATTCTTATCTTGCATTCACATCATAAATAATAATACAAAAATTGAAACTCGCACCTGTATTGTATTGAAATTTACGATGAATAATGCTACGATAGTGACACCTATATTCTATCGCCTTTTTATTTGTATTTCCCTTTGTCAACTAAGTTCCCGACAGCTATACCTAAGGCTACTTGGTGTGAAAGAATGCCGTAGGCGCCAAAAAATCATATTTACGGAACTGTGGCCATGAGGTAGTGCATATCTTAAAGAACTGTGATACTAACAAACAAATTAAACAAAGTTGAATTAGAAAGTCACCAGGAAAGCTGTTATTGATGCGCATGGCATTAATGAAAAACAAAATAAGAGTAGTAGCGGCTTAGGAGCTGTAGGATTCGAATCATTCTAAAATTCGTAAATACGTCACTGGAACAGAGATTTTCTCGTAGAGTGAGACTGATCTGCGATGTATTCACTACTGTTCATTAATCGAGATGAGAGCCGGTCCAGACCTGTGAGACAAGACCAAGAATGAGGCAGGCCTCTGTAAAGTCGAGACGTGACCGTGACTTCGGTATGACATTTTAAAATTTTGCCTCAACCAAATTTACTTTACAATGCTATCTTCAGCTATATCAAACGGATGTCGACCAGAGTAGCTATAGATAAGTCTATATTTTGTTTACAGAACTTACCTGAATCCATAGGGACAATTTAAAGCTATGTTGTTTGGATGCACATACGAATATTCAGGGTACAGTGGGGTATTTAAAGGTTCATAGACAGTGGCTAAGCCAGAATAATGAGTGGAGAGGCAGCTTCGTAAAAATACTCAAAGACACCACAGATGTTTTGATGCCTGCTGCGAAGAAACTGACGCACACACATACTGAGATGGTTTCGCCACACACACAATGTCCATGCATTGCAACAGAGGAGTCGAGTGGTAAAAAAAAGTCCCGATTTCACGATCTGATAGGTTTTAGGGGACAGTTGCTCCCCATTTTTTGCCCTCGCAAAAGTAAACTTTCCTTGCCATCCCCTCTAACCCCCCCCCCCCCCAACATTTTGGGACGCAATCGTCAACCCCTGCCCTACACCCGCGAGGTTCTATCTATACTATAAAAATATGATTAGCCCCCACCCAACCCAGGAAAGAATTTCTGGATACCTGGTCTTTCCAACGATAAAATGGGGATGTTAAAAAAACACAAAATCATAACCAGGATTCATATTTCTCTTGAAACTGCACCTAAGGAACCTGTAACAATACACACTCATTTGAGCTGCTCCCCCAAGTGAAGTAGCTTGTTTTGTTTGTCCACAACTCTTCACTCGCGGAAAGGCTAAACTTTTAGTCCAAGCAGCGACGTCATGGCATCTAACGTAAACAGCTACCTTTGGCCCAGTGTTCCTAAAAAAAACCTCCCCATTTTCGAAATTCCTGGGCACGTCACTGCCCTTGCCATAGCTATGCACTTCGGAATGGATTGGTCCGGCAAAACATGTTCTCGAGGGCGCATGCTACAACAGATTACAATGTCAGCTTTACTGCAATTGTTGCAATCATTTTGATCCGATTTCGAGACTTTTTGATTCTGAACATTTCCACAATGCTTTTCCTCATTTTCACCATTGCAGCGGCAGATGAAATGTTGACGCCGAATTGGAAATCACTCTACTTCCAGTGACATGCTCTCAAGCTTCTGAATAAAGAAGAAATACGACGAAGTACATGGTGCACACATGCAGGCAAAGGATACTAAAATGCTGACAAGTGATACTGCACCTAAGTACGTACTTCTCCTGAAAGCTTGCACTGGTCAAAGTTCAGCACAACACGGATTGAGGTATAAATATTGAGTGAGGTCTCATAATAGAAGCTTTTACCTTGTATATTTGTTATCTACACCTTGAGATCGATTCATACAACATGATACGGGGTTCCTAGTATATTTCTCTAAAATACCATATGCACCCTTAAGAGTTAAACAACGCACATAATTGAAATATTCCTGTTTGTACTGTATACCTCTTAAGGATGCATATGCCTAGAGAGCAAACTGTGTCCGAAAAGAAAGTTGTGGATTACATTTATGTTCGTTATGAAAACATTTTTTACACTGATTCATGCGAATCTTAGAAGCAAGACTTACCCCGTTCGCAGTTTTCATCCTGTTCACGGCGAACTTCAGCATCATGCAGAACTGGTCCACTGTTAAAAGACTCATAGCACGCGACCTGGAAAAGAAGAAACAAATGTTAGCAACCACTAACAACTTATTTTATGCAAAGTAATCATTAAAATGCAGTGTCAAAACTTTAATAACAAAACAGGAAAAAGTCTGTTCTGCTGTGTTGAAAGGCAATCCCCACGCTCCAGAGAGAGAGACAGCAGCTTGAAGATGGGTTTATTCAGAAGTTTCCATCTGGGCACGTAACTTAGTGTTTTGGGAAGGTAAAAGTAGACGTTTTGTGTGTGTGTGTGGCGGGAGAGGGGTGTAAGCAGGCCCTTAGCCAGGAATTCTTTGTAAGGGGGGGGGGGCGAAGTCAAGCCTAGAAGGGGCAAATTTTTAATATATTGTGTCGCATTGGCAGATATATCTGGGTACACAGAGGCACTTGCCCCCTCCCCGAAAAGATATAAGTAACAGAAAAGAGATGATATCTTGAAACTACAAAAAAAATCAAAAAAATCAAAAAAAAAATCAAGCAACACCAAATAGCAATAGTTCGATAATGACCTTTCTAGATTGCCAAAGAATATAAAGTTTAACATAAATAGGCTAATAAGGGATGTATCTAATTGACATTTACAGGTCGACAATGTTAAAAGACGATCAATATGTACCAACAGCTTTGGGCCTCTCTGCAGAACTGATTAAGGGAGCCCTTTATAAATCATGCCTCATAATGATTCCCTCTAGTTTCCAGTATGCAAGATTTTTACACACAAAGAAATCTAACGAGATTCCAACAACAGCATTTTTTTGTGTTATGCAAGAAAAATCTAATTAATTAAATAATAATGGTTACATACTATCTACACTTTGATGAATTGTGTAAAAATTTGTAATACATTTTTTTGTACTTGCTGGATCCCTTAGTCCACCACGGACTCCATTTCCTTCAAAGGGGAGACTCTTGCATCACCACAGACAATGTTAGCCTACTGGTTACGTTAACCATTTTGCAAAATAATGTGTGAATTGTATTATATTTTAGTTGAAATACGTGTTTTGACACCTGACAAACAAATAGGAATCCCTTGATTGATCAATAACTTCTTGGATTAGTGTCATCATTAATATTTCAAGAAAAGTTTCATAGAAAGAAATTGTTTTAATAGGGTGCAAAAAATTTTACGGGGCGCCATGGCATTCTCTCTAACATTTTTTTCATACAGATCGTTTGGCTCCCAGGGCCGACTCCCGCCGCCCCATAGCTACGGCTCTGAACTTTGACTATAGGAGACAATGCGAGCGAAGCGAGCAAGAAAATTTTACGAAATGTATTTTTATTTGTATAAAATTTGAAATCGAGGGAGGGGGGGAATATGCCCCTGTGCTCCTTGCAAGTGCCCTTGGCCGTCTGGAAGAAAAATGCAAGGAACAAGTAAAAACTAATTCCATCATGAGTATCCAATTGTCCTGCTAGTCTTAGATTCTCCTAGTCGTGTTTTTTACTTCATTCTTTGCTTCCTCTAGAATGGACTTCCGTCCAAGGTCGGCGGGGGGGGACAATGCCCCCTGCCCCCCTGTAGTTGCGGCACTGTTTATGAGTGTCTCACGTCATCACTCATTGTTGCGATTAGCTAAAAGTGGCAGAAAAGCAACGCTCAGTAACAAAAATCAAATATCCAGTCACTCTCTCTACCACATGAATCACTATTACCAAAAGGTAGACTTGGAAAACAAAAATGTAAGCAATTCCAAGTTCATAGCAACACATCCAAGAAAAACATCCGAACACATTAGGCACCTTTAATGCAAGACTACTCAAAATGTCACAACTGTTCTAGATACTGAAAATTGCGAAATCATTTCCCGAAGTCTGAATCTGGGAGGAAATTTCCCCCCCCCCCCCCAATCCTGATACATTATACGGAATCCCATACACCCCAATAAATCACAAAATCAGTAAGTGTTTTTGTTATGTTGCTAGAGTAACAATGATATAATTGTAAAGATTAGTGAGAATTCCAGGTAGGAATGTGTTCTGTATTTTTCACAGGGGGATGGGGCAAAGCAGGATCTCAGGGGGGCAGTTGCATCTCCTGCACCCCCTCTAGCTACGGGCCTGGGTGTAAGTCAGTAACCTGAGGCATTTCACAAACTAAGTGAGATCGTTGGACTTTTACGACTTGGGAGTCTGTAACTGCGGTGTGCGAAGAATCGGCAACGCAGAATTGAATTTTTACGCTGTAGTGAATTTACATGGTTTCACATAAAATAATATTTTCACTTAGTGTTTCATTCCATAATTAAACGAACAGTTCACATTAAGTGTTTTTGATTGAACACGACTTTATGTAGTTCCTTGTTTAGAATATGATTTCTGTAATTTTTGATACTTTTAAGTATCACAAAGCAACCCACAGGGGTAGACAAAACTAAAATTAATTCAGGCGCCAACCTTTTTTTTAAATTCAAATTCGGGCTAAGAAAGCCACGAATCCAACAAAGTAGCTATAAAGCTATATATTTTGAAATATGATCTTAAAACATTTATTTATTAATACAAGATTGCATTAAAAGTAATTAATTATTGCACCGGAGTAGCCTTCCTAAAGAAGGCTCAACTGATAAGAGCATGAATTAACCTAACTATACAATATATTCTAACAAATGGCCGTCTTTACCATATTGGTTTATAACCGGTTACAAATGTCAGTAAATTACAAAATAGTTGAAGTGGTTTTATTAGGTGTAATTTTTGGTTTAGTTTTAGATATTAACATAAATCAATTAAGTTTCATACCTATCTTGATCTTGTATTCTAAATTTATTATCATATATTGCCATTGATGGTCTCTGGAGAGAGACGGAGGGGGGGGGGGGCAAGGGAGAAAGTATGCAACACTTAACATACACAGACATTATTCCTTGTTCTTTTAGTCCCGATTAGCCTTACTGTGCATAAAGTGGACTTCAAACACCAACTCCATCAATCAAACCCTTGTTCTTACCCTTATTGAGGTATATTTTAAGTCAACTACTGTATCTTAGTTGTTACAACAAAAACTCGCCAAATGGAATTTTTTGACGGGAGAGGAATAAATCCCCACGGGACCCCAGAACACAGTCTATGTTAGGGAAAAGTGTCACGACCTTCAGCCAAGGGTAAATTGCATCAAGGGAAAACGTGACGCCCGAGAACACTTTATCGGAAGAGAGAACTGGAATGCTGGTCGACACTCTTAGCACGCAACTGTGAATCTTTGCCCAGTGAGTCACTCAAGTTTCTCAGTAACATTCACGTGTTGTGTTTCTAAAGGCAGCTGTTCTTTCGTGGGTGAGGTTCTAGAACCTGCGTGAAGGAATTCAGAAATTAACACGACTAGACAATAACACGCGGTTGGCCCCTTAGCTTCGACTCAGATAACAGGTCATTACAATAAACCATATTCCAGCACGTGGGTTGGCTTGGAAGTTAGGGGAATGCAACTGTGTTTTGTTGATTTTGAAGAGGTGAGCGGATTTTCGATTTGAAGGGCGTCCGGCGGAGGATTTTGGGGCGCCCCACTAAGACGACTAAAAGGCTATCACTCACTCACAGTGACATGTCTGTTGTGCGTGACGTTGCGTATGTAAATATAGGAATGCTGTACAGTTTATAAGACCTTTGAAAAAGGAAACATGTTTATACTAACGGATTGTGTTTTGTCTTATATCCATGGAGTTCGTTGTAAAATGTTGAGTGGCAATTTGGTGTTAAATAAATAAGGTTGGATTATGCGGTGCTATCTTTTAAAATCAACTCCACACCTTCAGTGCAATTTGCGTGTTTCATTACAGTAGCGGCTTCTGCACGTTCGCACGTGAACACCCAAATAAACCTGCAATGTAATTAATTTTTATTATACTTATTCACTGGAACACACTCCTTCAAAACATCAAACGTTCCGACGGCCCATCGGCTTCGCTTTACCAGCGCCTGCCGCAGAGACAAGTTCGCTTCGCACAAGGCGCCGTATGCTCGTTTGCCGCTGTTTGCAGCACGCAAGAAGAGAGAAGAGATTGGCGCCTGTAGCTTGCAGTATTATAGGCTTCACGCACACTGCTTGTGCTGTGTTCACGATGCAGTGTTGCAATCCCATTCCATCGAGATCGTGTGGCGAAGTAGAGGTAGCCCACACATGATCGTAAAAAAAACACATCAAACGCAGGAAAAAAAAAATGGCAAGACCCAGACATTACGTGCATACACAACAGAAGTATTATTAAATGGCGACGAGGATGTGATTGGCCAGGATTTTCGTAATGTCTGTGTCTTGCCATCTTTTCCTGCGTTTGATGCTTTTTTTAAATGTTGGGCCTCCGGTTGAACATGTCTTATATTTTAGTTTAATTATGTATAATTAATCAACAGGTTTGATTTGTTCATAGCCATCTGTCGGCAAAATGAAATTCGAGCGAGACAACGAAAGTTAGGGACAGGTTCTGAGTCACGGCAACGATCGTCAACAAGGTTCATTCTTTACGTTGCACCAGTACGAAAATAGACCTTATGAAATATCTGTTTCCAGTCGACGGATTGAACTGAAATTTGGACAACCGAAGCGGCACGTTATAAATGATATCTGGATTTAATTTCATGGAGATCAACAGAGTATCCACGACGTAAGGGCGAATTAGTTTGCAATAGGCGACTCATGGACCAACTACGGACCCCCAAGACACACGCCTTGACAGTATTGAAACACAATAGGCCCAGGGTGAATGTACTCTGCTGGAAGAGAAGCGACGGGCGTTTTAACGCCTTTCCAACTGAAATTTTCGAATCTGGTATAAAACTGCGGGATTCAAGTCTTCAACACATTTTGTCAGGATTTTTGTAGCGAGAGCACCTCTGCGCTAAACCTCCGTATACTTATTGTTTACGTGGACTTAAGTGGTTTTCTTGCGAACCGTCAGCGAGTGACTGACAGTGGTTGATTCGCGTGTGCTTGATTCTCTGAGATCATACGCAGGGAATTATTTTTCGAAACAAGGACAATCAAGAACCACGGCAGGCTAAGAGGATAAGAGGAGAGTGAGGGACCTCGGGTTCCCAGAATCCTTAACGCCGCCACTACCATCCGGCGCGACGCTAAAGTCAATCCAGCCAACGCCAAACACCGACGACGTACAATGCCATGGAAGCCAACCTACGACACCAACACCATCCGCCACGATGCTACAGCCCGAACATCCAACGGCCAACTCTAACGACGAAGAGACACCCGACGCCTGAGAGAGAGGATTCCAAGCCGACGTTTGAGAGATGCCCGCCAGAGGAAGCAATGGACCAGAAAGACGCCCGAAAAGAACTAGAGGACGCCCGACATGGGAAAACGACAAGTCGGGAGCGCTACCCGAGGAACGAAAGTGTCAAGTATGGTCGACGAACGCTCATCGCCGCGGTTGTTAAACTGAAGGGACATTTTTCGTCGCAATGGAACCAAATGTGATTAACCGTACTTAGGAAAGATGCACTACCCGACGACGTAGCAGAGTTTGGTACAGTATTCTTCTGTCGATTCACATCCACGTGCGAATGTATTGTTTTCTGTCATCGCCCTACCACAAAAGCTTAAACCATATTGATTCGCAGTATTACGACGTGACTCGGAATTCCAAACCTAACTTTCGTGTCTGTATTTTGAGTAATTTTTATATAATAGGTCGTTTCATGTTTACATTTTTTAATCTTTTTAAATGTCAGGATTTAATGATTCAGCTCCTTTATTGCGTTAAATTCCTTGTAACTTGTCAATGTGTGTTTCATTGTAATGTAATCAGGCGCCCCAGTTGTTTAAATAACTTATCGAAGGTTGACTGTTTAGTATGTTACTTGTGAGTAATGTATGTTAAATTGCCCAGGCCGCGCAAGTGAGGAGGTTTTCTCTATTGTAGAGTGGCAATGTAATGTTTGCTCGCGCCGATGGTTAATTGAAGTAGTCCAGCAGCTGGAGCCTAATTAAGTATTGCATCACGCAGCAGAGCTGTGATTGTTTTGAAAGAACGAGAGGGGCTTGTTGCAATTATCCTTTTCCGAGAAATTTGGTAAATTTCGTACTTGCGGTATAGATGCGTATGTTCTTGTGAACGAAGGTTCAATCAAGCCGACCTATTTTTCTGATGATTGTTTTTCGAGGGCTGGCACGTAATCATAGTAATGAGCACAGGAGCAGAAAATTAACGACCTAATTCAAGTTCATGTTAAACAAAAAAAAGAAAGAGTACGTTGATTAAATACGAGCCTTGTATGTGTACCTTCATGTTGATATTCCCCATTAGAATTAATGAGTGAGAGAATGAACGAATGAGTCAGGGGGACCTGTAAGGTGTTTGTTGTAAATGTATTGGAATCAAAATATTTACACATTTTTACCCTTTGTACGAGTTATCATTTGATGTTTACAGGAACCAGGTGTATCAGGTACAATGCTATTTGCTGTTTTTTTAGTGCCGACAGGTGTCAGGTAAAATGAAGGTGATATATTTCTAGGTATTTTATCCCCATTACCGTTCAAGACACGAACCCAACCTGCATCGTTTGCTATTGCATAATTGGCACTTCCTGCCATTTTGTGCGCTGGTACACTTCTATTTCGGTTATTCTACAACGCTTTTCTACCTATTACGTTAATCGCGACAATGAGGATGGATGACGAACTGATGAAATTGTGATGGGACAAACACTGATATATCCATGCCTCTTCAGGGCTCGAACCTTGGACCTCTGGCTTAATAGCTATTTATGCTGACCTCGGAGAGAGGCGGAAAAAGCGATTACCCCTCCCGAGGTCACAACCTAACCATAAATCGTCAATTAAGAGAAAAGGAAACATATTAAACAAAAAATGTAGCTGTCACATTATTAGACCTGGCATACAATTCAGAGGCCATCTTATTCTGCTTTCAAATACTTCCCTCTGGCTCTACAGCATTTACAACTCTGAAAGACTGTATTCAATGTAGCATTAGAGTCAAATGTAATATACTCAGAGTGCTAGGTGCTACTAACGACGGTACCAAGACCGTCAACAGAACAAGACATCGAGACGAGTCTTACTATCCGGTAATCTCGTTTCGTTCAAGAGTTATGTGAAGTTCTTTGTTTCTTCTTTCGTTTTTTTTTTCCAAAATCTCGACTGCTTTATTCAGATGTAACCTTGCTGAAATTCCCCACTTTCCATTAGTTTTGCATGTACGAAATACGAGGGTCACTATTTATATTTTGAGCCTTGGCAACACTGATTGAAGTTAGGCGCGATTTGACGTTTGCACGGAATCGTCTGGCATTATTGACCATAACGTACTTCAAATGTTTTGTCAATAGCTTCATTTGTGTTGTTTATGTTGCCTTGGAGATTGCGCGACAACAATAAAATGGAATTAACTCGTGAACATTTTCGTGCGATGATTTTTTACGATTTTCGACGTGGATTATCAAGACAAGAGTGCATCGATCAACTTACTTCCACATTTGGCGATGAAGCCCCATCCTTTGCCACTGTGAAACGCTGGCCGCCATTCGCTCACCGACGAGATTCGCGAAGGTCGTCCAAAATCAGTTGTTCAAGAAAACATTGATGCTGTGCAAAACCTAATACTGCAAGATCGTCATGTGACATACTGCGAGATTGAGGCAACCATAGGCATTAGTTCCACCAGCATATATAAAATATTACATGATCATTTAGCTGTGAAAAAAGGTATGTTCTCGTTGGATCCCACACAATTTGACAAAAACTCAAAAAGACGCTCGCGTCAATTGGTGCAAACAAATGCTCAATAAATACAATCGTGGTGCTTCAAAAGGCGTATATAAGATTGTAACAGGTGACGAATCATGGATATATGCATATGAGCCGGAACGTAAACAGCAGTCGACTGTATGGGTGTTTCAAGATGAACCCAATCCAACAAAAGTTGTTCGCGCTCGAAGCACATCGAAACAAATGGTCACCTGTTTTTTTCGGGAAAACTGGTCATGTGGCAACTGTGCCTTTAGAGGAACGTAGAACGGTCAACTCTGAATGGTACACAACAATTTGTTTGCCAGAGGTCTTCGGTCAAATACGGAAAACAAACAAACGCCGTCGGATCATTCTTCATCAAGACAATGCCAGCTGTCACACATCTCGTCTAACAACAGACTTTATGAACAGTCAAAAAATAGAATTGATGGGTCATCCGCCGTACAGTCCTGATTTGGCACCCAATGACTTCTTCTTGTTACCGAATGTCAAGAATAAATTGCGTGGACAAAGATTTTCGTCGGCGGAAGACGCCGTTGATGCGTTCAAAAACCATATTATGGAGGTGTCTCAAGAAGATTGGAAAAACTGCTTTGACAATTGGTTCGAACGAATGCAAAAGTGTATTGACCATAAAGGAGAATACTTCGAAAAACAATAAAGCAGTTTTCAATGACAAATTCCTGTTTTTTCATTGTTAGGCTCAAAATATAAATCGAGACCCTCGTATTCCAGAGCTCATCATAATGCCTAGCGGGCTAAAGAGAAAGATGCTTAAGGGAAAGCGATACCCCCCCCCCACTAGTTCTGCTAGGAGGTTGCGTTGCTAATCGAAGTTTCATTAAGTTGAGGGTAGGCCCGCAGAGATAATTACACTAATTCTGCGTTAATCCTAGCTATTGGTGCGCATTTGCTGAATTGAAAATTTGATTGATTTTGACTAATACACCTATGGATCAACGGTGTATATATATAAATGGAAACAGGATATGGAGCAAAGTTCCCCGTGCACTTTGCACCATGCCACGAGGCATACATATACGATATATTAATGACAGTGTGGATGTGAAGGGGCCACCACATTTTTCGATCTCGTCCGTTTTGGAGGTCATGTGATCAGCACTACGCTCCGGCTGCAGGTATCCCTTTCTTTCTGCGGGATCACCCACCCCGGGAATCGAGCCCCAGCCTCCAGCGCGTCTCCTAGAAAAGGATATAATAAAGCATACATATATTAATCGCCTACAGAGATGTTTTAAATTAGCGATAAACCCCGTAAGGAAAGTACTGCTAATTACGAGTTATTCATTCATATTCTGTATTTTTGAAAAATGTCAAATGTCCTACGTTTGATCCCTTTATAAAGTTCCGACGATGTTAATCTGCTCTCAAGGCATCGTGGAAGAGGTGTGGAAGGAGAGAGATTAAAAGTAAAATGAAACAAAAGGGTTGGTCAACAAGGCCAAAGGATGGGTCGAAAACAAAGGTAGGATGGTATAGTACCCAAGTTGTCTGTCTGCTACGCGGAAGACCCGGGTTCGATTCGCGGAGTGGATGATTTGAAGTGGGGGGGGGGGATTTTTGCAGCAATGTCACTACAAGGGACGGCTCTGGGTTCACTCAACATATAGTACGTGGGAACGGGGATACAGGCAATCAGAGTATGATGCTGACCACATCACCACCACAAATGGTAGAAATTGTGTACGGCATTATCTCCACCCCTTCCCTATTAAACCAAACACAGGATTGACCTGCTGTAGCTCTAGAAGTCAGAGCCTCGTTAGCCCGCAATGCATTTCGAAAAATTACCCCTTACGTAAAACTTAGTCCCGGGATCTAAAAATAGTTATTACAGTTGTCATCACTTTTTGATGCCACAAAAGACAGCTTTAATCATTTCGTGGGTGTGTGACCGAAAACATGCAAGGTGGCACGTTTATAAAAAAAATATGTATCCCCCCCCCAAATAAAATGTCACCACGCCACTGATGTAAGACTACCATGTGCAGTGAAAAGTCCTTAGATGCTATTTTCCATTAAAATGCAATATTTAAAGAATAATTCATGTAAAATTCCACGTTATGCAAGCAGCAGTAAATACAGGAACCAAAAGGTAACAGACAGATCCAAGTTTCTAATACAAGATGCAAGAGAATACTGCGTAATGCAGGATAACGAATATTTAGCCAGATATAATAAATCTACGACCTCATAGAATTTCCCATAACTACGATCGATAAAGCTAGAGATGGCAGACTGTGATGTCATTTCCGCCCGCTGAATGTGATACTTTGAAATATTTATCTAGTAAAAAACTGTAGTGTTTACACGGAAGGGGGAGGAGCAATGACAACATTCCCCATGTAAGGAGAAAGGATGAATGAAACTTGATATTTTATTCTTCAGCAACGTGGCGGAGATTCTCCTGCAAACGTGAATAGCGGCGTTTTATAAATCGAGTTTCGTAATTTCCTAAAATTTTCCGTTTAGTTTCTGTACGTAAAAAAGATTAATGGGAATGAACGATCAAAACGACCTGTTAATGTACCATAAAAATTCGGATTATTATCTATGAGCAATATCTAATGTCGTACATTTTCCATGGCTAAATCATGGAATATTACATTAAACAAATTAATGCTAATGCAACAGAGAGAAAAGGCAATAGAAACGTACTTGCAGTGACTGAATCCTTTTAATACTCAACTTTTCCACACCTCACGCGTGTGTTTGTCGACAATTATAAACAGAATATAACAGAAAATGTGTGTTTTGTACGCATCTATTTTTACGTCACTTTTCTGTGTATTTGGGTTAACCGCGACAATGAAGATTGTGATTACACGAAACTAATGAATAATGGGCAGGATCACACACCCAGGAGATTGTAAAACTGTGATGAACGTTACTGTTGCCCTAACAATAGAAACTCACGACGTTAAACGAACGAGCGGACACATGGGGAGGGTGAGGGGCTATATTCCCTCCCAACTCCCCGAAATCGGGTGTTGCTTACGGGTCATTCCATGTCAATTCATCCAGGCCATGTCACCCACAATCCCAGATTTTGATGAAATTCGGTATACTTATAAAACTTTTGATGGTGATTACAAAAATTACTTTTTTTTTAGATTAGTCAAGGGGTTCAGAAGTTACGCGCTTTTTAAAATCTCCGTGTGCGCCACATGCGGCTCCACTTTGATTGACACACATTAGGTTATAAATGATTGTATCTTCCCTCAGGTTTGACCAGGGTAGCTACGATTTTTTTATTATGAAATTCCCTGACTTTTCCAGGTTTTCCAGACCAGAAATAAAATTTTCCAGACATGTTTGTCGTCATGATTTTTGCTTTTGAACCTCATGTTTTTCAATTAAATGTGCAGGCACGTTAATTATTATGAATATGAATACACACATTTGTTAGCTGAAAATTTACCAAGTGATTAATATAATGCTATTCAATGAAAAAATAACTAACTATTGTACTCCTCATTTTCACTAAGTCATTACAATTAAGGTGGTGTAAAAAAATCAATAAAAAAATGTGGCATATATCCAAGCTTTACAATGTAACCTGTATACAACCTCAATTAGTCTATATCAATACAAATTAGAAACAACAGAAAATTAGGTCATGTACCATTAGAAAATATGCAATAATGATTATATTTTTTAATTTATTGAAAATAGTACATACTACGGAAATTCAGAACTTCAATGGGGCCGGTGACCAACCATACACCTAAAAAAAATATATACGCGGGCCATACTTTGGAATCAAATATCTCCATTATTTGAGTTTTCCACATGCTGGAACCAATTTTATATTACGGAAAACATCGAAATCTGTCTTTTAAAAGGTAACAGAACAGTTCTGAATGTTTTAAGGTTTTTTTGTTTCAAATTTTCCTAGCAGGAAGACTAATTATCATAGAATTTTGGCAATCATTGTGGCACGAAATTTGGACCTTCCTTAAAATAATGAGCACTATTTGGATTCGAAAAAAGTTATTTATGTTGAAAAAAAAACTTCAAAATGACCTTACTCAATCATACACGCTTCCCACGGACAAGGTATTCTCCGGTTGACAAGCGACAGTAAGTATCGTAAACTAGTGGGAATGAATGTAGAAATAAATCGAAACCTTAGTAGAGTGCATTCAGTGTCTTTATTTTAATTCTAAGACAACCAAACCTGACATTCCTAACATAACCACAAAAGCATATATTCACAAAATCTTAAGTAATCGCTAAAACTCAGCAGTATGTGTTAACAGACATAAATCGAAATCAAACCATGTAAAAGTTGCATTTGTAGCATGATGAAATCGTAATAAAACAAAAGGAACTTGGGCTCATTTTCACCACTTTTCAGCATAATTTCATTCTACACGCAAACAATACGTAAAATTACTATCGGCATGAAACCAACATTCCTAACCTAACAACGATGTGTGACCAGCTTACGTTTAATGCCTCTATTTCGCACCAGTTCTTAAAAAATAAATTCGTTCTACATGCACAAAACACGTACATATTCGAATAATGACGTCACTGATACTGCATAAAATCACTAATTTCTCGGGTGTAACAAATCTCCGCAATGTAAAAACTACGACAACGAGCAAATAAACTAGTTGATCAGGTTGCTTCTGAACGGGTTGCAAACGAAGGACTCAAATTCACAGAAAGGGTTCACGGGGGGAAAGAAGTAGTGAGTCCCTTTGTTTTTACTCGGCGTCCGCACCCGTCCAGTGTGACGTCTACCACATTACGTGAAATTCTGCTCTTCAAGCTTCATTGCAGATCCAAAACCAATGAACTGTCCGAACACCAACCTGCTCTGCTTCACGTAAAAAAAGAGAACGGGTTCCGAACGGGTGTGTTCTTGAAGAAATAAAATTTCCTCACCACACACAAAGCTAAAGCAACATTTTTTCCGCAAGAAATTCTGAGGATGGCTGGTGCCTAGGTTTCGTCTTGAGTAGCTTGTTCTCTAAGGAAAAATCTCACACCTCTCCAAATTCCGGTCTTGAACAGGTTCACAAGAATGAGTCGCAAAATGAACGGATCCAAGAACCTAGATCCGAGTGAATAAATATAGAATTGAAATGCAAAGGAACCATAATTTTGTACATAACAGACTAGAAGTCATAATGACGAGAGGAACAAGTTTCTGAACTGAATCTTTTGGGGGGACTGGAATCACAAGAACCGAATTCGGAAGTGGAAATGAACAGTTCGTTCATTTTGTAACTGGTTTTCCTGCAACTCCAAAATGCACGTAAATTCCAGAAAATATGCAAAATTCCCTGACCATCCAAATTCCCTGACTTTTCCCTGTTTTCCAGGTTTTCCAGTCGCGTAGCAACCCTGTTTGACGTAGAACCCTCAAGTTTGTTTTCTTTTGTTCATTATAGTGAACAATTTCCCCCAAATTTTATACATAGGTAGCTCAGAGTATGTACTAATGCCTGATGAAAAAATCAGGATGGGCGGTTTAGAGACAGGGTGAAACTTGGGAATATTTATAACTACGATTATAATTTTTTAAAAATTGAAGACAGTTGAAACTTAGATAATTATTACTTTTAAATGTTAACCTGTTTATTTTGTTGGGGCAAGCGTTTCCCTTTGCCCCCGCCAGGATACGCCTATGCTTACCTTCACACATAGTGAATAGAAATTGAATATTATACCTTGAAACACATTGTACTTCATGCTTTGTGCAAAATACGTAAGTATTTTTAATAAGATTAATTTTAATGTCATTTGATGCAAATTATTTTTTATCACCCTGTGTCTGAACCGCCCATCCTGATTTTTTCATCAGGCATTAGTACGTACTCTGAGCTACCTATGTATAAAATTTGGGGGAAATTGAAGGGGGGCATTGCATGAAATTACGTGTTGAAGTTAGTAATTTGTTTTTCTAAAAAAAATACATAAAACTATACCAGTGGCGTCGCGTGAAGTAAGTCGTTGGGTGTTCACACCCAGCCTAAATTAAGATAAAATTTTACCCCCGACCGAGATGGGCTACAAACATAGAAAATCAATCGTTGATCACAATCACAGAGAAGAAAACGCTAAATGTGACACTGATCAAGTGAGCATACAAAAAGGTTAAGCAATTGTAGAGTACAAGGGAAGAATAATAAAATAAAGTAAAATAAGACATGAATATGCAGTAAAACCTCGTTAATAAGGACTAATTGGAGGGATAAGTTGGCCGGTTTAACGAAAGTCCACATTAACTGAAATAACTAAAAGAACAGTAGAGAGTGCATAAAACTGTTTATAGCAACAAAACACATTTATTATGGTGTATTTAAAGGGCATTGGCCTAGGTACACTATACAGTACAGTAAAATGTAAAGAATACAATGCAGTACGTACATACGCGATACCCATATTATGATGATGTGCCCGATGGACCACATTTAAAACCTTGCATTCTGCTTTTTTCCTGTAAGGATTAAGCGAAGTCCGGCTTATCGGGGTCCGGATTAACGAGGTTTTACTGTAATAATGGATGTTTTATGAAGAATGCGAACCTGGGACCTTGTATTGTGCTAGCCACTCCGCCAAGGCGCCCAGCGAAAATCCATTTGCGAAACAAGTCAATTTTCATTTACTTCGATTCAGTGGCGGCGATTGAGTTCCAGATTCGGGGTGGGGGCAAAGACAGTATATTTCCCTCTGTATATAAGGTATAGCATAGTGCGAGGGAAAAGTGGCCCATCCTAATCGCCGCCTCTGTTTCGATTTATCGTTTCCGCTTAAACCAGCCACCCCCCTCGTCCGTCAATACCCTCAAAACACAAGGAAAAATTACTAATTGAATTATCGAAATGCCTTCTTCTCTCCTTATTTAGTGTTGGAAATTATTTTACCTATTCCTAAGAATTAACCCCACAACCATTTCCACTAACAATGATACCGACGAATTATTTTCAATTTCAATAGCAATTTTTAATATCACAACAGCTTTCCCATATTTCATTGGCAAGTCTCTGGCAAAGCTCAAACTCCATGATGCGAATTGCAATTTGCAATACTTAAAATTATTGTTTTGAAGGTTACCTGTAGGAGTTTATAACAATTATAATTTCTTTTCAATAAAAATAGAATGGACATTTATCCATACTCGTTTACATGTGCACCAAGGTAAATATTATTTTCTACCTAGCAGTGTCTTCGTCTTCTTTCTTTTTGACTCGTCTACATTATCTAAAGGTTTAAGCAACACATTTAAAATGTCGATGTAAGTGTAAATCTGCTCATTATAGTGTTTGAAAGCAAAACCTTCGCCATGCAACTGCAAGGTTTTTAGGTGCAATACAATTTTTCGCAATGGAGTTGTTGAGAAGTTTGCGGCCTTAATTTTTGATGAAATGGATTGGAAAGGAAAGATATTAGGTAAAAGCATCTAAGATCTTAGGAAATACTATAACAATGCAAAAGTGCTTGCATTATATCTTAAATACTGTTTACTTTTCTTCAATACAAAAGCTAAAGGAAACTAAAAATAAAATACATGGGAATAGCAAAAAAAATCGTGCCTCCGCCGCTATCCGCACCATCTGTTGACAGTTTCTTTCGAAAGGACCACGTGCTCCGAGTTTTCCGAGTATAATAACATAGTAATCGGAATTATATTCAGCGCTAAGAAAATTAATTTAATGATGTTGGCCTGAGGACACCACAAGATTTCCTTAGACCCAGTGGTTGACAACTAATTTAAACAAATTCTTATATTTTTCAACAACTCTAAACATAAACGAATTACTTATCTTATTGATTATGCCAAAACGTATTTGTTAATGTTCAATTTCAAGGACAGTTGAAAGTCCACACAGGATAAGATGGCGAATATAGGGCAGGCTACTAAAAAGTAAAACATAATGCCCCAACACAAAAATCCAGGGCACTGAACATACGCACGCACACACTATGCATAGGTACACCAGTTAGAAAAATGTAAGCATACTGCCCATTATATCATGTTTACATTTGTTTTCCACCATGCGAACTGAAGTAGGCTCAATAACCAGAGAATCATCTCCAGCATGAGAGCAATTACATAGCCGACCGCTGTGTGGAGTGGTTAGCATAGCGCGCTATGACGCCAGGGGTTCCGGGTTCAAAACCTGGCATGGGTGTTCTTTGTAAGTGTCATTTCATCAATTTTATCATATCATTACTCATCCTCATCTTCGCGATTATCCAAAAGTGGGAAAAAAGCGAAGAAAAACAAAATCAATTATTAATGGAAATAGCGATGGACAATTTGACTATCATCATCTTTGCCGCCGACTGTACAAGACTAAAACTTGCCGTGCTCAAGTGCCACTGGTACAGCATGCCAACAATAACACAGCCATCCGCAAGTAGACAGAAACAACCCCCCTTTTCCCGTGGCTCTCGATAACAATACCACGAATTCAGAAAGAAACCTCATCCGAGTAACATTCAAAATGTCGAGTTAGCAGGCACCCAGGCACAGAAAAAGCTCAGCCCCTCCCAAAACCCAAACGCAGTTTCCACTCCACCCTCCCCTCTCCCGGGCAGAGCGATCTCCCCCCCCCCCCCCGCTAGTTGGGGAACGGGGATGAAAGGGTATTAAATTGCAAAGAACTGGCATTAAAACTAACAACTCGGAGCATGTCGGTTTGACACCGGTAACTGCCGTGCCATTGGCAGAACGCCAAGATCAATAGTTAGTATCTCCCGACCAGGGTATAGAGAACCTATTCT
Organism: Lepisma saccharinum; assembly: GCF_977018435.1. Taxonomy (NCBI): domain Eukaryota; kingdom Metazoa; phylum Arthropoda; class Insecta; order Zygentoma; family Lepismatidae; genus Lepisma; species Lepisma saccharinum. The sequence goes on along the minus strand of NC_139238.1, from coordinate 68,480,712 downwards.
GTTGCCAAGCAACTCGGAACTAGCAGTGAGATGGTCGCCCAGGCAACAGACGCGCGATGTTGCCAAAGTGTTTTTATTTCTTTTTACTACTTCCCAGAATCCCCTTTCTCCCCATTATGCCGAGCCAAGCAGGAAGCAACCGGGAGAAAATCCTTCTGGGTTAATCTCATTACGTGTGTTGCGATTGCTGACAATCCCGGCGTCCCAAGCCATGAGATAACCTTCCTCATCCCGTCCGACACAATTGACTCAGACATGAAGCAGGTGATGCAAGCAATTAGTAAGCACGCGCTGATGAGTACCCCCTTCAAGTATTCCCACGCTAATTGCTTTGTTAGCATACTTCCGACGTTCACTGAATCTCTGCAAATCTTTCCAGACTACCAGTGGCGTGCCCAAGGAGGGGTTGGTGGTGATTAACCCCGCTTTTGGCCCAGTACTAAAAAAAAAGTCAAAGGTAGGAAAAGATGGCAAAATAAAGACAGTCTACTAAAAAAGTAGTACTGTATCATAATTCTCTCATATATAATTTTCAAGGAGAACCTGGTGGTGAGTCCATAACACAGCCTTCTGTTCCAGTGAATCTTATACAAAAACTCAAAATGCAAGAAAATATGATAAAATACAGGGCTAACGAGTTTAAAAAAAAGAAGGGGGAAGAGGACGACGAGGTAACCCTTTTGCGAAAATCAGACGCATCACGATGATCATGTGCGCCCTAAAATAATTTCCCGGGGAGAGGGGTATTGTAACAGCCTATCATACAGTACTTTGCTTGGAGAAATTAATTACATACCAAAAGAAGACAACTGTTGCAAAGGTATTTTATAAGACAATAACTCGTATGCTAGACAATGGACTATTTCTTCAACAAATACAATTTCATGTGAAGTGAAATTCAACAGAATTCACATGCAATAGGATTTTATTTTTTAAGTTTCTTAATTCCACTTAATGCAGTGCTAATGCTGAGCTAAGCAGGAATGGACCTACAGTTTAAAGTGGCATCTGAACCATTATCTGCCTCCACCAGGTATCAAACATAGAACCCCTTGATAAAAGATGACAAGACACATGAAATGGAATCTCAAGTTTACTATCAGACCTTGACTTTGCACTTTGAATAACTGCTAATACAATTTTACACTATTTTTTTGCAGTATGGAAATAGCACCATATAGCCATGTGGATTATTATATATTTAGAATGAGCATACTGTGTTCATCTACTACACAGTGGTGTGCCCACAATTTTCGAAATAAGGTGTTACATATATTTATTTTTAGAAGTCAGTTCCTATTTTGTCATCTTTTCCTGCCTTTACCTTTTTTTTTTTAAAGAAATACTGACCAAGGGGGGGAGGGGGAGGGGGAGGGATTATGACCACCACCAATCCCACCTTGAGCACGCCACTGCTACTACATTAGGATAATCATTTAAAAAAAATATTCAGGTACAACACAAATACATGAACAATTACATGTAATACTTGTATGCAGCTTAATATTATTGTATTCCGTTACGTTGTACAATATGTATATTACTGCCCTTTCTTATTTGAATGAGTTCTTATCTATTGGATGTAACAAATAAAATAAATAATCAAAGGGGAATCCAATAGAATTTATTTTACATACCTTTTTCTGCCCCTTTTGGCTCATTCCAATGTGAAGGTAAATGATGAGCAAATGAAATGGATGAAAGGACAACCACACATGGACAGGACCAGGTATTTATCCAGAATTTTCATTTGGAGGGGTGTAAATTCATGTTTAGGGGGGTTGTAAGGGTACATTTAGAACAAAACTGACCATAAATTCGGCCTTAATTTAGGGGTGTGTTGAAATTTCAGGGAGGTATTAGGAGTGTGTGGATAAATCACTGGACAGGACACAAAATAAAGCTAGAATTACACTGGCTGTGGGCCAGAGCCTCATTTGACTGCAAGAATGCTGCTTCTGGGGTGTACTCCATGGAAGATGGAAGAGTACACTAAAATTTGCATGCTTCTGTGTGTAATAATAATAATAACCTGTGGTGCAACAGTCCGTGAGAATCAGGGTATACCTACTGACTGCCGACCTTTTTCCAGATCATCTAACCAGTTACGGGGTAGTCTGTGGTCAGTACGACGAACCCACAGTAGTTATTGTAGGTTTCCATGACCAGATTACACTACTCATTCATAGCTCCCCAATTTTCTCATGGTGGTGGGTGGCCACCAATATAATGGCCAAAATCTCAGGAGAAAAGTTGTTATGCTCCCCCCACCCCCCCCACCCCAGGAGACTTGAACCTGTGTGCATACCGTAGCCGAGCCTTAGACCATGGTCCAGGACCATGCTTCTGTATGTAGAGGGACTTATTACACAATTATGAATTTTTATTTATTTTGTTAAGAGGAATAATCAGTCAAATATTGTTGAGTTTTCCTTCAGTATGCAAGGCACATACAAAACTAAATAATATCAAGTTCATCTAATACTCTACGAAGAGTGCAGTGGCGAAGCGTGACATTTTTACGTAGATTTGCCAAACGTCAGGGTCGATCTTTCAACGGAGGGGGGGGGGGGGTTACAATATTTCTCTGGGATAAATGCCAAGGTCATTGCCAATTCTTACAACATACCTTAAGACTACAAAAGACACACAATTCTATCCCATACGATGAGAATTATTAGATATGATGAAGACTGATATGCAAACACCTCAATTGTCACGTTTAAAGGTAAGAAGAATCAGCTTTTTAGCCCATTTTGGCATTTTCTTTTATACCGAACGTGACTGGAGCGTGACGACGCTTACTTCACCTTAAGCTATGGACCTCAGTGTGGACCTCAGCTTCGAGGTGAGGTAAGCTTCACTGAGCTCTGCTTCATTTACTGTCAACGTGCCATGCATCTGGGACTTGTTTAAACTCCCCGGCAGGTGAAGGCAAGCATAGTGGTGAGTGTCCAGTTTTTTCACACCCAACGTGACTGGAGCATGGTGAGGCTTACCTCACCTCTAAGATTAGGTCCACACGAACCATAGATCGCCGCCAATTGTTTTGATAATGAAAAGCAGATTTAATATCATTCAATGTGTGCAACAAGTGTAGCAGACATTCGAGATTTCGAGTGGTGTGTCCAGGATTTTCGAAGGGGAAGGGGTTACGTGTACTTTTTAGTAGTCATTCCTCATTTTGCCATCTTTCCTGCCTTTTCTTTCTTCCCTTTTTTTTTTTTTAAGAATATTGAGCCTAAGGAGGGATTATGACCCTCACCAACCCCTCCTTGAGCACGCGACTGGACACTCGGACGAATCTTGAAGACTCCAGAGAAACCTTGCCGTGGCTGTAAACATGGGGATGGAGGCTCATTTCGATGTGCAAAGATTAGTGTATCTCTTGCATATTTCGAGCTTTTCATGTTGTCGCTTGGCTTATTTCGCACAAATATGCGAGTATTCTGACATTTCTTTTACTACTTCTTTAAAATATATAAAATACAATATTTTTGCTTGGTCATCGCTGCATCTCCCGATGACTGGATGCTTCGCCTCTGGAACAGTGTTACCCTGTAGGCCAGTGTGAGATGGATATGAAGTAGTAAGAAATTAATTCACTGGTTGATTTAATAATTAACACAGCTAATTTTTATTGGGTAAATTGCAACTAGGAGACTTACAGGATGAAAGAAAATAGGCAACAAATTGAAGCAAATGTCTTGGCCCTTGATCAAGGTCCCTCAGAAACAAGGAAAATTTGTAAAACCTTATCAGGATGGATTGATACATTGGTAAGAGGAACTACCTATTCAACAAAGGTTTATTTTGCACATCCAGAATTTTGATATGGTCTGATATTTTTAAGAAATGTCACTTTTTCAAACTCAGATGAAGTCTTGGAGGTCATAATGACTTTTTTTGAAGGGTAAGGTCAGATCTTCATCCACTGATATTGTTGTCCTTTAGTCAATCATTTCCACTTGAAATAATAATAATAAAAAAAAAAACCTTCGCGGTCACATTAAGATAGAGCAATTTTGCTTTCTCAAATTTGTGCACCCTTAGGATCAGACTAATTGGCCGTAAGACTAAATTTTATGCTACCTATGGCACATAACCAAAAACTTGAGAGTAATTGATTGATTTGGTTTATTTTACTACTATTTTTCTGCCACTTTTGGCTAATTGCGAAGATTGATGAAGAAGGGACACTCCCAAAGAACACCCATGTCAAGGCTGGGAGTCGAAGCCAGAACCCAGAGAATAAAAGATAGCACATTAAAAGGGAAAGGGCCATCAATCAAAGAAGTGAGAAAGGAAAGTACAAAAAGGAGAAACTGGACAACAGTGATCTAGCCATGCATCCAAACAGCCCCCCTCGTAAATTTCCTACAATACCTACATAAAAATTTCCACAAGGATCCAAATGATGGCCACTTTAACATTAACCCCTCCCCCCTTCCAAATGGCCCTACACCCTCACAGATGGAAAATTTTAGATCAAATCCTGGTGAACAAGGAAGTGAGTACAGAAGGAAGAACATGAAAAACGAAAATGAAGAAAAGGCAATGCAGAAACAAAAGCAATATTTTTGTATTGTCCTTATTTAGTGATAGAGGGGCACTCACAAAGAGGATACTCGTGCCTAGGCCAGGGTGTAAACCTGAAATCTTCTCTGAAGGGTTCGTGAATCTCCCATCACTCCACCACAGAGGCGGCAACTAATTTGTTTTTACCATGTTTCTTGGAGATAATTCTTGTTCTCACATGATATTTTCATTCTTCAACAGAGCCATAAGAATATTTTGTAAGATCAAATATTACATCAGAAGGTAAGTTTATGATATATTTATTAATTGAACATATTGTTATTATTGTTAAAGAATCTAAATAATCACTTACTTAAAAGATGTACAATAATTTTAATAGCTCCCTACCCCTACAACATCCTGCACAGTGGCCATGCAGTCTAAGCCTTCAGGCTTCGGCTACAGGATGTGCACAGGTTCGAGCCAGGAAATTGAGGAGCTACAGATGAGTAGCGTAACCAAGTCATAGAAACCTACAGCAATTGGAGGTTCGTCGTGATGACCACACGTCACCCCGTAACTTGTTGGATGATGAGCCAACTGAGGTCAGTAGTCAGTAGGTAGGCACTGGCCTCAAGGGTTGTTCTGCCATGGTTTATTTTGTTTAAAGCCAGAGAGGGGAGGGAGGGAGGGAGGGAGGGAGGGAGGGAGGGAGAGAGAGAGAGAGAGAGAGAGAGAGGAGAGAGAGAGAGAGAGAAGAAAGGAGGGATCAAAACAGAAAATGAAGTACGAAGATAGTAAAAGAAATAATTGCGTAGAGAAAGAGCAAGCAAGAAAAAATATATTCTAAGACAGGAAGGACAGCAGTAGTAATCTGGGTAAAGAAAGAAATACTAAATTGATACAGACTATGCTAATAATGTGAATTATGTCAATCTGCTGAGACACACACACATATATATATATATATAAAGGGTGTTCCGTATAGGATGCCGAATTTGAATCGAGTACTATTGTTTTGTTTCGAGGTTGTTCTTACCAATGTTGGTATCTGTTGCCATGCCGATTAATGTTGCCTCAATTGTTTTGACTCCTTTGTTGTGGTTACGATATGGAACAGTTTACGATTGAGAACAGTGTTTTCATTGTGAAGACATTTTACCAAAGTGGTGACCAGGAATTGCTGGCAAGGTCATGTAATCTTACACCCTGTGGTTTCTTCTTATGGGGGTTTGGGAAATCACAGGTGTATGCTAACAAACCATGAACCCTTTTGGAACTGAAGGCGGAAATCATATGGGTGATTGGAGGCATCGGGACAGACATCTGCAAGAGGGTTATATCAATAATTTTGTGGAGCGTATAAATGCATGCAGACTCAGTAGGGGTGGACACATGCCTGACATTTTCTTTCATACGTAAATGGGAGATGTTACTGCTTACATATATGTGAAATATAACTATTTTCATGATATTTTCCCTATTTTTATTTAATTTTCTAATTTGGCATCCTATACGGAACACCCTATATATTTACATTACTGTGATATGAGGTTTTTGCGGTTCTTTGTTCCAACAGTTTCAGCTCGTCATTCATCCTCGCTATGGTATTGAATTATAAATGTACGAGGCATGTCAGGAAAGTAAAGATACAACTGATATATATCTTAGGGAAAATATGTAAGGCATGAGTTGGCAACACTGACAGTAACCTTGATCCTCACTCTTTCCAATAGCATTCATTCACAGTGTTGCACTTATCCTTGTGTGAGGCACACGTACTGGAAATGGCTGTGGCGATAAAGAATCCCTCCAAATGTGAAGTGCGGGCTGTGATGTGGTTTCTTCAGGCAAAAGGTGAATGTCCAGCAAATTTCGGCAGCTTATGGGAACATTATGATTCATCAAAAATGTGACGAAGTGGTGTTGTGCCTTCGCAGGAGATAGGACAGATAATGCCTCGTATATAGTATTACAAGATAATAATTAGAATCTAGTCAGTTTAAGTCCAAATTACAGTTGAGTCAGTTTAAGTCCAAATTACAGTCGAGTCAGTTTAAGTCCAGCATTTTCATAGTAAATGCAGTGTAAAGTTAATTGCTTATCCTTTGCTTGTACTCCACACAGAACAGTAGAGAGAGGATTCAATACAGCCCTTATGTTCGATTGTTGTGAAATAGTGTGTTCCGTGAGTGTCATTTAATAATTCTCTGTCTTTCTCTTCCGCTAGCAGTTAGTTGTCACAATGCACACATTCGGATATCCGGACTTTTAGATAATCTGAATATCCAGATAACTCAGATAATCTGGACAATTTGGATACCCAGATAATTCAGATACTCTGATAATCCATATATCTGGATATTTGAAATCCAGATAGAAAATTATCAGATATCCGGATAAAATTTTATCTGAAATTGGACATACCTAGTCTCAAGTTGTGTCAGATCAGCCCACACATGGGCGTCCCGAAGTTGGGACAAGGGGGAGGGGGGCATGCCCCCCCTGGAAAATGGAAGTCAACCAAAAATTATATATTTCACACCCATAATTTCATTTCAGCCACAAGAATATGTGTTAATTAATGCACGCAGATGATAAATGCAAAGCAAAGTTTTTTGAGGGAACGCTATTATTGTGGAAAATGTGCCTTGTTTGCCCCCTCTGGAAAAAAATACCTTCCTTGCCCCTCCCTGGAAAAAATCCTGCAGACCTCCATGGCCCACAGCATTCTATAATATTTTGGTTTAGAAAGTATTTTGCTGTATGTAGGAGAGAACCTGTTCAACTAATTTAATTTATACTTGATTTATAGTCAACACAAACATAAACGAACTTATGACGACAGTGAATGAGGAACAAAATACGAGAGATTTGTTTGATGGATCTATAATTAACAGAAAATCAAATCCTTTATGAGATATGACACTACAAATAGATATGATACAACCCACAAAATAAATTAAGACAATTTTGACAAAGCATGTTTTGCTACTCATTAGTCGAATGTATTACTGAAATGTGAATGCATCATCAAAATGATTAATGTACGAGTTGCATGTCAAAAAAAAAAAGGCCAATAATTTTTTATGCAGGGTTGGCAACACTGAAGTAGTTGAGCATGCCCTAGTATTCTGTGCTTGCAACAGAGATAGAATCATCAGAGTGGGGTTGTGTACGTGTGAGTAGCAAGCAGTAAGGTGAAATGGCTGCTGTAATACAAAATCCCGCCAAATGTGAAGTGAGATCTGTCATACGATTTCTGAACACCAAAGGACAGAATGCAGCTGACATCCATCGGTTTGGTTTGGTTTGATTTGGTGTTTTAAGTCCACTTTATGCACAGTAAGGCTAATCGGGACTGGACCTACAGTTTAAAGTGGGATCCGAACCACTATGTGCCTTCACCGGGTATCGAACCCGGGACCCCTTGATTACAATGCAACGACGCTACCGCTGCGCCATCGGGGAGGCCCGACATACATCGGGCATTGTGTGCCATTTATGGACCGACAGTGATGAGTGAAGGGGGCAAGGTCAGGCAATGGTGTAGAGAGTTTCGGAAAGGGCGTTCAAACGTCCATGACGATGAGCATAGCGGAAGGCGTAGTGTTCAGACAGACGATCTGGTGGAATGCGTTAACGAGAAAGTGCGTTCCAATCGCAGGTTCACAATATCTGAACTTTCCAGAGTTTCCAGAAGTGTCTGCGAAAACAGTGCATCGAATTGTGACTGACAACCTGGGGTATCACAAACTGTGTGCGAGGTGGGTACCAAAAATGCTGACAGATGCTCACAAAGAGCAAAGGAGGACAGCTGCATGTGTTTTTTTTTGGCACGCTGGGGGGGGGGGGAGGATGGGGATGACCTCTTTTCGCACATAGTGACGGGGGATGAAACTTGGATATCGTATGCCACTGGGGAGTAGAAGCAGCAGTCAATGCAATGGTGGCACTCTGGTTCCCCTAAAGCGAAGAAATTCAAACAAGCACCATCAGTTCACAAAATCATGGCAACCGTGTTCTGGTACCAAAGGGTTTGATTTTTGTGGAGTTCTTGGAACCAGGACGAACAATTACAGCAGAGGTGTATTGCGAAGACAACATACCATCCAAAATCGGTGGAGAGGAATGCTACGCTCTGGGATTTTTCTGATCCATCACAACACCTGCCCACACACAGCTGCTCGTACTGTTGAGACAATTCAAATATTTTGATGGGAACTATTCAATCATCCCCCTTACAGCCCCGACCTTGCCCCCTGCGATTTCATTATTTTTCTTCACCTGAAAAAGTGGCTTGCATCAAAGCGTTTTAATGACAGTGACGTGCTCAAGACATCAGTTCTGGACTGGCTGCACTCTCAGGCAGAATACTTTTACGCAGAGAGTATACGGAAGCTTGTGCCACGCTATCAGAAATGTCTGGAGGTTAATGGTGACTACATCGAAAAATAGCCAAGGTTATGTACTTGTTGTTTAAAAAAATATTGGCACTTTTTTTTTACATGCGCCTCGTAGTTCAACTGATCTATTTGTTGCTCTCAAGTTAATTTAGCAATATCGATAGGTTTGTCATCAAAACAGTGTGTCTGACCATTTTCAAGATAAATATTGAGTCCTCTTATGTTGTTGTTTGACTCCTCTTATGTTGTTGTATGTTCCTCTGAAAATGTATGACTCACAAGCAAATACACTGCTCAAAACATAAAGTAGTCACATGTAGAACATTAGATTTGAAAACAATGATTGTGTGGACAAATGATCTAATATAGCTACAGTTAAATTTGAACTTCCTTCGCTACAGAAAAAATGGCACCACCGTCGCTGCTTTGTTCATCATTCATTAAAGACATCTAAATGCTTCATATAACGCAAATCATTAAATGCTTCATATAACGCAAATCAAAGTGTGTGCAACAGTTGGTCAGAGTGCATCATGGTGCTTAGAAGCCATGGCTGATTGTGAGGATCAAGGTAGGCAGAGAGGGTGGCAATTGTTGCCGAATGAAGCCACTTGTGCAGTTACACTGATCAAGGGGTCATTTCCCGCGGTATGTTGCAAGAATATTGGGGGTTGTTGAGGGTACCATTTGGAAATGTTTTCAAGAGCATGGAAGTGTTGCCAGATGTGTTTGGAGAAGGCAAGGGGAACAATTCCATCCCCGAGCAATTCAACCAACTGTTGTTTATGGAGGTGGATCTGTTATGATCTGGGGAGGCATAAGTTTGGATTCAAAAACTGATCTCCAAATCGTTCAAAATGGTATCTTAACTGGTATCCTTGAGCCACATGCCAATCCTAAGATGGGAGAACTTGGGTAAAATGCACTATTCATGCATGATAATGCAAATTGTCATGCAGCAAATGTCATTCAAAGATTCTTCCACGACCACAATTTGCAAAGAATGGAATGGCCACCTAGGAGTTCAGATTTGAATCTGATTTAACATCTCTGAGATCAACTGCAATGATATGTTCGAGACTGATATAAACCTCCCCAAACACTTCAGGCCCTTGCAAAAGCCCTTTTGGACGAATGGAGATGTCTACGTCAAGTAAACATACGGCGTCTTGTCAGAAGCATGAACAGGGGGTGTGATGCTGTCCTTCAGGCTAGGGGAGGTAGTATTCCATATAAACTTGCAAGTATTACCATGTTGATTCCTTTAGTCTGTGACAAGTACACACAGGTTTCCTTTCATTTGTGGCAAATGAACACTTTGGTTTCAGACTTTTAGACAAACAAAACCATGAATTGAGTTACATAAAGAGAATTTCTGTGTAATTTGTTGAGTGTCATGAAGAAGACGAGTTGTTTTCATGTTGTGGTATTTTTCATTTGAATACGTAGCAGTACATTTAATAAGTGACTACTTTTATTTTTTGAGGAGTGTATTTCTCACAATACAACAATGGAATAGGTTATATCAGATTGTTTTGTGAGTCAAATGTCAATTTTAACTTTGATGCAACAGCTGCCAGACATTATACAGTGCTTTTCATGGTTGAATCCTCCATGGAGTGGCAGCTAGCACGCCGGGCAGTGAGTGTGCATCTGCCGGCCTTTAGATCCACAGCTGTACGCTGACCTTGGCACTAGACGAGTCAGTGCTTCAGTATCCAGATAGCTGGTGTCCAGTTTGCATGTGTTTGTGAAGTGTTAAGGCGTTAGTTAACAAGTGTTTTAGATTGTTTTGTTTTAGTTTACGTATTACTGGCACTTTTCTGGAGTCTAATAATGTAAGACTTACGTCATTGCGAATTCTTGTAGGGAAGTTAGAAGGTCTTTTGCAGCAGAATCCCCAGATGTTCCTAGTGTTCAAAAACTTGTGAACAAATAGAGGGAAACAGGGCCTGTCCTTGATAAGAAGCAAAGGGTAAAACGGCGTATGCTTTCTGAGGAGAAAGTAGACAACGTTGGAGCACGATTGGAATACACTCCTCAAAAATCCCTCCAGCACCTTGCACAAGAAACAGACATTTCCATGACGTCTGTCTGCATGGCGAGCTACCAAGCTTTTAAACCTGAAGCCATACATTAGAAGAATTTAAACAAAATATCAGGAGAGAAATTGAAACAATTTCGGAAGAGGAACTGATACGTGTTAATGAAAATTTCCTAAAAAGATGCCACAATTCAGGTCCAACTTTAGGTAAAAGGGAAAATTGTATGAAAAATACAGAAATTGACGGAAAATTGGAGGTTGTCAGATTTCTTTTCTTTTGGTTTTAGTTGCATTGGTATTGTATTTCTATTATACCTAATTCATCTTAAATACGAGTTATTGTGGTAAACCATCTCAATTTTTCAGAATATATCGCTGATATACAATTTCATACACACAATAATCCTCTCCCTGAAGACAGATCAAACTTCCGAAACATCAGAATCTAATAGTGGTTGAAATTCTCACTCAACAGTCAACAAGGATTAGTTGTTCCTGTAATCTCTAATGTAGGTGATTCACATGTACAAGATAAATATTAATTTTTAGATATTAGATTATGAATGCAATTTTTAATCCAATTCTTATGAGCCAACTCAAATGTAAAGTGCTTACAACATAGCTCAGCAGATGGAAATTTTCGTTTGCAGCTCAAGAGAGTCTCCTCTCAGGTGATTTCACAGTGTTACCATCTCTATTATTCAAAGTGTAACAAACCGACACACACTTGTTTAATTTTTATGATACAAAATTTAGTGAACATTACCTCATAAAGAAGTGAAATACGGGATTCATTTCTTCTCTCAATCACCAGAAATCAGAACAATCTAATCAAAGTGACTAATAACTTGGTTTTGTTACAATGATCATGATTTTCATCTTTATGACCACTGTGAGATTTGTGCAGGAAGATTCCCCCTCCCCGTACCCTAAGCCAAACCATGGGCCAATCCCAATGGGCCAAGACAATGGTTGTTTTTGGTGAAATGATAAATGGCATATTTTTTAGGACCAACCTCCTTTTAATTGTTGGATATTCAGTTTCAAGAGAAGGTTCTAGTTAGACATGAAATGTCCATTACAGTTCTATCCCTCCTCACAAGTGGGATATGATAAGTGGCCACTGCTGCTTACACAAGCTATTCATTCAATCAGTATTGTAGTCAAATTTTTGAGTTCCAAGAATTTGCCAAGCATCGTGGAAAACTCATAAATGCCAGTGAGGTTGCTAACACTGGGATGTGACACATGTCACATGGGGTGTTTTCCATTTTTTGGAACATTCTGTGACTCAGGTAATGTTCAGAGATAAATGTTTTGAGTACTACATGAGCCTTGAGGTATCTCATTTAGTAATTAGTCAAGTTTAATTTCATTCTGGCTATATTTAGGGAGGGGACTTTTTTTTAATTTCCTACTGAAAACAAAAATGGAAATTTTTATTTTTCATGAAAGTATCAGCAGCAAGTATGCAATTTTTGCCAAGAGAATAGAACATATATCAGGCAATGTGCATGTTCTATTTTGAACCATCACATCCTGGCCTTGCTTACATGGGGACCCAATGAATTTCAGATTTCGTAAAAAAAATATATATTTTTTTAAAAATTTTCTTCTTCTCCTACTAGTCTGCACTGAAGAAAATTAGGTATTATTTGTAACGCTAGCATTCATAGTTTCAGAGATATATTTTCTTTTTATTTAAAACATTGAGGAGTTAAATTTCCCAGTCAAAACACACCCAACATTGGCACCTACTCAAGGAAAACCAGTCCCAAGTTTAATGGCTAAGTAAAGTTTGATGCAATCATCAGGTAAGAGGCATCACACTGTTGCCTTAACTCCACAACAGCAGATGGCATGAGTGTACTGTCATCATCATCCACGTGACTTAGTGGCAGGAGACCAACAGGTTTTGTTATATCTAAGGTCGTACAGGGATGGCATACCAATATAATGTTATGTACAGATAGTACTGGTATATTTACCAGTGATTACCAGTGATTGATATTGCAATTTCAAGTATCAATCAGAGTTTAGTTCTAACATTTTCCGCATCTGTTAACATTGTGAGGTGCATAAAATGTGAAAGATAGTAAAATTGATTGCCAAAAATTGACTTTTAAAAAAATTCAAAATTATTCCTAATGAAAATTATGATATGAAGGGTGGAAACTAGTCCCAAGGATCAGAATTACTGATTTAACTGATGGAAATACTAATAAAACTGATCAAGTACTGACCAATTACAAAAAAAAAAAAAAAATTACCTGTGGCTCGACAGCCCTTGAAGGGCCTAGGCCGATATCCTGACTGCCAGTCTCTCCCCCACAATCCTACCTAGAGGTGTGGACATCTTCAACTGGTAATGGGGTGTTATGGGGTCAGCATGTTGAACCCCCAGCCCTTAAACGAGACTAGGAGATTTCCAAGTCCGGCTTACGCTACTCACTCGTAGCTCCCAAATTTCATTATGATGGTGGGTTGCCACCGGCCCTGTACACAGGCCGAGAACCCATGCCATCCAGCAGTCTGAGCCCAAAGCACAGCACCTTAGACTGCATGGCCTCGGAGGAGGACACTGACCAATTACAGGCTAGTGATAAATTAGCATTTTAGAAGAAATCTAATTTCATTAAAAATATATATTAACTGGCCAGATCCACATAGCCATCCTTTGCACATTTTTTAACTGAATACAAAACTAATGTTTTTATGAAGATTAAAATGTGTTTTATTTATTGTACAACAATATTTAATGTAAAAAATATTAAGACTTTCGTTTCTCAATAGTTTTCTGCACTGCTTCTAGGTGCATTTTTCTTATTCCCTTCTACATTAGTGTCTCCACTTCTTCTAAATCAAATTTTGCCACGTTGACTTGTTGCAAAGAGTATTTGTTTCCATGCATTTTTATGTATAATTATGTGTAATTAAGTGTTGTATTGGTAATTTATTTTTGTGTGTAAATGAATGTGTATCCAGCTAGATCGTAAATTAATGTTAGTTTAATTTCAACTATAAATATATTCTGTAATTCTTGGTTCTTCCAAAGGTTCTCAAAATTGTTCAAATTACCCAATGGACTTTGAACTTTCAGCCCTCACCCACTCACCAAGGAGGGAGTATAAATATCGCCCCTCTGGCTCAGGGCAAGATAGGAAAACAGAGATTTGGAGAGTGTGTGGAGTTATCTTACGAACTTCAATGGCCTCCTATCAATTTACAAAGCATCAAGCGGTTCTGTGGATGCCGACTTCGACAGGAGGTTCCGTTGAGGAGCCAAATTAGAGAAACTGTGTGTTTGAAGTAAATTAGAGAATGAATATGGAAAAATCCAAGAGGTATTTATAGCATAAATAAATGTATAAAACCAATTTCTATGACTTTTGAGTAACACCCTACAACATTAATTCTGTAAGTTTTTGTGTCAATTTATTCTTTAATTCTGAGTGCTCTGATGTGGAATAGAATGGGAACCCATGACTAGCAAGCTGGTTGTTTTTAATTTGGGTTCTTACTGCCAGGAGTAGCACGAATAAGGGTATGCTCAAATAGAAAATGTAATGGGTACACTGTGATAGTACACTAGCTAAACTGCCAAATATGTCAGAAAAACTGTAAGTGCTTTCACATCAGTACAAAATGTCTAGCTGCCTAAAGTCATTTTAACAAACGATAAAGCAATGCAATACATTTAGAATGGCACATTGAATTGAACTACAAACTTTTTCATCAATAGCCATGGTTTATTGGTTAGTGTACCATGTGCAAAAGATGTTGTGCATTGTAGTCATGTTAAATTTCACTTAAGACTTTATTGGGAATTTTTTGTTAACAAGCACTACAACATACCTTCATAACTTACGGGCAGGCCCAGGGAAGGAGGGGGGAGGTAGCTATATGCCTCTATCTACAAAGAGGCATCCGTTGGAAAGGAGAGTTTGTTTTGAAAGAGCCACAAAATGGAAGTAAAAAAGATGGTAATAAGCTATTGGAAGTAAAAAAGATGGTAATAAGCTATGTGAATGTGATCCAAAATCTGAGATGCAAAATTTGAACATCATACTTGCAGTTGAAAGTTTGCTTGCAAGAAACTGTTGCTACGTGTCACACCAAACTACACTTATTGCTTGAAAACAAATAAGATTGGATTGATTTGCTTTATTTTTACTTCGCTTTTTGTGCCACTTTTGGCTAATTTGCAAAGATGGGGATGAGGGATGACATGAATAAATTTATGAATGGACACTCGCAAACATCTATGCACAGGTCCAGGGTTCAAACCTGGGACCGCACCCCTGACATCGTAGCACGATGTGCTAATCACTCCACCACGAGGATCGGCTTGAAAACAAATAAATACTGTGTACAATTTGTTCCTGATGATGTAAAGTTCAACATGTCAAACAGTGGCCGATGCAATCATGCGAGAGTAAATGAAATATTCTGAAAACAGTCCTGGTTCATACATTGATTGATTGACTTGGTGTTTTAAGTCCACTTTATGCACAGTAAGGCTAATTGGGACTGGACCTACAGTTTAAAGTGGAATCCGAACCACTATGTGCCTGGTTCATACATGGATAGTATAACTCCAACATGTTAAATATAGTTACTAATAAAACATTTTTATGCTGTGTATCGTAACTATGTTTTATTTGCTATGTATCGTAACTATCATAAGACGAATAAATGATTAATATCTAAACATGTATCCAGGGCTGTAGTCAAGGGTATATGGGGTATTAGCCATATACCATCTGCTAAATCTTACCTATTATGCCATCTTCTGATACAATTCTACTTTCGTATATTATATTTATTTATGTACATACAGTAATTTGGCCATTACTCCAGTGAGCTTATAACTGTCAAATACTTCAGTTTCACAGGAACTTGAAGTATCCAAATGCAAATGACGCTAATTCAAGTGTTTCTGAGCAGACAGGTAGAAACAGCTCCAAAAAACTTTATTGCTCAATGCAACTAGTGCAGTCTTCAAAGTTTATTTTTCTTCCAGTTTTTTCATGTTTTTTTCATTTTTTATATTATTAGCAGCATTAAAGTTAAGAACAGTATGCAAACTGGCAATTCACAAAAATAATATTAAGTAGAAAATACAATATAACATATTTGGTTTCATGTTAGATAGCTGCGGTAGCTCAGTCATTTGGGTATCTGACTACCATGCGAGTCTCCTGGGTTCCATACCTGCCAGGGGAAAACAGATTATTTTCTACCTGTTCACGAGGCTCTGGCAACCACCCAGCATCGTATAAAGTGGATACCTGGAAGAAACTTTCAGTGGTAAAGGCAGTCAGGGGCATGGCGCTGATCACGTCACTCCCACCTTCGGCCGTGATCAAGAAAGTGTGGGGCCCTAACTCCACGTCTGAGGAAGACCCTGATAGAGGTTATGTCGTTAAATGTTTCTTTTTACTTAAATATAGACTCCCTTGGTCAGGATATGTAGTGATTTTTTTTTGGTCATGAAAACAAGGCCTAATCATTTTACCAATAATAACATGCTGTACTACAGCTTATAAAATACTGATCTATATTTGACATTTAAATGCAATCATTAAAATAAGTTTCATATTTTTCTTATTATAAAATTGATTTATATATTGTAATCATCATCAGTAACTTAACATTAATGGCATTTTTTTGTAGAACTTAAGTGATTTCATCCATATATTTAATTAAAGCATTATCCAAAGTTAATGGAAACATGGTATCCATGTAATGATTTGCGAAACTTATCGTACAATGTCTGAAAATTTTGGAACTGCAGCACTGCAAGTAGCTTAAAATGATCCAAATTTTCAGTGGAGGAAACATGTGTCGAGGGAGTTGTAATATTTTAAACCCAGAGTGATGCTTATACTTGGATCATTTACACATCAGTCTCCTATTATAGCCACAAAAAATTTACTCAAATATTACTTTAGGTAGTTACAGGGTGGCCACTCTAGGACCATGATAAAATTCAAGTATAATTCCTGGTTTTCAAGGTGACCTTTCCAAAAATTCAAGGTTCCAAGCAGACGTTTTCTCTACATCTATGTATTACGAATCTCACCATTAACACACATGCACACACAAATATATTAACAATATAAAGGGTCTGTGTGATTCCAATGTATCCTAAAAATATAAATCAATTCAATTAAACAGTACATATATTTAAAATATTTAATTTAAGGTACGGAGTTTACATTTGCAATTCCACATATTCAGACTCTAAATAAATCTTCAAATACAAGTGACGGATATTATGGGAAATACTAATCTACGAAAATTTGTTAATTGAACAAGAACATAGAACTGAATTTGTCTATTTTTACTTTAGGGTATCTTATCTTGCAATTAACTTTCATCTGTCAGATAGGCTGTTCTGTAAAAGACACTAAAAAGTGAATGGATTGAGAGAATTCTGTTATATTTTCCCCACAGCTTTCTTTTCCTTCCTCAATAAAAATAAAACCTACACTGTGAAAATCTTGCCTCAGAGCAAATTTAAATATGCATAAATTCAATGGGACTTACATTAATAAAAGTTGCAATTTTCACGTCTACGGAGAAAAAATTATGCAGAATTCCTGGATCCAATAATTCACACAGAATTCATGGAATTTCCAGTGAGTAGCCACCCTGTGTTAACAAATTAATTCACAGAGTATCACTTACCTCGTATCTATGTTTTCCGCATGCATAATGCACACACATTCAGGACACACCCATGGTTCTGTAGGTGCTCCCTCTAGCTGCACACACTTAAGGTGGAAGACACGCGGACATGTTTCACAGCTCACTCCAATGTTGTCTAGGTGACATACCCAGCAGAATCTATCACTAGTGCCATCCTGAAATATTTGATAAGAAATTGCTTAAATAATACCAAATAAATATATAATTATTAAAAATGTAAGCACAGTCATAAACATTTCTTGGTTAGAACAATCCTATTGAGTCAATGATGGCATACTGTGTGTGTCATCAGTAGGGAATGGATTTTAGGTGCTAAAAAAGAAGGATTTAGGACTTTATAAACTCCATTTTAGGACTTTTAGATGCTTATAATAAATTAATATGCATAATTATTAATTAATAATAATTTTCCGAAACAACTGGTTTTAGATGCAATTTGTGTACAAAAGTTATTATTTTAGTGCAATGAATAATATTCTTTGATTATAAAAAATATACAATTTGTCCAATGTAAAAACTTTTTTTTAAAACCATGAACCAGAATATGCTTTTCAATGTTCTCCGTGGTGAAGTTTTTCCAGACGTCCATCAGTGGGTGCTTGTATAGTCACAGGCACTTCTGGATTGTAACAATTCCATTAACTTTCAACATAATAATTACAACCCAGAAGTGTCCATGGAGAACCTTCTCTCTACGCCGTAGGAAGTTATTGGTGCAAACTTCATAAATGCAACTGCTCCTGATCGCCAAGGCAGGCTTGGTTCTCTCCAAGGGGTAGTGGGAACGTCGTCGACTTGTAACAAAGAGGTCGTAGGTTCGATATTCGTTGGCGGAACATGGTGGTAAGAAACCCACTTCGAACTGTAGGTCAAATCTCTATTAGTCTATCTGCACTTAATTTGCGCTAAAAAAAACAACTCAACCTCAAAACTCAAACCGCGATAGGTTCGCAGTGGTCTTCTCTCCTTGATGGCCAGCATCCATACTAGGGCAGTTGTAGTTTCCTGCACAAACCCTCCCTTTCACCTGTGTGTCAATGGGGAAAATAGGTAACATGATTGGTCACTTGCAGGGTTGCCTTTCCTACTCATCACAGTAGACCCTCGAAACAGCCCATTCCATATTCTTGGAATCTTCCCAGTAGCTAGGATTTCATCCCAAAACAGACCAAATTTTTGTTTGGTTTGCTACACTTACGGTTCATTTAATTTATATAATTGCCTGGGATGTACAGCTTTTTAACAATGGAGAAATTAAGGGTCGTTCTTAATAAAAGTTATTTTTTGAAGTTAAGAAAACTGTTAAAAAGGCATTTTTCAAGTTAAAATAGGGCTTTTAGTCATTTATAGGAATTTATAGTTCATTTAGGTATTTGTAAGAATTTATGGTTAATTTACGCATTTTTAGGTCCTACAGAATTTCAGTAGATAGGTGTTGTGTACATGAAACGCGAAGATCTCTAAATAGCATACGTCTAGGCCGTAGCAACAAAAAAAAGGCATATACCTGAAATCCATTCCCTAGTCATCAGGTACATGCCATATCATTTAGCAGTTACTTAAATTCAATAATCCACACTGTTAATTTTTATGGTGGCACAGAATCAGATGGCAAGTACATGAATATTATAATAAAGAATAAATAAATCGCACAAAACTTTTTTTCATCAGTGGCGTATTCTCCATGTTACCATGTTTACTGTTGGTAAACCAACACTTTTTCATACATTTTTATACATTTAGGTTTAATATATGGGTAATTGCTAATTATATACCGGTATTATGCAAACTATTAAAATATACTTCTAAATCAGAACTTAAGTAAATTATTAAAAGAACTTAAAAGACTAGTTTATCTACGGCACTGATCAATCTCAATCACAACCTTCTGACGATCGGTTTTCCTCCAAGATTGTATGTAAGGAGGGAGAGAGAGCGAGTGAGTATTTAAAAGCATGTGTCCCGGAGGGTTAGTTCCACTGCTGTACACAGTGTTGGCAGGAGATAACAACTTGTTCCTTCCAGCTTTCTGTGCCATGCTTTAATGCCTATGTAAGTCTACTAAACTATTGACAATATGTGGACAAAGGCAAAAGCAAACCACATAAAGATTCACGTGAATGCTCAAGAAGGAATTCTAAGATTATGCAATTTTTCAGATTTTGGAATATCATAGCAGTTTTTTGAAAGGAAGAAGAAAATTCGAATGAAGCTGCCCTGGTGTTGGCCAAAGGTCCAGCCAAGCCTTAAGTCTCATCTGGATGCTCTAAATAAAACACAATACATAAGAATGGATGGTTGATTTACAAAATTAAACAAGCTAGACAATACAAATGAATTTGAATACATAATATTTTAATATCAGTGTCATATGGAGATTTCACACTGAAGTTTCACACGACACATGTTGCTTGGGAACAAGCCAATCAGCAGCAATGTTTCACACCATAGTAACATAAGTCGCCTGTCTATGAATGTCATATACAAATGAGATGACAAGGGGTCAGAATGTCACCAGTCAATCACTATGGCTATAATTAGACATATCAGTGATGGATGGATATAGATGGTCGGTCTAAAAAACAAGATGCAAATCAGGCCCACATGAAAAACCAACATCAAATAAGATGGTGAGATACTGAATGTGAACGGAAATTTGCCAAGATTTGAACTGCCATCTCCATTCAGCTGGTACTCGCAGCCGTATGCTGGCAAGGAAGAAAATGTTGACATCCAACCACAGAAATGAAAGGATTAGATGTGCTATGGAACACACACACAAATATTGGAATTTTTGGACATTCATGTAGATTTAGGGTGACCAACTCTTATTTCCTTGGGTCTCCAATATTAAGAGCAAATTCTTTTCAATCCGCCCTGCTCCCGTATTGTCATTCTATTTGTCCCGTACATTTCATTAACAACCAAGATTGCAAAATTTCAAGTCATTCTGAATTCGGCGAGTCATACAAAACTTTAAGTAGACTGCAAGATCTTGCACGTTTAAGCTTTGGCAGGCAGAAGTGATGTCATATCTTGCAGTTGCCTTCCCCTACTATCCTACCACATCCAACTGCCTTATAACTGCCCTCCGTCCCTATAACATCCAAATATCACACAAACCAACCTCCAAAATAGCTGACCAACTAAACAAACATCAACGATACTTTCTCTCCCCCCTCAACAACCCAGGTGTCTATGATGCTGAATGAGAGTCCAAGGCTAATTACATTGGCAGATCCATCAGGCCCATCAGTGAGAGAATTCAGTAGCACCTATCAAATTAAAAAACTGCCCAACCCACCACCAGACGTGCAAAGCATATCAAATTTCACAACCATAAAACCGAAAAAGTACATGTCAAATACAAAGCACACACTCTTGTAGACACAAAAATCAAAGAAACACACGCCATCACGCACTACAACCATGAACTCAACATAGATAGTGGTCAGACACACCACACCTGGATTCGCTTACTGCATCAATTAACACCGGTGAACAGAAGACGACACATACGCAGACATACAGGTGACAACAGCACATCTAGCGGTGATTTAGGAAGAAACAGCAGAAACGTGCCAAGCAACGAGATAACGAATTCCAACAAAGATGGTGGCAGTGGCTACCGAAAATATTATAGAAAATTACTTAAAACAGCTTCACGGAAAACGTGAGTACCTGAATTATCTTGCGGTAGTTGAATGATACTTAGTTCTGAAGCAGCAGTGGACAAATGGAAATGGCTTAGGATATGCATATTACATAAAATGTAAATTAATTATATTGTTTAATATTATCCATTCCATAACATTTGCTGGAGTGATGCCATGCCGCAAAAAATGTACAAAATTTGTTCTACTAAATCTCCCATAAATTCAATTCTGAAAGTTGGAAATCTCCCTTAAATTCATGGCCGAAGTTGGGTAACCCTATGTGGATTGGCAAAAAGATGTTCTCTTCAGATGTACCGTGTGATAACAACAAAAAAATACACATTGTGTACCAGAACATGTTTGACACAGAAATGAAGGGTGAGTGTTTGATTTTATTTTTTTTTATCTGGAATAGTATTGCCGCCGAGGGTGGATTAATAGAACCAAAATAAATTCAGAGAAATGTTTTTCAGAACTACGAATACATGCTTCCTAAGATCTGTACAATATTCTATACCCTGTACCAGCTAACTGTAGACCAGGCGAACAAGAACAAGTTATAACGATAAAATGTGATTTTAGTTTATGTTATTCTTATCTTTGCTTCTAATTACAGTTTGATCAGGAGAAACTAATATCTAGTATTATTATACTTTTAATGTATGAAGGAAAACAATAACAGGTTATCTTTTCTTACTTTTAATTACGGTAGAAAACTAAGAAACAATTTCACTAAAAAATAAAGGTTTTCCCTGATACGCCAGTGGTTCTTGATTAACATGAAAAAAAAAAACAATACAAAGAGTTACCACCAGTACTTTGAATTATCTTGGTGAAAGGAAAAAAAGGAAAAATCTAAGTTTAATTTGTTTATGAAAATATTAAACAGATTAATATGTAGGCTTACTTATGAACACCTCGCTGGCTTTTAGATCGGATTAACGCTGTATTCTTTAAACTTTACAGGGGATTTTCTAGGGGTTAACACACGAGAGCTCTCAACACTAATGATCTCTCCTCTAATAATCTTCGTTGTTCACTGAATGTTCCGTCTTTTTTCCCTGGTGGTTCCTCAGTGTCTTGAAGCTGAAGAAATTCTCTCTTTGCAACCTCGGCTTCACGATCAACCCGCGACTGACGGTTTCTTCCTCGATACAATTAAGAATGTCAATCTAGGATCGCACTGACTGAGCCATTTTCCATACTTGTTACGATAACGAGTCAGGAAACACAAGTTCCGTTCACACTTTCAGTCTTTACAAACTCACTTCGGCGGATCACTAGCGAACTTGGCGTTTTATCATCAGAAACTTAACCTTTTGCCGCCCAAGGCCTTTTTCACAAGTAAGCCTCTATTGCCCGAGCCGATTTTGAGTAAAATGCAGAGTTTCAATTAAATGAGTGTAGATCGGAGGCTAATTGCCCTAGAGAGATGAGTGATATACCGTTGTACGCAGAATGAACCAGAGATTCAGACTATATGAAATTTTTGAAAATTCGGCGTATATGTGGCGGGGGGAGGGGGCTAACTCTCAAAATTCCAAAATTTCGGGAAAAAATTTTGGTTCCCCCACCCTCCCCCCAAGAAAAAAGTACATGACAGTGTCGACATGCACATGGAATTGATCGCTGACATGTAAGGAACACAAAAATATTTGCATTATTATCATATGACCAATGTAACTTGAGTTGTACCCCCAAAAGGAATGGTCGGCACGCCACTGATTCAAGCTTCAAAATGCAGCGGTACCTTGAAATGACTATAGCTCAGAAACTAAATGCCCTAGAGATATGAAAGATATACCGTTGTACACAGAATGAATCACAGATTTAGACGATATATAATTTATGCACATTCGGCGTATATATGGAGGAGGAAAGGGGGGAAATCCCCTGAAAATACTTTTATTTTAAAATGGGGTATGTAAGATTATAAGAAGTTGGGAGAATGACAAAGATTTGGGTCTCCTAACAGATTTCGGTCTGTTAAGGTATTTACGAACCCCTATGTGGAAATTTTGGCTTACACCAGCGGGAGTGTGTTCCTGTCGCAGCACCACAGCACTTTGGCTGTGCATCACAACTGCTGCACTGAGTTTACACTTGTGGTTCATGGGAATATAGTTGGTGGAACGTTCTAGCCGACGTCCCAAGGTTTGGGAAAGTTAGTTTAGGGGAATCTTAAAAGAAAGTAAAGGAGAATTTAAATTTTGGGACTTGCTTGTGATGAAGAATATGAAGGTTCATACATACAGTACCTTTGGATTTAAGCGACAAGGAAAATATATACGAGCACCTGTCAATAAGTAATCCAAAGGATCCGCGTGCATATAAGTCAGTCCGTAGAAGGAAGTCAGTCCAGCCAAGAGAAGGAATTCAGTCCGTCCGGCCAAGAGAAGGAAGTCGGTCAGTCCGGCCAAGAGAAGGAAGTCAGTCAGTCCGGCCAAGAGAAGGAAGTCAGTCAGTCCGGCCAAGAGAAGGAAGTCAGTCAGTCCGGCCAAGAGAAGGAAGTCAGTCAGTCCGGCCAAGAGAAGGAAGTCAGTCAGTCCGGCCAAGAGAAGGAAGTCAGTCAGTCCGGCCAAGAGAAGGAAGTCAGTCCGGCCAAGAGAAGGAAGTCAGTCAGTCCGGCCAAGAGAAGGAAGTCAGTCAGTCCGGCCAAGAGAAGGAAGTCAGTCAGTCCGGCCAAGAGAAGGAAGTCAGTCAGTCCGGCCAAGAGAAGGAAGTCAGTCAGTCAGGCCAAGAGAAGGAAGTCAGTCTGGCCAAGAGAAGGAAGTCAGTCTGGCCAAGAGAAGGAAGTCAGTCCGGCCAAGAGAAGGAAGTCAGTCCGGCCAAGAGAAGGAAGTCAGTCCGGCCAAGAGAAGGAAGTCAGTCCGGCCAAGAGAAGGAAGTCAGTCCGGCCAAGAGAAGGAAGTCAGTCTGGCCAAGAGAAGGAAGTCAGTCCGGCCAAGAGAAGGAAGCCCATCTGTCCCAGAGAAGGAAGTCCATCCATTCCAGAGAAGGAAGAATTAATATATACGAACAGAATAATTAGCAAAGTGAAATTAAATGATAGTGTAGCGAGATGAATATTAGACATATGTGAATATTTTAATGGACATAAATATTTTAAAGGAAGTGATATAAATATATACATAGATGTAACGAGATAATGTCAATATAACAAAGTTATGTAAAATAAATTAGATAATACATTCTACTTGTTCTCTCCATTGGAATCACTGTTTGATTCACAATTCCTACAAAGAACCCATTAACCTAGAGATTTAGCCCTGGAAATGTTTTGTATCGGTTCCAAGTGGTATGACTTAACCCTAGTTCAAAGTGGTATCAGTTCAGCCCTACATATAGATACGAGGTTTGTTCAAAAAGTATTAGACCTTATTTTTTTGGCGTAAGCAAATGTAGTTAGGGAGGCATGGTTTGATGCACCTATGTAGGTGATCCTAATGCGCATTTTTTTTTTCCTGCCTGCAGAAGCAGTCAGTCGCCGGCAGACAGCCGATGAATGAGGGGGTGTAAGTCGCAATTTCGTTTTTGACAAAATGACCGAAAAATTTCAACAACGCTACTGCATTAAATTTTCTGTCAAGCTTGTTGAATCCCAAGTGGAAACGATCCACAAGATCCGACAAGCATTCGGGGACGAATCAATGGGCACCACACAGATAAAGGAGTGGTACAACCACTTCAAAGATAGCCGCATGTCAGTGGAGAGAGAAGCACATTCTGGTAGGCCATCAACATCCAGAAATGAGATCGTCATTGACCAAGTGAGGAGCCTGGTGATGCAGGATCGTCGAATCACGATCTGAGATTTTTCAGACGTGGTGGCATTAGCATTGGATCCGTTCATTCCATTTTGACTAATGATTTGGGCCTCAGGAGAATCTCAGCAAAGTTTGTGATGAAGCTGCTAACGATCGAGCAGATGAAACTCCGCTTGGAGATACAGACTATCCTGGCCAAACACAGCACACCTGTGCTTCATCAGGCTCCCTACTCTCCAGACATGGCTCCATGTGATTTCTTGCTTTTCCCCAAGCTGAAAATGCCCCTGAAAGGAACCAGATTTCAGTCCAGAGAAGACATCATGCAAAATTCGATGGACCAGCTGCGCTCAATCTCAAAAGAGGCATTCCAGCACTGCTTCCAACAATGGGAGAACGTTTCGTTTGGGAGAAGTGTGTGGCAGCCCAAGGGGACCAGTTTCAAGTAGATTAATGTAAGATTGTGGTATATGAACACACAATTTTTTTATTAATAAAAGTCTGATACTTTTTGAACAAACCTCGTATATATAGTAGGGCTGAGCCGATACTGATGTATCGGTATAAGAAAGCATTCATTGGGATTTATTTACCGATACCGGCCATTACTTTTCCTGCATTTGGGTCTTTCACAACTTCCGCAAAAATGTCGTGCGACACTTTGGCGAAGTCTAATTTTGCTAGAAATTATGCAAAATTTGAAGTTCATTTTTATTCTTTGCCAGTTCTGTGTGTAAAAATGAACTTTGTGATAACATAACATGTAGCTTAATATTTTGATATAATTCTTGAATATTTTTAAGCAAAAATTTGGTAAATTGATGCATGTAATTGAAGTGGAATAGTTATAATCAATATCTTGAACAACTTTTAATTACAATTTTCAATCGGTATCTGTGAGAGTATCATCATCGGTATCAGCTCAGCCCTAATATATATATATATATATATATATATATTCTTTAACAGATTCACCATTTCTTACATACAGGAAACCTGTACCTGCAGAACACTGCACTAAACCGTACAAACAAGACAATAACAATTACCTGAGCTCCTGAATCTGATCGACTAAGCCGTCTTCTTTTGTTTGGCATTGCACTAGGGCTACTGGTTGCAGTCCGATTAGGGGGATTTGTCCGAGGGACTGGGGAAGGGGTACTGTTTTCATGTTTTCTTTTGTTTGGGCTAACAGCTTCCTTCTTGGATGTGTCCTTGGCACTCACTTTGCCGGAGTCATCAACCACTGTCAATGCACCCATGTGGAGCTTTTGTAGGAAATTTCTATGCTTTGCCAGAAATTCCGGATTCTGAGATCTTGTTGAGCGAGTCGATGTAACTAACGGAGAGGGACCATTTCTGCTTCCTGTTGATGCCCTTTCTCCTGAGTTGGTTTGTGCTTGATCAGGGGATGGTACGTCTCTGTAAAATAAATAATTTTCATACAGACAAAGCACATGTACAACAAACTGGTAGCATATAAAGTGTAGCAAAGTTTACATGGATACTGAAGAAAGGGTGACTAAGATCAAGATAAAATTCAAGTATAATTAGAGGTTTTCAAGGTGAAATTTTTATGAGAGAATTAGTTGTTATTAATATTTTATGCTAATATTTATGATAATTCTTTGTACATCAATAACGACATGAAAATTGCACTAATGACTTTCATCAGAGGTTAAATAAATGATTATTTGTATTGATTTGGCAATAACAGAGTGGAGACTGGGGGGAAGTAATTACTTGAAATATGCAATAAAATCTAACCATAGCAGGGTCTGTTTCCACAGGAACAATAATTGATTGATTTGGTTTAGGCTATTTTATTTCAATTTTCTGCTATTTTTGGCTAATTGAGAAGATGGAGATGGTAACCACTCGGTCACAAAGCACAAAGGCGAGCCTGCAGCACCATGAAGTTGAATGATGAAGAATGTAAGGAAGTATAACATAAAGCCCAGTCAAATTTCGGAATAATAAACATTGACAAAAATAAAGATTGGTGTTGAAATAAGTCTTGAAGATTTCCTGGCGACAAATGATGAAAAGATTATCTCGGGCTATCGACTAGGTAAGTTGTGGAAAAGATTCCAAGCTTTCGAGAGCTAACGTCACTCTCATCTTCAGGCATTGTTCATTTTTTTTATTTCTTGACATAAATATAACCCATGAATAGTTTTAATAACATTCTCCTAGGTTAAATAACCTTCATTAACATCTATTAGAATATTCATGTAGAATTTGCACCCAGAGTAAATAATTCCAGGAATTACTAGTCAGTACACATCCTGGAAGGGATGATTTTGAATGGGTCTTCAGTTTAAAATTATATCTCAATCAGGAATTGAACCTGGCAACCCTTGATTACAAGATGATAAGATACTTTTACTTCTTGAAGCTTTCCTACGAGCTAGGTCAGTTCTTGATCGGCTTCCACGTAGGTTTATCCAGGATTTTCTCCTTGGGATGTAAGTTCGTATTTAGGGGAGTGTGAGGGTATAAATTTTCAGCCAAATTATTAAAATTTGGCCCTCTGTGGAAAATTTTAGGGAGATGTTGAGGAAATGGGGGGGGGGGGTTTACGAGGGATGTTGAGGGTGCACTTTCCGAGTGCTAATGTTACTGTCACAATGTCACTGGTAAGAGACTACAAGCATGAAGTTTCTTCATCACACTTTCAAAATTT
This sequence comes from Lepisma saccharinum, assembly GCF_977018435.1. NCBI lineage: Eukaryota > Metazoa > Arthropoda > Insecta > Zygentoma > Lepismatidae > Lepisma > Lepisma saccharinum. The sequence continues at coordinate 68,452,921 of NC_139238.1, read as the reverse complement.
AAAAAATGTAAAGGTTAACAGAAAATTATCTGATCACTAAAAATCTTATTTTATAATGTGGCAAGTGGTGTATTGTTTCTGCTTGTTTACATGTGGTGTAACAACAAAAGAAGATGGGTGGGTGAGAGAGATTCATCTTCAAACAACCCTTTTTTTTAGGAATACAATATTACCCCTTAACTTGTGAGGTGCTTATACTGGGACATACTTTGTGAGGTACGTCTGACAGACCGCTCTGATTTTTTTCACCCCTGCCTCAACATAAATTACCAATTTAACTTTCTGATATTGAAGAGTAATACATTATGGGTATTAGTGACTGATTTGACAGCAATTAGTGCCAGAACGTAAGTTATATAGCTACTATATTCATTAGTTTATTCATCTACAAAAATTATTATAAATGTGAACATATTCATTTCACTTGTTGTACTGTCAAAAATATACACAAAAAATAATCTTTTACGATATATTTGGCAACTAGTAAGTGCAATTCAACTACAAAAAGCAAAAAGTGTTCAAAAAAATTTTAGTTTTTCTAATTATAATAGAAGAGTGTGTGTCACTCTCCTTAATGCTCCTTGTGAGGGTACGTCAGGCAGACCACACTTGGCTATAAAAAAAGCTTCACTCCTTACACCCAATAAGTTAGCGAGAAACTGATGCTGTGAAGAGGGCCAAGAACATTATTGCATACGGCAGACGGAAGGTGGTGACACTAGCTTGAACGAAAGGCGGTATTCTGAAACTTCCAGAACCTCAAGCGATCTGTGAGACCGCACCTCACAAGTTAAGGGTTAATATTTGTATTTTTAAAAGCAGGGTACATAGAGGAGTATTACAAAAACATGTTTAAAAAATGTAAAAGCATATATACTGTGCAAGTTTGATGAATGTTAGTGAGAATGGTTCTACATTAGCATGTAATGTTATTGGACATTATCCATACTGTCTAGTGCTTTAAACCATACTTATTCTAACACTACGTTTTGAGAGAGCACCTCTTATCTCATTTTCAAGTGAAATTTATTTTGCTGGTGGTGGGAATTAAACCAGGGCACCATGCAGTAATTGGTTAAGGTGCCGGATTTGTAATAAAATCACAGATCTGTCATACAAAAGATTCCCACCACCGGAAACATAAATTTCAGCTGAAGACAAGAGAAGAGGGGCTCTCTCAAAACATAGTGATAGCATAAGTATAGTTTAAAGCACTAGACAATGGATAATGCCCAATAAACATTGCATGCTACATACTGTGCATTGCAGTGCACTATGAAAGTTATATATAGAATGTGGGGTGGGGTTTCTCTAGCTGTCTTTATCCTCCAGGTTGTCCTCACGTACATATTGATCAGAGGCTGTGTGAACTCCAGAGCCAAAAATCAGGGATCCACAATGGGCATCCATCTCATGTGGCAGAGAATTCTATGAATCCATGAAAGCTCTCTCCCTTTGAACTTATTGATTTTGAATAAAATAGGTCCTTATAATTATTTCCATTTATTTTCCTAACCATAACAGCAATCTAAATGACTTTCAGCAGCTGAACTTCCTCCCTTTAAAAACTTTCTACGCTTATACATGAATCAAAATAGCTGCCAAGTGTGTCTATTATTATAAGAATTGATTTCTTGGGGGGGGGGGGACATGCATCAACATCTTATAATATGCAATAATTGTGATTATTAATACAGGATACTTGTGTCTGTTATGGCTTGATTCATGATATATAATGAACTAAAGCAGAAGTAAGTTCAAGAAAATACATAATTACATAAGATATTAAATTAGCAAAGCCACATATATTTACATAAGCAAGTTGCACATGGATTGAAGCACAACCAGCAGTGTAGTGGCATGCCCATGATTTTCAAAAAAAGGAGGGGTATGTATAGTTGTTTTAGTACTCAGCCCTCATTTTACCATCTTTACCTGCCTTTCATGTTTTTTTAGGAATACTGGGCCAAAAGGGGGGGGGGATTATGACACACACCAACCTCCCTTGGGCACGCCACTGGCAACCAGAAATGTTGATAAATAACAAATAAATACAATGCAAACATAGGCAGATAGTCATACAAGAAGTTTGCACTACTAGACAACATAGAAGCATAGGTACACAATTGCAAGAATTTAAAAACAGTCTGGCATTGAAAATAGGAATGATGGTTATGTTAAATGAACAATAAGAAAATACATCGAGAAAATAATGGTGCACCTTTCAAAATAAATACGTTCTGCTATTTGATTAAAAATGCGATTTTTAACCCTCCACCTCTAATATATTTTCCTTTAGCATTGAAATTGAAAACAAACAACCCTCGTACATGTATGTTTGTGAATCCTGGGACGCAATGTTCATAAAATGAACAGTATAGTTTGTAATACTGTAAATAAATTTTAATATTGGATTCTCTACCTGTCAAGTTCTAAATAATCCTCTCCCTCCCTGCCTCTCTCTCTCCCCACAGTTTCCGAAAGAAAAGGAGGACCAAGAAGAATGTAACAATGCACACACATTGACTGCAAGTTCTGTGAATGTACTGGGAAGAGCAACGGCATGAAAACTCATCTGTGAATTATAGCAACATGGTTACAGGCCACTTTAAACCAGTCTCGGGCCAACCCCTATTTAACTGCCATGCTGGAATGTTCTTACTCTGTAAATTACAAGTGTGCCCCTCCCTCTTCTTTTGTGCTCGTTCCCCCTTCCTCCCCGTTCCCCTCTCGCCCACTCCCCCCTCTCAGCTAGCCCCACAGCAGGTCAAAAGAACCTGTCGGACAATCCAGCCGGCCCACTAATCACAACCTAGCATTCCCGCGCCTTCCCTTCCCTGCAACCTGGGTTACTAAAAGCAGCTTGGCAATAAACCGCCTGCAGCTAAAAAGAAACTACACAAAGCCCCAGCCACCAGCATGACAATGGCCTACTTTTCATAGCAACCACTCAGTGCAGAACCGGTTTTCTCTCTCTCCGAGCACCACATAAAAAGGAAGTCAGAGCATAATGCATATCTTATGTGTTTAAGACGTACAATAGGCAGGCGAGGCCATGCAATAACAAAACTATCTAATTTTAGAATCCTTAATTATTCTGCTGGGGTAAATGCACTTGGTCCCCGATATATCCCGATTGCGTTCCTCACCAACTATTTTCTTGAATGCAAAATTGGACGTAGTTTTCCACAGAAGTATGTATTCACTAGGTTATTTTGGTACTGAAACTGAAATGCCCTCGGAAAATATGCGAACTAAAAGGATCCCCCTCCCTCCCTTTCCTTTAACTCCAGTGTTTACCCTGGAGCTAAGAGGGCAATGGCTTTGCCTACTCTGTTGACAGTGTTGCTAATTTTACTGTTACCTTTCAATGCTATGACAGCACGGTTGGACGATATTTCGATCACCACAAATAGTTTTCTAATAAGGCGAGATTTTATGTCTGACCAGCATACGTCTGTATTACGAAACAGAAACCATTCCGCGCCATGCTTCACGCTTGCCCACTTCTAGATTTGGCAACGTAACAGAACCCCATATGTTCAGCAACCACTCCTCCTGTCCTAAGGCAGTAGTTTCCCTGGGCAAGAGGTACACGTTTGACTAGGGTGACCAGATTTTCAGAAAAGAAAGACGGGACATTATACACAAAGACAGTCGTTTTCTGCCTTCCCCAACCCTCCCCCCACGAAACGAAACACATGCCCATACACAAATACGGAAAACTAAGGAGTTGATGATATGTCAATGAGTTACGAAACACTGCTACGAACAGACGAAAAGTCTTCTTGAAGTAATAACTATGTTTTACTTCCTCAATGAACAAATAATCGATGTATCATGCAACACAAGAATTATGCACTCTAAAATAGTGCCTTTTGAAACATACTTCATTACAATGCATTCATCGCAGCAAAGTACTATATTTCAAATTCAAACTATAAAATTCTGGACATGTACCAGTAAAATGATATTTTCTTATTATCACGTGTCTCCAAGTTATTATATTTACTTTAGGCTTATCGGCTGTCGAAACATTATTCATTATTGAAAAGACCAGTAGGTGATCCACTTGTGCCGGGAAAACACAAACCAAACTACAATCAATCCTACGTGCGTTTTCCAAGTTTCTTTATTGAAAATATGTACAAAAATTTCCACCAGCACCCATGGCCGTCCGGAAGGAGGGGGGGGGGCAAGGGGGACCCCACACTTTCTTCATCACGGCCGAAGGTGGGGGTGTTGTGATCAGCACCACGCCCCTGGCCGTCTTTACCCCCCAAAGTTTTCCCAAGTACCCACTTTATACGACGCTGGGTGGGCGCCGGAGCCGGTTGAACAGGTGGAACAGGTGGAAAACATTCAGCTTCTCCTCCGCCAGGGATCGAACCCGGGTCCCTCGCATGGTAGTCAGACGAGGGTACACACACGTCCGCATGATTTTTCCCGAGGGGGGGGGGGGCAAAGGAGGCATATTTTTCTCCAAAATAGTGACTTACCCTAAAAAAAAAAAACGGTTTCACTCTGAAATTACCATGTTCCTTCAACGTACTTATAATAATTAACATACATTACTGTGACAAATTAAATTACGTGTGAAAAATATCATTTTTAGATGGAGATTCATTTTCCAGGGGGGTTGCCTCCCACCCTTTCCACCCCTTCCGGACGTGCATGGTTGTGACTTTTTTTGAGTTGCATTTACGAATCTCATGACATGACTCAAAAACTAAGACTCCTGCAAAAAATCAGGCTGCATTGTCACCTTCCGGGCCGCTTTTACTAAACCTTTGACTCTTTTATTTTGTAAAGTAAAAAAATATAAACACCTTCACATTCTCTCCAGGGATTACGGGTTCGAATCCCAGCCTGGGCATGGTGAGTGTCCATTCATATCACTCATCCTCATCTTCACAAAATAGAAAAAAGTGGCACAAAAAGCGAAGTAAAATAAAGCAAATCAATCAATCAAAAAACCTTCAAATTCTCGTAAAATTCTACACTAAAACAACAGTTACTAGCATTATGTGAATATCCCCCCCCCCACCGCAGGGAGAATACTTACATAATACTAATAACCAGCGACGTGTCCAAGAGGGGGTTGTGGGGGTCAAGTCATGTTATAAAAATTATAATATTCTACCCTTAAAATTAAACAGCCTGCCTCTTCATTTGCAAAACGATACACTTTTTTCGCGAGAGCTTTCGTGGCGTCCATTGCCCCTTGTATTATTTCTTGACTGGTTGACTTTTGTTATCTAGCGTCGCTTTTCCGATTTTTGGCTAATCGCAACGATGAGGATATGTTCTATATGATATGACGAAGGGAAACACGAAGAACACCCGTGCCAGGCCTGAACGCGAACCCGAAACCCCTGGCATCGTCGCACTGTGCTAACCACTCCATATACACATTCATACATGTAGTATATAGGCCTACAGTACAGAATTTAGTTAGGTAAAGCACCCCGTGCATATAGTGCCTTGCCATGAAGGCACATTTGCAAGATGTGGGGGTAGGGCCCCACATTTTCTCTATCTCGGCCGCCTTTAACCCCAAGGATTGATCGCAGGTACCTATTGATTCAGGCTGGGTAAACCGCCCCAGAACAAGGCACAGAATTCTTACATTGATTCTTTTTATATCTTACATAAAGTTAACATGATTATGTGTGCAGCATAAATATATATTTTTGAAAAGTGAACCATTACATTTACATTAATTACGTTAACAATGTAACACTACCAATACTTTAAAAATGGTCGCGATATTTTTTTACAGCAGTCGTATGGAGCCAAATTAGACGATTTTAGACCGTAATTTTTCTAGTCTGTTATATGTATAGTTGAGGCATTGTTTCAGCGCTACCAAGTCCTCGAAAAAAACAAAACTATTTAGATTTATCTTCGCCACTGACATTTATTTCTCTCTCTCTTCATGTGATCAAGGGGGGACAGGTTCGATACCCGGTGGAGACACATGGCACAGTGGTTCGAATATCACTTTAACTGTATAGGTCCAGTCCCGATTAAACTTTGTGCATACAGTGGATTAAAACAATGTAATCTTTTGTCGGATGATTGCTGAAGGCGTCAGTGCTCTACGAAAACGGAATTATACTACCATCGCAGTATTTTAATACACATTTTCGCAGATATTGTGAAAGTATGACCATTTTATATGATTATTTTCGAGATCAGAAATACAATTAAGAGAAAATCATATTCCGTGTTGATTTTATTCTCGTTTTTTGTGCAGCAAAGTATTCCCTCTGTCCCATAATTATAGTCCGGTATGCCAAAATGGTAGTACAGAAATGACAAACGAAGAGGCAGATGGAAAGCACAATTTTTACTGATCCTTGAGTAGTAAAGTCGTATGACTCATTCCCTTGTTTCATGTTCTTCTTCTGTATACACCAATGTCACAGTTTGAATAATGGGCAATTATTATGAGACAACAAAGAAAGGTGTACCGGACAATAATTATGGGACAGAGGGAGTATTCAATAACATCATCAAAGTCCTATTTGGAAGTCGCATCTCTTGCTATCGATATGGCGAGTGACGTCTTTCTTGAGACATGTTAGCAGGCACCTAGCCAGGAAGTTGGCTCTGGGGGCTAAAGAGCCCTCCTCCCCACGAAATCTTACAAATATTTCGTTGGAAATAGTGCATAGTGGTAACAAATTTTACTTCCTTGCCAGGATTAAGCATCTTGTATAATAAGTGGTAATATACTGAGAAATTAATCTTCAAGGACTCTACCCCGCCCCTTTATCGCCTTTAGATAGCGACTGCTGATGAGGGGTGAGCCCCAGTGACGTGCCCAAAGGGTGGGGGTCATAACCCCCTCCCTTTGCCCCAGTATTCCTTAACAAAAAAGAACGATGAAGGTTAGAAATAGAAAAGATGGCAAAATGAGAACTGACCACTAAAAATAGTGCATAACCCCCTTTCGAAAATCCTGGGCACGATACTGACACCCCCGCCCCAAATAAAATTCTGGCTATGGCATGGTAGTTATCAAATGTCTTGATTAATTTCAAATGATATTTTGGCACTCGAGACGTGTTATTGGCGCTGTTAACATTAAATCTTTACGTAACGGAATTTGTAATTTGCGTACAATTCATGGATGCAGAATGCACGACAGTTTCAATAAAGAAGTAATTCAAACTTTTTCGCCCCTTGGCACAGAAATAAAATATTCCAATGTAAGCGCCTCTACTCTGCGAGGGATTTGAGGGAGTAAAAACGAAAGTTTCTCCAGATTTTTATGGGAACGTGTTTCACACAAAAGGGAACATACCGACTCGTGGTATGGTTGAAGCTTTGAAGGTCGTGGGGGCGGCAAACGCTAAAATTTCGTTCCTCTCTCAGCTTCAGCACAAAGAATGACTTTACAGTGCCTGAACCCTCCTGACCCTGAGCAATGCTTTATGGCAGGAAATCGGTAGATCACAAACACAACAGATGTTCCTTGTCGGCAAATTTTGACTGCGGCATGACATGCTTGCCAGAAATGGACGCGCGGTTATCCCTAACAATGAATTCAACTGTGTGTAGAAAATTTTGTTTCCACAACGTATATTCGCAGCAATAATGTTGATTGGTGGATGCTGCCAGGTCTTGCTGTGTCCGTTAGAAATCGGTTTCGCTTTTTTGTAGCAGGTATGCCGATTACAGATGGAGCTGTATTGCTAATATAATTTCCTTTTACTTTCTCCCCCCTATTCGATTGTGATCACGATTGCACAAGAAATTGATTGATTTAGTTTATTTTCCTTAGTTTCTTTGCCAATTTTGGCTAATCTGAATGAGTATGAATAGTGATGAGATTAATCAAGGGACAATCACAAACATATATACATATGGACGTCCGCAGCAGTGGCGTGCCCAAGGGATTGGGGGGTTGGTGGGAGTTATAAACCCCCACCCCATATTTGGCCCAGTGTTTCTAGAAAAAAAGAACATCAAAGGTAGGAAAAGATGCCGAAATGAGGGCTGACTACCAGAAAAAATTTACATAACTCCTCCCTTTTGAAAATCATGGGCACGCCACTGGTCCTGGTCCGCAGGATCTTTTCCAGGGGGGCAAAGGAGGCATATTTTCCCCCATAATAGTGATGGCCCCTCAAAAATCACTGCTTTAGTCTGAAATTATCATGTTCCTTCAACACCCTTATAATAATTTATATAAATGACTGTTACTGAAATCAAATTAGGTGTGAAATATAAACTTTTTAGGTGGACCTTCATTTTCCAGGGGGGGGGGGCGTCCATATGTAGGGACGACACAACACGAGCACCAGAGCAGGTAAAGACGCCAGAGTCCCATTAGTCTGCAAAATGCACTTGCACAAGAAATGAATGCATAAACGATCCAACAACATTGCATTTCAAAAGGGAGAGGCCCTGTGCTCTGCCTGTATAGCACACCCCTATCAGCGTGTACTGCTTCGCTCGACCAACTCGATTTCTCCCTTCTCTGCCGCTACGCGCGGCCTTGCTCCAGAGGTAGTTGGGACAAAGTATAGTCATTCTACACATGACACTATCAATTTTCCGCTTTCCGAGCAACTTTTGCCCTATTACACATGGCATTTATTCCTTTGTTATACGTATAAAAATAATACCAACTTATTTGAAGATATTGCTGAACCTGCTTCCTAAAAATCGCACAAATTTATGTGAGCAAAGAAATAAAATTATTTATTTTAATGAACATGCTGAACTGGACTGCTTGGTCTGCATTTTGCCTATTCACTTTATTATGACAAATTTCAGGTTCAGGGAATGTGCGAAATTGCATGTCAATTGAGGACGGATGCTACATGTGCACTATTCATAGGCGTGCGGAGACCTTCTCATTAGGGAGGGGGTGGGGGGGCAAAAGCCTTGATGAAAGTTCAGTCGGGAAAGAAAAATCTCATTTTATCTCTTTTTTTAGTCTTAAATGCATTCATGGGTATATGTGTGCATGTGTGTGTGTGTGTGTGTGTATATATATATATATATATATACATATAAAACATATTATTTAAATACATTACATAATCAATTTATCCACCCCATAACAAACCAAATGCAAAAATGATATAAATTGTCTTTGAAATGTGCATGCACCTTTTCCTTCAAACTAAACTGTTATAGCAGCAACCGTCTGAAGTACTTACAGTAGTTTTTCTTACTTGTCCCTCTGGTAATTCACAATGCATTACAGAAAAAAAAATTGCGAGCGAAGCAAGAAAAAAACTTTTCCATCCAAATTTATATACAGGGTGGCTCAATAAGTCACTTAACACCCCCCGTACAAGGCCACTGCGGCATGGAACGTGAAAATGGCGATGGCCAATCGTTGCCTGGCCAAGGGGGAACCGCGGTGGCCTAGTGGGTAGGGCGACTGACTGCCACACGGGAAACACGGGTTCGATTCCCGGGCTGGGTGATCTAAGGTTGGAATTTTGTGGGTCTTGACTCCACATATAGCTGCTCTGGGGCTCACCCAGCCTCAACTAAATTGGTACCGGAAGAGGGGTGGGGGTAAATGAAGCCTGAGCGTGGTGCTGATCACTAGGGTGCAGATATATAGGCAATAAAAACACCTCAAATAGGCACTTAAAAGGCACTATAAAATATGAAAAAGCACTAAAATAGGCACTTAAAAGGCACCCTAAATAGAAAACATTAAAATAGGCATTGAATATGAACTTATTTCAATTTTCTTCTTGAAATTTATGAAAAAACAATTTGTCCCATACAAAGAAAATGTATATTTTGAAGTATGTTCCAATTAAAATTTATCTGAAGAAGTGAAACTGTGTTACCGATTGAACTAATTGTGCACAAATGTTTCACAAGCAATTGACAATAGTTTTAATCAAATGGTCATTTGCAGGGAAGCTAGTTAATTTAACCTGGTTAATTTAAAGCACTTGCATATCTTTTGCAAGTGTACATGAGCTATTTATCTGTGTATGCACATGAAATTTTAGAATAAATAATATCGTTTTGACTTAGTGTCAGTGCTTGAAGTGCGAGGGCATGCAGGAGGATGTCATCCCTGCAGTTCTCTCATTGTCACCATGTTAAACCATAGGAGCATCCTCCCAGCTAACCCCATGGCTCCACCAAACATCTCTCCAGCTAACATATTTCACTTCAAGTGCTGATTAATAGTGCAATTCTCTAATGCAACACAAGGCCACTAAACTATGTTTTTCACATAATTTAGCATTATTGTATTAAAAACTGAGGTAATGTAAGATCATGGCTCGTTACAGTGTGCATTGCTTCGAATAAACGCGAAAGGTAGAAAAACATTTTCAGAGGAGCCGGAAATTAATCTAAGTTCACTATATGCACAGAAAGGGTAATATGGACTGGACCTAAAGTTTAAAGTAGGATCTGAACCACTATGTACCTCCACCAGGTAACGAACGAGCCTGAAATTACGTAGGCAGCTGAGGGTTTTGAACAAGGCCATTATATAAAACTATACATGTACATTGTAGTATTTTCCATGTAGGAAAGGAATGTATATTTGTAAAGCAATTTAACAGTTAAACCTATCTACTTAGTAGAAACAGGATCGACAGAATATTATTGTTTCGTCACTGTCAGTGGGGCCAACCTCCATGTCAGTGGTTAGTTTAGCATGGCTACGATGCCAGGAAGTAACAGTGATTGGGTGCTAAAACTAGGAAGGGGACGAGGACAGTTTGCTTTTCTTGGTAGAAAGAGCTTAGCATTAAGAGGCCATAGTACAGCGCCAAAAGTGGCAAAGTGGAGTGCAACTGCCCCCCCCCCATACCCCCTGATCCTCGCCACTGGTGCCTGGGATCACAGCCTAGGCACGGGTGTTCTTTGGGAGTGTACCTTCATCAATTTCATCATCACTCATCTTCATTGTTGTGATTAACCAAACGGAGAAAAGCGATGCTAAATTAACAAAAATCAAATTTCCCATCAGTGGTAAATAAGCTTCTGCAACAATCCATTTTTTAATTGATACACTTCTGGTAGCCATGTGCTTTGGCATTTTGAAACATATCTCCACAGATAACTAACTACCTACTTCCTTTCACACACACAACAAAGCAAATGATTTCTGATTGACTCCTACAAGCTTTCATGTGGAGTCGTCTTGTCCAAGTATGTCACCAATCAGTTGTCCACTTTGATTACCCTGATTCAACGACATTTGGTATTTCCATGGTCCGAAATCCCTGGAGATCCTCAAATTTCGCGAATACCAGATTTCAGTCTATTCAAACTAAACAAAGGCTTATTGTCTTGATGTAGGGAATGCCAAAGGCATGTTAAAAAAGCTAAGGTAAGCAAAAATGGCAGAATAGGCATTTTTAGGAACAATTAAGCAAAATAGACACTCCTTTGAAATTTGCGAGATTTTTCCATTTAATCTTTTTATTTTCGAAGATGGTGGAGCAACTAGATTGTTGGAACTTAAAAAATACAATGATGATGCAGAGTGAAAAGCCAATCAACAACTGGGTGCTTCGGTATGCGAAGCAGTGCCACAAGAGAGGGAGGTTATAATCTCCCCTTTGGCCTAATATTCTAAAAAGAAAATTAAAAAAAGAAAGAAGAAAAGAAAAACGTCCACGGTGGAAAAGATGGCAAGATGAGGGCTCACTACTAAAAAAAAAAAGGATGAGTATTCCAAAATCCTGGGCACGCCACTGGTGTCCATGAATGATTACTTTGGTTGTTAGGGACAAATGGAAAATATCAATAACAACAATTAATAACAATATAGAAAAATATCCTTTTTGCCTGAGACAGGTGTCCAGTTTTTCATTTACAGAAACTGGAAACCCTAGAAAAGACTCCACCCCCTCAAGACGAGAAAACAGATTTAAAAATAAATGTAAGCCAAGACAATGGTTCAAAGAGAGACTGTAATGAATCCCCATAGAAAAGTAGAATTATCTTTGTGCATTGTTTCTTAGTTGAAATCCTTTATTACTTTATTCCTTTGTAGGAACCACAAGATGCAATGTGTGTGAATCCTGCCCTCCTCCAAACAGCAATGCCAAAATTTCATTGTGAAATCCATTAAATCTTATCCATTCACAGAAACTAACAAGGATTGAAACTATGGTGTTATAAATGGATCCACTATATTTACTCGTGTATATGGGACAATTATTTCAAGTGTAAATATCAATGCTACTTTTAGTCTTTATTAATTTTACTACTAAGCCTACAACAGTGGTGTAAAGTAAGCTGTTATTATTACCAGGAGTGAAAATAATAGTTCTGATGACAATGAAAATATCCCTCGAACACCACAGCAACGAGGGAAACAATTCGGCAGGCACGACCTCAATAAAAAAGTAAGTGTGTTATTGCACACATGTTGTAGGTTTTCTATGACCAGATTATGCTACTCATTCATAGCTCCTCAATTTCCTCATGATGGTGGGTAGCCACTGGTCCCATACACAGAAAGAAATCTCAGGAGAAAGTTGAAAACAGGGGGGGGGGGTTATAATGTCCAAGCAACACCCCTTTGGGCACGCCACTGACCACTAATAATATCTGTACGCACATGGGGATATCAGACGTCTGGTTTTTTCCTGGACATGTCCTACATTTTAGCCTTAGGTCCGGCATCCGGGAGGAATTTGAAAAATATCATAAATGTCCTACATTTTGAGCGCCACAAAATATTAATTAGGATAATATGTGTTTACAAAGATAAATCATGCAAGTTACAAGTCTATGGACTACGCTCCCAAATTCAATTGTGAAATTTATTTTGATTCAGTCATTGCCCAAAAAGAAACGAAAAGTTTCTGCCGGAAGAGCAACGGAAGCAATTAATGAACAAAGTTTTGGGGCCACATTCTGATGATGTCCCTGTTCAGTTCCATGTGAAATTTCTTGTCTTGAGGTTTATACAAAGTCTTTCCTATTGTTATTCAATATTTTTATTGTAGAGCAGGGGATATAGAGAACTAAAAACTACCCGAGATGAAACTTCTGGAACCACTTCAAATTACAGTAATTGCTGAATATCTGCTTGCCATTACAGGTCATAATGCAAATGTTGAGAGTGTGTTTTCATTGCCATCAGCGCTGCGGAATTATTAGATTCATATTTTTTCATAAATTCTGTAAAAAGTTTGATACCAGTCCCTATAATTTCAAAACACTTGACTGTTCAGTCTCTCATAAATATATTTTGACTAAAACTGAAATTGTGAAAAATTGGCTCGTATGAGAAGTATCAGTACCAGTAAAACTTGTAGTAGAGGTGCATTGTTTAGTATGATTACAAGTTTGAAATTATTTCTTTCAACTGAAAAGTGTCAATTTAAATTACTTTCTAACACGCTCTAGAAATATGTAGGCTATTATTTATTGGGAATGCTTTGTGTCCTACATTTTCACTTAAAATCCTACATTTTGGGACATTCCCTTATAGCGATCTGGTAAACCTACATGAGCACGCATGGACTACACACACACATTCATCGATATCATTTCCAAAACTCTGCTTCGATATGAAAAATCTATCTGGTACCTCTCTCCTGGCTTTACACATGTGCATTTTCTTCTCTTACAATTCTTGTACACAATGATTATCTTCAGTTTGGAGTACAGTTCAATTTATGCTTCTCTTTGTTGTTACTTTTACCATATTCTCCAGTCAATTTTGCATCTCTGCCTTCTACAGTGTCCAAGTGTTCATCTCCTTTCACATATTCAATGGCTTTCTCTTATGTTATTCATCTGTAACATTTTCTTGATCATAACTCCTACACTGGCTCTTTCAACTGCTATCAAGTACATTAATATTTTTTTCACAAATCGCCTTCTTGTTGCCATCCCGCTTCAGTGATTTCCAAGATGTTGATTCATTTTTTGCATTGTATGTGCTCATTTTTTGATTTCTTGTTTCACATTTTCATATTTTTTGGAGACTTACATTCCAAGTTTTAATATTACTAGATAATGTTGTGCTGATTTTATGTGTCTTCTAAAACAGTCTCCATCTGGATCTGTATAGCAGGAATATTTTGCTCATGAGAAAGCTATCACAAGAGCATGAGGATAGATAATGTGGTGGTTTCCCATCATCTTCCAAACTACAGAATTTGAATAGCTGGAAGAACTGTTGCCTCCCATAACCATCAGCATTATTTTATGGTGCAATTAGTCTTACACAAACCTAGCACACAAATGGTTGATTTGATATGTTTTAATTTACTTCAATTTTCTGTCACTTTTTGGTTAATCACAAGGATGAAGAAAAATGACGATAAGATGAGATGGCTGAAGAGGCAATAACAAACATATAAATGAGACTACACAAGCCTACAGAAGTTTCCCTGGTTGTGTCTCCCAAAAGGAACCCAAACATCAACGAGTGGATGACTCTAGGGCATATTAATGAACTTAGTTAGCTTAGTAGAGTAATACATTTTTATAAAAATATATATATACAGTAGACTCGCGATTATCCGAGCTAATTGGGACAGAGATTAGCTTGGATACGGAAAAAAACTGATAATATGGAGATAATGTGCTAATACGTCGTAAATGACGAAACAACACTTAAAACTGTATAGTAATTATTTATTACTAGTACAACATAAATGAGAAGATTACTTTTTCCGCTTAGAATAGGCCTACACAGACTTAAAACACCACCGTAACAATCGGATACACCGACAATGTAACAAACACGTGCAGCGCGGACGGTGACAAACAGGGGGGGTGCGTTATGAAGCGCAATATTTTCCAACCACTCTCTCGGTTAACCCGGAGCTTCAGTTAATCAGGACTCTGTTAATCGCGAGTCTACTGTTTATTGAATATTTACTAATAACATTAAGAAAGATGCAGTGGAAGGAGTGGTAAAAGGAAAAAGGGTCTTGGGAGGAAGAAAATATCAGATTTTAACTGTACGCCTCGGCTACGGCTACTTATTTAACGTGCCTGACGTCAGTCTGGATCTACATTACAACGGTAATGTCAAACCCACAAAAACAATTAAACAAATAAACAAAAGGCAATCATTAACAACCTATTTACCTTTTGTCCCAGGGTAAGTGCCATCAGTTGGAGCCCAAGAGATTACATAGGGTAGAACGAATCACACTACAGGGTTAGTTCTATATATATACTGTAATTTCTATAAAAGAGCACATGCATAAACATTACATCATTGCCCCTTTCACTCATACTTTCACTCTCGCATTCATTTCTCGGCAATCCAAAATACATTAGTAATTAATACAATAATAGTTCGGCGGCATGTTTACAGTTAGCTACATTAATTTAAACAGTTCTTAATTTGACATTTTACTTTTGCATTTACGGAAAAAACATGTTCCGGTCGGAGCTTTACCTGTACAACAAAACACTACTCCTTTTAAGTTGTTGTTGTTGAATGAATGTTACTCTATATATTGTTAATTTTGAGGTTAACGAGGATCACTGATATATAATTATGTTGACAATTTATAGCGTCGTACAATCTGAATATTAAATACTTTGGATGAATGGATAATTGAACGCTGTACGGTTTTACATGTTAAAATGATAGTTGATGCAATTTAATCACCGTAATAAGCAATGTCTGTTCAAGATTTTTTATGTAATTAAAGCGAGTTCATTGGATGTCACGACGGGGCGAACGAAGCTTATCATTTTCACGTCCATTCCGGCTTACCTTTGTCGGCTCAGGCTAAAGTCCTCGTGGTGAAGTCGTGGATGTTTGTGGCGTGGTCAATAGGTAGCTTCCGGGCGATAAGATAGGATCTCCGCATCTTCCTAGGTGGTAACTGGGTCGGACGCCCCCCCAGCAGGGCCTTTCTCTGTCTCTACTCCATATTGATAGTACACTGACACGTGCGAAATAACACAACACGGAACGGTGCGACACAAAGCGGATACTTTCGCGGGTGGTTCTCGAGAGATTGACGATGATAACACGTCGAAGAAAATCTGAATAATACTGTGTCTTCCGCTTCTCTGCCCGTCTATTTATTTGCTATTCAAACGGTTCGTTACTGTACCCTCTCTGTCCAAGCGTTGCTAAATTGTCCTCAAGTCGTAGGCTCTTGTCTTGCTATCTTCCCCCGTGTAATTGGAGTTCTTTGACCCTTTCAAAAAGCACCTCGAAGAGAGGTTAGCCTAAAACTGGGTCCATTGTAACCTGCACGTTCGTTCCGAAGACAGTGCCAGGGAGTCTGTAGCTATTGTTATCCAGTCTAGCTGTTTAACCTTTAATATCGGGCTTAATTTATCTCCTATCAAATTCTGCTTTGGGGATTTCGTCGATGATAATCTGCTGCTGGGCTGTCTTTAATTTCAGTTGAATCTGACCATTGGTAATAAAGTTGTATTTTTATATTTCTTTACCCGAGGCTCGGCCTCTTCTCTCGGGAAACAGGCTAGTCCTTCGCACTCCGCTGTCCAACTCCCGGTGAACAGTCACAATCCAATGCATATTATTGCTTATTACGATGATTAATTGATTTACCTTATAATTAGCAAGATTTTATCGTTATAAGATGATAGATGATATTAAATTCAGATGATCCTTTCCTGGCATGAAGTGTAAGGAGCAAGATTGAAGGCCTCAAGATTGCAGTGAAAAAACTTGTCATTGGCTTGATCACATTACCCCCCCCCCACTTTCAACCATGATCAAGAAAGTGTGGAGCCTAACTCCACATCCTCTAATTAAGGGGTCTTCAACCCATGGTCTTCGAGCCACCCTTTGCCGAGGTTCATGCCCATTTGAAAAATTAAGTACTGAACATAAAAACCAGACTAAGTAGATAGCAGAATCTTACAGTTCTCAATATCGCAGTATAGCTTCGTGCCCCGCGAGTGTAATTGAAACTGTTAATGTGGTCCACACTGTCTGACGAGTTGAAGATCCCCTGCTCTATATGCCTTCATGGCATGGAGAGAGAGATCAAACCACAGGGGATCACTTTATATTTTTGGCCAGAGAATAATGAAAGTCATTCATTTATTATTCTCTGGCCAACGGGCAAGTTTTATCTAGTGGACGAGATTCTGCCATGGGTAATATACAACATAACAATATCTATGAATAAGGGGCTCTGGGGCTCATCCAGCACCTAATCAATGGGTAAACGGGAACAACCATGGGAGAGGAAGGGGTTTTAAAGTGACCAGAACATGGTGCTGACCACACCACACCTGCTATGGCCGAGACTGAGAAGGTGTGACCCAACTCCAACTCCCCCCCCCCCAAATGTGCTTCAATGGCATAGTGAGATCTGTGTCCTTATGTGCAGGCCACTAAATGCATTCACAAATGTAAAACAAAAGTTGAAATCTACAAAAAAAAAAAAAAAATTACGGAAAGTACCTTAGGCAGGCAAGATATACATGTTTAAGTCACTTACCGCCTTTTGGCAAAGATATATTTATGTTTTAGTTGGGTCTTAAATCTGAATTCCCTGTCTCATAATAAAGAAAGCACATAACAAGAATGTTTAGTCTTAAAAATTACATAAAACATAAACAGAATGGAAACAACCGGGCCAAATGTTACAAAGTTACAAAAAAAAATATATAAGTCTGGCTACTGCATGTTATAATTGGGTCTCTACCAGATCAAAAATATAATTATCACCTGTATATAAACTATATATGATTTGTCGTTATCTGCAGCATTAAAAACCCATTTTTCAGGTTTATATACTCTCACTAGTATATGAAATACAAAAATTAATCCTAACAGTTCCAGACAAAATAAATTTGCAAATTTCAACATTTTCTAGATATTAAGTTATGCTAAGTTAGGAATTTTCTGTTAGGTTTTCCCCACTCACTTTGGTAGCATCCACTATCACCTATTCATAATATATTGTTCCTTCTATCAAAGCCAGTGTGCATGTGCAATATAGACGTATGAATACAGCAGAACACATATGATAAAACTGAAGGGTCATGGCACCTATTCCAGTTAAAACAAAGAGCATCTATTCTCTCGAGAGGAATGCATGTTCAAGAGTTCTTATTTTGATGTAAATAAATTAAAGGACATGTTCTCAGAAAAACAACAGCTTCTTAAATATATTCATATATACAGATGTTGGCAGCCAGATCAAATATTATTCGGAAATCAATAGTTTGATATCTGGCTGAGGGAAAGGGGGGAGGTTATTAATAAGGAAATCGAGTAAAGACTCATTATTGAGAACTTACTCTAAGAGCATTGGGAGTTTCTGATCATAAGCATCTACTCATTACACGTCTTATTTTCAAGTATTTTTGTTTACATATGAAGACCTGTTGTACAAGCAGAGTTCCCACTTATTCTCAAAAACAAAATTCCCTGCCATTTACAGGTACTTTTTTTAAAAATTTCCAGACCACTCTGTAATGATATAACATTGTAATAAACACTTCTATGTTAACTTGTTATGTTAATAACATTCAACAGTATCAAAAATAAATGACAAATATTAAAGTAACGTATAACAAAATGTTCACAAAAAGAAAACAGGGGGAAAAGACTGAAATGTATTTTCAGTTTCCAACCCCTCTTCCACAAAATGCTTCCTTGTTTTGTCATGATTCGTAGTTCTTAATTGTATGCCAACACTACATTACCTATCTAGTAGACACCCTTGATTGGTGAAAATTGTACATTCCTTACCTCCAGCGAATATCACTGTAGAATCTAGCAGCATCCGTTATTGAAAAATACACATTCACATAGCAAAAAGACTCACAAAGGAGATGCTGTTTCAAGAAGCCATCATTTTTGGCAGAAGACCAGTGATTAACTGAGGACTTGGAACTAGGAAAAAGGATTGAAAATCAGAGCCTATAGTACAAGAAGCATTACATTCTTTTCCACAGACACTAAAATTTCTCCACTCACATAGGGCTATAATAGTTAAATTTGAGAAAGAGAAGGGCAAGCATTGAGAAAACCAAGCAACAAAGAAAACAAAAAAGTTATACATTCTATTACGCAGTAGAAAACACAGGGTCTCTCAATACCATAGTGGTAATATAATATCTTCACCTTGTAATGAAGAAGTTCCGGGTGAGACACCAAGTGGTCCTTTTCCCATTTTAAACTGTAGGTCCAGTACACATTAACCCATCTGTGCATAAAGTAGACTTAAAAACATGCATAAAGTATTCATGGTGGTTGCGGTAAACGCGGTTTAAAATTACTTACGTGAAATTTAAAAGATTTCGTAATTCCGCGTTGCACAATTTAATGGTTCAATCCTATTAATTTCGAAGATCCACTGTCTTCATTGCAACCAGCGCCGCCCGGGAACAAACAATGTACTGACGCGGTACCATCTCCGCTTCAAACGCCGTACCCTTTTGTGAATGAAGACAGTGGATCTTCGAAATTAATAGGATTGAACCATTAAATTGTGCAACGCGGAATTACGAAATCTTTTAAATTTCACGTAAGTAATGCATAAAGTAGACTTAAAAACAATCTCAAGTAGAGAACATAACACAAGGGGTAAAAAATAAGAATATTAATTTTGCATCAACAATTAGCAATAACAAATAAAAATTATTAATAATATTCACAGTGCATCAGATCAAAGCATTAGTGAGAGCTTATAAAGCATAGCAGAACTTGTTATGAAGGATTACAATCAGAATGTCATGCTTGTTAGGGTACACACTCATTTTCCAAAACCCAATTCCTAGACTTTACTAGATACTTTTTAACCAACTGCAATTATTTGCAATCTTATCCTTTCTCTGGGGTCGCCCAGTCTCTAATAAATGGGAATGGAGGAGTGGGGTAAAGGTGGTTAGAGGATAGGGCTCACCCCATTACCTCCAAAAACGGCCAAGATTGTGATTGAGTGGGGGCCCTACCTTCACATCCCCCTATGTGCCTTCATGTCATGGTTCACTGTCAATTGAGAACTTTACCATAATGATGAAATATACTAATATTTCAACTTTGAGTCCTGCACCATGGCTTTGCAGTCTAAGGGGTCAAGCTCTGCACTCGGACACTGGTTCGAGTCTCCTGGGGTAAAAGTAAAAACTTTTCCCCCGAGATTTTGGATGGTGTATGGGACCCGTGGCAACCTGCCATCATGAGAAAATTGGGAAGCTACAAATGAGTAGCGTAACCCAACAACAATGACTGTGGGTTCATCGTGCTCACCACACATCACCCCATGAAGGGTTGGATGATCGCCCACCTCTGCTGAGGCATGTGGGAGTGAGGCTGGCAGTCGGTAGGTAAGCCCTGGCCACCATGGGTTATTATTAATACTTCAACTTTGTCTATCAAGCAACTGAATCAAATTCATTCAACATTGCTGAAAATAAATACTGGAAAATATTGTAACATTTTCACGTGAAATATTCCCAAGATATAAACCAGCAGGAAGGAAAAGTAAAATATGTTTTCAATGTTAGAAACTAAATAAAACCTTTAATTTCCCTGCCTTTTCCAGGATTTTGAATGGTTTTCTTTCATTAAAAAAACTTTTTCCAAAATTTGTTAATGCCAAACTTGATTTCCCTGAGTTTTCCAGGTCTGCTGGAAATCCACTCATATTCTCTCCAAAGTACATGAGTTTCAGATTAATAGAAAAAATATCATCCTATAATCGCAGGTATTATATGTGGGACATTACATTGTCATTGGTGGGATGCCAGACTAAATTTTTGACATTCAAGTAACTACTCTACTTGTAGTTCTCCAGCACACTGGCCATGCAGTCTAAGATGTTGTGGACTCCAGCTTTGGAACGTATACAGGTTCGAGTCTCCTTAGGGAAAGAGGCCTGTGTATGGGACCAGTGGCCACCCACCATTGTGAGCAAATTGGGGAGTTAAGAATGAGTAGTGTAGCCCGGTCAAGGAAACACACAACAACAAATGGGTGTTCCATCATGCTGACCACACGTTACCCCATAACTGGTTAGATGATCACCCACCTCGGCAAGTGGGGATGAGGCCGACAGTCAGTAGGTAGGCCCTGGCCCTCACAGACTGTTGTGTCGCAGGTTATTATTATTCTACTGATAGTTACAGATAAAATGCTGCCTCTTCACTGAAGAAATTTAATTCAATTCCTGTGAAGTTTCAAGTTATAAAAAATAAAATATTTACGACAAAGAGGGAAGGCAATTCACTTTTGAATATTCTAGTGGACCTGAAGGGGAAATGTAATAGTAAAACGAGAAATTATTGCATTTTGGTGTCACAGGTGGGACACATTACAAAACAAAAGTAAATCATAAAGTTAAACACAAAGTCTAGAATGTTGACTCAAGAGTGAGTCTACTAAATGGAACCCGTGAACCCATTCGGATGAACGTCTTCACTGCCATGACTCATGCCTGAACCGGCCAACGGTCCATGGCAGACTGATTGCCAGACTAGCATCTGCTTAAGCATGGAGAAATTCTGTGCAGGCGCAATGCGCTCCAACATGGTTGCAAATTGATATTGGTAGATACAATATGTGCCACCCTGTATTTCAATTAAGATTAAATGGCAAGTGGTGATACGAGACAAAAATTAATATAACATCAAATTTTGGTCCTGTTGGGTGAAAAACAAACTGTTACAGAATACCTTCTGCAAGCCCCCCACCCGGCTCCCCATTAATGCAAAATTCAAAAGGGGGTCATATGTACTGGAGTCAATTTCTCTCTGGAAAGTGAATGAGAAAGTTCATTTTTCATTTGCACAACTCGTTATACACTGTTCCTTCAATTATACGAGGGTTATTTTTTAGTAAGGTCCGTTTTGCAATAAAAACAAAGTAAGTAAAATGTTTTTTTTTTTTTTCAAAAAACATTTATTTCCTGAATTTACATACACTTCTCTATTTTTCTACATAATTTTCTTGCCGGTTTAAACATTTATCGTAATGAACTACGAGTTTTTGGATACCCTCCTCATAGAACTCTGCCGCCTGTGATGATAGTCAGTTACTCACGGTCGTTTTCACTTCTTCATCAGTGTCTAAAGGCTTGCCACCAAGGAAGGTCTTTAGATGGCGTAAGAGGTGGAAGTTGCTAGGTGCAAGTTCTGGACTGTATGGCAGATGATCAAATATCTCCCAGCCAAAATATTAAATCAAATCTTGAGTTTGAGTTGCAGCATGTGGGCTTGCATTGTCATACATCAGTACAACACCGGCTGACTCAAGATCTGATCGAATCTTTTGGCTGGGAGGTATTTGATCATCCACCATACAGTCCAGACCTTGCACCTAGCAACTTCCACCTTCTCCGCCATCTAAAGACCTTCCTTGGTGGCAAGCCTTTAGACACTGATGAAGAAGTGAAAACGACCGTGAGTAACTGGCTATCATTACAGGCGGCAGAGTTCTATGAGGAGGGTATCCAAAACTCTTCGTTCATTACAATAAATGTTTAAACCGGCAAGAAAATTATGTAGAAAAATAGACAAGTGTACGTAAATTCAGAAAATAAATGTCTTTTTGAAAAACATTTACTTACATCGTTTTTATTACAAAACTGACCTTACTAAAAAATAACCCTCCTATAATGCAGCCATTGTTGATTCTGTCTCCATGCTAGCTCAGCTGTAGTAATTTGTGTAATTTCAACCACAAAATGTATGTTGAAGAAGAGACAACACAAGAATTTTCACCTATTAAATCACTAATAATGATACTCAAAAATAACAATAACAGTAATAATTGATCATAAAACCAAGTATACAATTCCACAAAAGATATTTCCTTCAAATGGCAGTAAATCTGAATGGGTTCTAAGTTTGTAATTAGAGCTGCTGTTCCAAAAATGAAATATATGGGCTCCCACGGTTGTCAAAATATGTCATGCACCAAGTTTCATCATCATCTGAGGTGGTAAGTATACACCTCTTAATAAACGGGAATGGAATGACCCTAATTATTTATGCTTGTAAAATTCACCTAATTGAGCTACAGATGTGAGAAATATCTGAATTTAACCTTCAACCTGTGGTTGTTATCAACCACTGGGTGTATTGCACTAAAATCTGGTATATTGACCAGTATAGTCTAATTGAAAACATAAGCATAGCTGTTATTTTCATTTTAATTAATGCTTCTTCAAAAAGCAAGGCTTATTTTATTTTCAGAAAAAAATTGTGGTATATAATTGGCTTTTTAATTTTAAACCACCATTTCTTGCATAATGACAAAAATTAAAAACATTTGCAGTGGAGATGCACAATTTTGAAAATTTCCCAGATATTATGAATTATTTTGAAATACCACCATTTTCCCCCTAACTTTTCAAAATGTGGGAATGGAAGTTGTATGATATCGAAGAGTGGCCTTACATTATTAGATTCTTCCAATTTCATGAATCCAGGTTCCATAGAGCCAATGCTAGCAGATTTAATATAAATCTATTCCGTATGATGGTTACGCTATTTTCCTTATGCATATTTATTATTTTTTCTCAATAAGTTATTAACAATCATCCACATGACTTCACACAATTGTAGGAAGGTAAGATTGCTACGTATCAGTTTTTTTCATTCTAAAAATTGAATTTTCTTCTTACATCATCTTTTTTTAGGGGGGGGGGGGGTTGGAAAGAAGGGAGGGGGATACATTTCACCTCCCTTGAAAGGCCCGTCATCGGGAAGAAAAACTAAACTGATCTCATCTTTCTATGGCAAATAGTTCTGCTACAGTTTTTTTTTTCAAACGTGATTGCGCATTTGAAAGGCATGAAATTTAAATCTTAAAACGGTAACGGGTGTGATTGTTTAATGATTCTTACAAAGTTGCATTGGAGTAAAATGAAGTATTGGAGAATTGTAGAAATGATTGTTGTAGTAAATTTAAACCTTGTTGAAACTACTGTTTGGTAAGTGCAATGCATCTGCAAAAAGTAGGTGTAGAAAGTACCTTATGTAAGTATCTGCACTTCCCATTGACAAGACATTTTTCATTCATAGAAGAACAAAAAGTAATGTAGAATAATGGAAATGACAAAGAAAATTTGAAGCTTTGTGAAATTAATTAGCACTGTTTGCAGTTCCGAAAACTACTATTTATTAGTGAAAAGAAGATATGTAAAAGGTACCTTACACAAATATCCCCACTTCTCATTGACAAGGCATTCCAGACTACTGCCGACACAAGGCTTGAAGGAATGTCATTCTTGAGACAAGCACCAAAATCATGAGATAATGAAAGAATTTGGGGAAATTATTGTAATACTAAAAGCTCTAAACATGGCCTGCCTAACCTAACAATGAAAGCATTTAGAGACGTTATTTGAATACTAAGAGCAATACACCTGACTTCATTAACCCAACAATGAAATCCCTTTGCACTGTATGCTGTGATGAAGAATTAAACTATCAAAACTTGGGTCTCATATTTTTTCTCAAAATAAATAGTATTATGTTGTATGCATGAAAACTCATTACACAGTGTAAATTGGGATGATCTCTAACTCAATTAGATGAACTCAAAATGTAATTTTAATAGAAATGCTGACTTGTTGCCAAAAGTTCAAAATATCAACTTAAAAAAAAAGTTGGAATGACAGTATTAGGTTCACTAAATTTCATTTCATTCTGAACAGTCTGTTGACTTGGTGCAGAATGACAAGTATTGGTTACTATATAGCAATGTAAAAATAGAATGAAAAATCTGCTTACCCATTTGGCACGCTAGATTCCAAACTTAGCTGTTTGAAATAAAATGACTTCTGCACTTTAACTTCACCAGACATATCGGTGTCACCTTCATTGTCTTCAGTACTATCACTTAACTTATTTTCACAATCACCATTTTTCACCTCACTCTTCCCTTCAACATTTTCACTAGTACAGTCCTTCATATCACTGTCACCATTCACTTGCTTGTTATTATTATTATTGTGTTGAGGAAGACCATCCACAGTCTCATTGTTGACACGTTCATTCACAGAGTCTGTTACTGTCTTCTGAGAATCTGCCATGTTACACTGGCAAGTCCAGTTGCAGGAACAAAATCTTACCCATTAACAACAACTTTAAAATTATATCACTAACACTGTTGCACCACCACATATCTGCTCTGATACACCTGAAACAACGGAAAAGAAAAATCAGTTGTTTAATATCTAGACAACATGTGAAAGAAATAAAATTACACAGAAATAAAGAATAAGGCCCGCTCTAGACAAAATAATTTTCCTTAACATTTATGCCAGGACTTAAATGGTACTGCGTAAAATGAAAAATCTTATGGCATTTTAGATGACATGGCACATTTCATGGCATTTCTCAAGGATAGGATCATTCCTATTTCCATAGGACTTTTCGTAGCTTAACCAATCAGAAGCGACCTCTAGGTCATGGGTGCAGATGTAATGGTGGCCGCATGAAATGTAAACAATGTGTTCCTTGACATTTTAAAAGGATGGTAACTTTTCAATTCAAAGGAATAACATTTCCTATAAAAAGGTTTTAGGTAAAAAGCAATGGTGCTGCATAAATACATACTTTATAATGTATACAGTGCACGTACGGAAAAATATTTTAGTTGTTTCAATTGTAAACACTCGTGCTTTTTGCTTTGATCATCGTGGTCCCCTTCTCGGTCACTTCCTCCGGTAGGGTGACAAAATGAATGCTGCTCTGTACTCTGACATCTTGCGAAACGAGGTGAGACCTGCATCAGGCACAAGCAGCGCAGCTTCCTGTCACAAGGTGTCATCCTACTGCAAGACAATGCAAGTCCCCACGTTGCTGGATACACTATGGACATGATCGCACAAATGGGTTGGGAAGGCTTAGATCATCCCCCCTACAGCAGTGACCTATCCCCATGTGACTATCGTGTATTTAGCCCACTGAAAGGCATCCTACATAGAATCCCCTTTGCCTCGGATACACAACTGTAGGAAACAGTCTTCCATTGGTGCTCACAGCAGCCACAGACTTCTGGCACAGGGGCATCAAAAATCTGGTGAAAGGGTGGGATGACTGCCTCCACAACGCAGGGGAGTATGCCAACCAGTATTAAAAGGTAAGTCCGTACAACATTCATACCGGTTGTTTATTGGCCATACCAAATATAATAATTAGAAGGCAAATTATCCATCACTACTTCCATTTACTCTTACATGCAATATTCTCTGAAGATCTTATCTTTAATTGCTTTATTTCACTTCGCATTTGGTACCACTTTTGGCTAATTTGCAAAGATGGGGATGAGTGATAATATGATGAATGGACACTCGCAAACATCTGGCCCTTTTTGAAGAATGGAGAGATTGTTCTGTGCATTGTGAAAATAAAACCCAGTGACCAAAATGTTCCCATCATTATCTTATCTAGCTGCAAATGTAGACAGAAGTCTCAAGAAGGAAATCCTGTATTAACATCACAATAAAAACTGTAGATAAAAGTCACATGCAGGAAATCCCACATAAGAGAAGTCAGGGTGGTCTAGTCCAGTAGTTTACATTATCCTCAAAATATTGGCAGCCTTATCAGGTTCTCAGTGGCACAGCACATTGCTCTCTCTTATTGTCCAGACTTGAATACAAGTAAGGATATATGAAAATTTTGTAATAAGAAAATAACCAGTGCACCTCAGGAGCTTAGATATATATGGTATTATTCAACTGCACTTTAGCTCAAAAACAAATTTTAAGGTAATATGCTAAAAATGAGAGTTGTTTAATTCGCAAAGTATACCTGATAGCAAAGGATGAAGAGGTTCTCTCGGAATATCAGTTAGATGAAGAGGTTATCTTGGACTATCAGTTTAAGTCAGTTTTAGCCGATACCCCGGAGATAAATTTTTCATCCTTTCAATTTCTATGTTATGTTTCTTACTTCGCATTACTTTTTTGCCACTTTTGACAAATGACAATGAGGATGAATCTGATTCGATGATTAATGCACTCACAAAGAAACACCCATGCCTAACTCAAACTCAGAACCTTAGATAATGAGTACACCATTCATTTGATATTTGTTATTTAGCGTCACTCTTCTACCACTTTTGGCTGATAGCAACGATGAGCATGAGTGACACGATTAAACTGATGAAAGGACACTAACAATTAACATGCATACCAGGCTGGGGTTCGAACCTGGGACACCTAGCATTGTAGCACACTGTGTCAACCACTCAACTGAATGAGTTTCCACTCATAAAGCTGACAATCAGTTAATAGTACACATTCCAGAGATATATTCTCCTAAATAAAATCATATTGAGTTTTTCTTAATATGAATGTTGTAAACGTGGACATCTGGCAACAATTTTAACATTCTCCTGAATAATCGAAGGGTACTTGAAAAATGAATCGTATTTTACAAATTTGAAATATCGTGAAGATCTTCAAAACCAAATATAGTTTTTTATGAAGTCATCTCTAACACACATTCAAAGGCTGGCTTAACTTCAACTTTTCCTAGTTGAGCGACAAGTCAATGTTTTTCACCTCTATCGAATCAGACATATTCGTCCCCAAAAAACACCTAATTACCAAGGCCAAGTTTTCAGCAATGATTATAACCACTATACTAGAACTGAATCACTATCTTTAAACTGGTTATATATATACTTGAGCTGAGCATTCTCATCTATATATAAAGGCATGTAAACTGCATTTGAGAATAATGACAAATTATACACACACACACACACACAGAAGAACACAAATGAAATTAGCTTCTCATTACAAAATGAACACATTCATTTCCAATGATATTTTGGGTAAGGCTTGGACTGTTACATAGCCAAAACAAGCAAAATAGAAACAAATCAGTGAGTTATGTAAAAAACATGTCTGTATATTAATATATGTAATATATTTTCATGGTCTTCAGTCATATTTGTGTTACTTTTTGGTTACGGACAGCAAAAAAGTTTACCAACTTAATCTCTCATTTTTAACCAGGAATTTTTCCACCTGTTCAAGTGGCTCCAGGTCACACCCAGCTTTACATAAAGTGGGTACCTGGAGGAAACCTGGGGGGGGGGGGGGTAAAGGTGGCCAGGGGCGTGATGCTGATCACATCACCCCTGCCTTCAGCAGTGATCTAGAATGTGTGGGGCCATAACCCCACACCCCCTATATGCCTTCATGGCATGGTACATAGCACAGGGGAACACTTCACTTTTTTTATATTCTTAACCTTAATCTGGGTGGTAATTAAGAATAATATATACAAACACACGCAAATTCAACAAACTATTAACTTACAGAAGTAAACTGGTTGCTAGTTGCATATTACAAAAATACATTGTCTGAATTCAGCATTCTTGCACAACTAGGTGCAATACATTCATGGTGTGAGTCAATAGGCACGGTTAAAGTATTGCATATGCAATAGGTGTATTTTATTTTTAATAATGTACTATGGTACAAGAAACGTACACCCTGTACACTAACAAGGGTTATAAATTCCAAAATTACATTTTTTTAAATTCCAAAATTACATGTATATACCTATCTTGATAGAAGTTTGTATACAGAGGTTGTTCGCTTTACATCAGACCACTGTCGATTCGGTGCTGCCACCTGGCGTATCATGTTGGAACTATGGGTCTGCTGGCGGGAGCAGTGTTGTGTCTGACCTTGTAGGTGTGTGAGTGTTGGTAGTGAATGTTATCAAATGTTATCACAGAAAATCAACCGGTATTGGGAGGGTTACGTAATGGCCCTTTTTCATACCTATGCATTGTGAAACAGTGTCGGGAGAATGGGTTAACACTCGGGGTGACTATTGTGGCCCGTTACACACAACAGGCTCTCCTTCACCCATGAAAACCACCAGGAGAAGGGCTGCAAGCAAAGTGTCACCCGTAGTGATAAGGGGGATCCGTCGATTGGCGTGCCAAGAAAATCCCCCAACTCAACGTGATATGGCCCACAGATTTCATCTCGCACCGTCAACTGTGAACAAAACAATTCGCAAGCGCCTCAGGTTGAAGTGTGTGCGGAAGGCCCGTGTACACCACCTTCTACCGCGTCACATTGCCGAACGTAAGACGAACTGCGAAAATTACCTGGCGGGTTCCAAATGGAAGAAGGTTGTCACAATGGATGAATGATATGTCCATCTCACTGCTGGTGGTCACATTCGGGCGATTACATACCTTGACATTGACGGCAAGGGGCACAGCAACTTTGTTCGTCAGTGCAGGGAAAGTTTCCCTCATGGCTGTATGGTTGTGACGGGATTCGGATATGAGGGTAAGTTGATGATACGCAAGGTGGACAAAAACGTGAAGGTGAATGCCAGATACTTCCAAGACTCCATTCTGACACCTATCTATCGGAGTGACATCCCACAATTGTATGGAATGGACGCGAACCAGGTGATGATCCATATGGACAAGGCTTCGAGCCATACCGGCAGAACATCACTACGTTTATATCAGGAAATGGCAGAGGAATTAGGAATTTGTGTCATTCCGTTTGAAGACATTCCTGTGAAAAGCCCAGATGCCAGTCCAATGGATTTTTGCGCATTTGGACTGTTGAAAAGACGTCTTTACCATTGCTGCCCGCGCACCCTGGACGGTCTATGGAAAGCTTGCAGGGAGGAGTGGGACAGAATTCCAGTGTCCGGCGCCGGAGCTTGCTGCAATGGAAACTGCGATGCTGGGCGATAGTCCACAATGCTGGGGGTCCAATAGAACATGATCGGTGGCAGCGGCGCGGTATCTCTTAAGGTGAGTACCCATCAAAAATGGTCGGATATAAAGCGAACAACCTTCTGTACTAAGATGCAGATACTGCTAACAATATTTTTCAGGCTGAGAAGGCAGCCCTGTAACTAGACTACAAACACCTTCCTTTAGATAATCCCAAGAAATTAACTTGAAAATCTAGTTTAGTTAACAGATTTTAACACATTAGCAGAACGTGGCCAGGACTTTGAGAGAACCTCTGCGACTGAATAGGGCATGCTTGTCCTGATGTCAACAAGAAAATGAACCAATTGATTTTTTTTTTATTTTAATCACATGTAAATTAGCACTTCTCAATGCAGGTCAATCAGAAATATATATATAACAATGAAATGTAACAAAGGTAAAGAATATATTTGAATGTAGATTCCAACTGAAGAATGCCCACACCTAAGCTTCATGTTGTCAGGAATATAAAAATTTCAATATTTTTACATTTGGGTAATTCTATTTCAATAAAAAATGTGTTTTGACAACAGTGATTTCAGATTTTGACGCTGCCCAACATTATGAAGAATTATACTTAATATATTCCATTTCCATATAATTAATATCAAACTAATAATTAACACTTAATAGGATTTGAACATCACCACAAACCACTAATATGACCTACACAGAGGTTAGCCAAAAAGCAGCAAAATGCAAGTACTGCCTTCTGCGACCTATCAGTTCCCAAGTACACGAGTTTCATTATCATAAAAGAAATATCCAAATTGCAAATACCGTGTATCCAATTCCTTTCGAGGCCGAGAGATCGGGTGGAAGGCAGCGCTAGCGAAGATGCCGATATTTTTGACCAGTAACGTCCTGCTTAAGTTTAATCTCGAAAGAGTTTTGCTTCGCTCTGAATCGTTTGGAGGTTTCAAAAGTGCAACACTGTATCAAGATTGCATTGCAGGCTAAAACGTTAAAAGTCAATGGTTTTCAAGAGCATTGTTTGCAAACTGCAGACTATACCGTTAAAAGTCAATGGTTTTCGTGAGTATTGTTTGAAATCTGAAAGCTCCGAGCTTGAGTTGTTCTTTTCTTCGCGACTACAGGTGCCCTGGACAGAGCTGCGAATGGAGTGAGGAACAGACCTTGAGTCAAGAGCATGTTAATTTCGTACTGTGTGAAAGAGTGTGGTTTTTGGTTACTTGCCGTGCTACTTCTTTGTGTAATTGGAGTGTGTGTGTTGGTGAGGTAATTGAAATACCAGCCGCAAAGTTCGCGTTAGAACAAAGATTTTTTTTATGTATGACACTTCTGTGAAAACACTCATGTCAAGACGTGTGTAGGCAATTTGCACAGAAATTCCCTGGTGTTTCAAATCCAGATAGAGAGACGGTTAGACACCTTGTCCTTACATTATCAGAAACTGAATCGTTAAATTTTAGAACCCCTAGGCAAAAACGACTGATTCTAACCAAAGAAAAACTTGATGAAATTGGAGAAGCGAAGCTCTCCAAACAAACCTCTACACTGTGTTTCACAGGTGGTTTGCCAGATCTTACCATGTGTGATTATTATTTGTGGGGAAACTTAAAAAGTAGAGTCTACCGAAATAACCCTCATAGTATTGACAAACTAAAAGACAATATAAGGGCAGAACTTGGAAGAATTACGAAAGAAGAACTTTTGAGTGTGAATCAAAATTTCATCAAACGATGCAAAAAATGTGTGAATGTAGATGAACAACTGTTACCATAGGTTAGTGCTAGTTTTGCAATATTAATATAAATATCTGCATGCTAAAGATATGTCCATAAAAATAAGTGGGACGTTACTAGTCGAAAATGTCTGCATCTCCGCTAGCGCCACCTGCCACACTTCTCCTGATCTCTCGGCCTCGCAAGGAATTGGACGCACTGTATGAAGTTGGCTGTTATTGAAAATGTTCAACACTGGTTTCTCATTATTATATCTCATAATATTATTAATTGTATGATCAATCATAATTGTATTATTAGTACACATGTACTTTCTCCTAGACATTTAATAAATTATTATATTTCCTAAGACATTAAAACGTAAATTGTAGATTCAATCAACACAATCCTAATAAGGCTACTTTCTGTTTAAAATAAAAATATAATGCTTTGTATGTACTTTAGTCTTTAAGTATTTGCTTTGCACTAATATTAAATCAGGAAGATTATGGAAGTGCTCGCACACTTTACAGTTACAAAATGTGTTGAATTAACATGGGTCTTACACAAAATAACACAATATGAAGAGGGCAAAGTACAATGACTTGTTGACATGCCATGCTCACTCTTGCACACACATATAGACAATCACTCAAGTTCTCTCAAATCATGCATGTGACTAATCTTTCATGCAGCAACAGTTCACTGCCAACCAGTGAGCAACTTTAAATTATAAACACATTACAAAACTGAACTGTATAAAAAGTTCTTGGTAACGGTTCTGAATGTTTAATGATTTTTTGCAAGTTTTATAGGAGTATCAGGAAGTACTTGAGAATACTGGAAGGAAATGATTGTGGAAGTAAGTTTGAAGCTTGAATAAACTAATTAGAACACTGAAAAGCTTCAGTAAGCAATTTGAAAAATAGCACTTGAATAACACAAGGCATGAAAGAATGCAATATTTCTTCTTTAACATAGTGTTTGTGTGAGCATTATTCCAAATAAGCCATAATGATGTGCATACTTTGCCAAACTAAGTCAAATTCACTGAAATAGTGATATGGATTGATGCATTACTCAATCTTCATTTGTCTACTTAAATTATTTTTCATAGCCTGAAAATTCTTACATACTTATAAGCAGCACAGTCTTCCCCATAAGACAACTGATATTAAGGCTCTATGTATGCGAGAAGAATTTTTTTCCATGACTGTACTTTCTTACACCCACCCACCAGGATGACAAGCTGTGCCACCTTAGTTGAACAACATATTCTAAGACTTGAACACAAAAAACAAAAAGTTGCTTATCAATTTGGTTATAATATAGGACATATAATGTTTTGTGGTGATGAAGAAAAGAACTTGTATGCTTTGTGGATACCCTACAAAGCAGGACATGGAGTACAAAAAGTTCCCATGATTGTCAATCTGTATTTGACGCAACTCCTAAGCTCCTGCGTGGTTTTCCCATATCCCTCAAAATGTCCAAGTGCATCTCATGCATTATCTACAGCAGACTTGGCACTCCACATGTTCTTGTGCAAGCTGGTGAGCACACTGTGAGCTTCAGGCCTAAACAAAACATCTCAAGGTGTCATGTCTTCACTTCCTCACTCCTAGCACTGTACTGTAAGTGCTTGCATTTAGCATCTTGTGCAAAATGGATTGATGAATGGGTTTTGTGTGGAATGTTGAAAAACTATTATTTATAAAATTTTATTGGCAATATTATGTTATTTGTTTTCCTGATATAAATGTTTTTACATAATTCCAACCTTCAACACAATTTCACTTCTTACTTTTCCTTCTTCCAGAGTGAATATCTTCCTATCATTTATTAATCACTGCCTCAGTGCTTATGAAGGAACTGATGTTGGAGGAAGAACATTGTCAACTTGAACAGAACAGAGCACAAGATAAAACTTCCAATTTTGTAAAATTTCCAGCTAAAACTGATAACATTTCAGCTTCTTTTAGCATCCAACACTTCAACACACCACTTTATCTTACAAAAAAATCTAATCCAGTCCAGAAGATACATTTATTTGCCATAAAATATTCAAGATTAGAGTCCTGGTCTGGCCATTAGCATCCATCAATGTTCCATATCATTGTTGCCAATGGTAGTAGACAAGGAACATAAACTAAGAAATATACAAATATAACAATGTATGCATTATCAATAAATATGAACTTGTGTACTATCCACCCTAACAATTTAAGCCCCCCCCCCCCCTCCTGAATGATTCCTGCATACGCAAGTGAGCATCCAGTATGGAGTGCTGAGGATTGGTTCTACCCTGCTGGGACTCCTGCCACTCTGAAAATTCCATTATGAGAGATGGGAAGGTTGAGACACCATCATGTGGATTCGCCAAGCCTCAAATTGCCAAATTATTCTTCCTCCCATAATACTGTAGCTACAACTAGATACAATGTGTTTGCCACTAACTGCTTTGTTACGTGTTCCCAATTCTGCCATGCAGGCAATGGGGATACTAATTGTGTGGAATAGTTTGCAAAGAAGGAACTGGTGTAATGCAAGTACTAGCAGTGTAGTCAAATATCTGCACAATTTACACCATAATCCTTAATTTTTTGCTCATAATTGTACTGATGTACTGTTCTTATTTTTAATCTCAGCATTCCTTGAGGACAACTGAGACACAATTCTGGAGTGAATGATTAAAACAGCAGTTACCATATTAAAATATATGCATGTACACTCAGTGGCGAAGCGTAGATTTCCTAGCAGGGTAGGCACAAAAGTGCGATAATTTCCATTAGTTGCTTAAATATGTAAAAAGAAAGGGAGGGGGGCTATGTCATGGAGAGTGGTTCAATGTCTCTCCAGACCGCTTCTTTACTTGCCTGTGGCGCGACGTTTTCAAAATTATTGTTAACGGCCATCAATACGATAATTATGTCTTAGATGCTTCTTTACTTGCCTGTGGCACAACGTTTTCAAAAGTATTGTTAACGGCCATCAATACGATAATTATGTCTTCGACGTTCTCCTCCCGCCCACCAGATGTCATCGATAGATTTTGTTCATTTCGTTTTTTTTTATTTGTTTGTATTTTTTCAACCCCTGATTTATGCACACACCTCCAGAAAGAACTACCAATCATGGGACATCGCGAAAATCCAACGAATAGTGCTCGAGCCCTGTTGTCAATTCTTCATAATTTTTTTTCTAAATTTATTTTGCAATTGAGGTGAAAAGGGCTGGAACCCCCCCCCCCATAATTTTCGGGTCAGTCTGACGTTTGTGCCGTGAGCAGACAACAGAATTCCGCACTTTCAGCGACTGTCAGTTTGGTATGTTCTACTGCTGCCAACTTAGTTTTTTTAGCAAGACTTCCTCGCACCGAGGAAAACACCATTGCTATATGTTGTCTAACTAAAGGAATGGTTGTAGTTAATTCCGGTCTTGGCTTTCTAGATAAATAAATTTCTGACACCTGTATGTGCAAGTAAACATAATTTAAGTTTTGAATATTTTCGTCTCATTTGTTCTGATCTATGTTAATCGTGACGATGAGAATGTATGGAGAATGAATTAAAGATGATCAGGAAACATTGGCATGACCACAATTAGGTCACCTGGCTTCGTAACATGTTAGGATGACCACCACGGGGCTTTAAAGAAAAAACATAAGTAAAGGTGACCTGTCTCATTCAGTGTGTATACTTCGCATCCTAGTTTGTTCTACCCCTTGTGTTAGTAGACACCTTTACGTGATAATAGAACATAGGATCCTTGTTTGGGACCCGGCAACATGACAGGTTACTATGTAACATATAAACAGGTTATAATAAATGTAGTTGCTTGAGAGAATAGAATCCCAATTTTTAGGCGCAATTCAGCTCTTTTCTGCCAATCCAATGTGACAAAACTGGCCTGCTCCGCCAGACCTGAAACAGACATGGCCCACGCAATAACCCCATAACACAACACCCTTTGTCCTAAACCCAAAAAAAGTCTTCCCTTGCATTGTACTCTCATTGAACGCCCTCTTCTCTTGTTATCCCTTCAGGGTAAATGAAACTGCCTACCTCTTCGCTTGTCTCCGCTGCATAAAAATAAAATGTCTGCTTGTAATATTTATTCAACGACAGTGTTAACGCATTAAATAATGTTTCAACAACTTTGATTTTTTTAAAATATTTTGCTGTCACTTGCCACTGCTACTTGCAAAGGAAAATATAGTTGAAAACGTTTTAGAAATGATTGTTATAAGAAGGAAACATGAAAGACCAAAAGTGGGTCCTACCTTACCGATGATTACATCTTCACTCAATTAAGAACTCGATTGTTCTTGCATTTCAATCCGGCACTTCTTGCATAAATCTGATCGCTGCACAAGACACGAATCACAAACAAAGCTCTACCGCCACGAACCTCGCGCTCCGAGCCACGCTCCCTTGTAGCGTCCTGAGCAGGAGGCAAGTTTTCACAGAGGGAACGATCAGGGGAATCCCCGTTCACGATAAAAGTAAATTATTCTATTTCCAGTGAAAGTAAAACTACTTTGTAAATATAAGGCGTAACTAGCATATTAATTTACATAATTTGGTATGAAGAGTTACTTTACACATATAAGTTCTTTAGACTTTCTGTTTACGCTACGGTGTTGGGTGAATCGACAAGACCATCAGCACTCTGACCAGAAAACGAAGTCAGAACTACACCTACTCCGTAATTTTCAATTTCACTTACACTTGTCGATGAAAGGAAGGAAAACCTAAGTTTCGTACAAAATATGGAGAATGTACAATGAAATAGAAATATCTCTGCACGAACACAGGCTAATGTTTACAAAAAATGCCGGTACACCACAAATTTCCAACCCTGGTGGAAATGCAGTGTTGATGATATTCTGTTCATTCTAGTAGGTAACACCGCGAGGCCGGCCTCAGGAGCGCGTTATAAGCATACGTACAGTACTCGTAAGATTAGGCTTCCCGCATATACGACCGTACGACAGAATGTCAAGAGAAGAGGCCCCAGCAAATGTGCCTCACTCAGTGGAAATTTCGTATACTGGACAGGGTTAGAATTTTTTTGTAATTATCATAAATGAAAATTCCAAACTTTTCCATTGCATCACATGTGTTTTGACGAAATAAGTAAATACACCTTTAAAAGAGTGATGGCGTGGGTAGGCCCGGCCTCCTGGCCTCATAGGACGCTTCGCCACTGTGTACAGTTCACAAAATCTTATTTGACTGCCCCAAAAGAATTCTAAGTCCCGAATTCGTAAACTTAACAACATTGCACTTCGGCTCCAAGTGAGAGTAGCCAACTTTGAGTTGGTCCTTTCACTAGATGAAAAATGCTGCGGTGAAAGGTTTTCAATTTCGCACTTTCCATGAACTTAGGAACTATAAACCGCTATTATAATACACAATCAAACAGAAATAATAAATTGGAAAAACAACCTTGAGGAATTTTTACGATTCTGCTTTCTCGACTTGAAATTAGAGGGGTTTGAAACACTGAATACAGTTTATCTCCACCTGGAGGATATCGCCATCAAGTTTGTGCAGAAAGAAGCAAATTTGTGAGGAGTTTATGCAGCATTTTATTTACAATAGCTTGCATAATAGCGGACAGTTCTCAAAAAATAATATGTTTCACGACTTGTCGAGAAAATGTGCTTGGAACACAGGAAGGTGGGAGTCTTCATAAACGTCAACATGTTTTTAAGAGTATTACATCATGAAGTTAACGTAGAGCAGTTGGTTACACCCTGCTTTCCTTATTTTTCATCAAGCGTGAAAGATCGCGGGTTCAAATCCCACCCTCTCCTCATATTTTTTTTTTTTTTTTTTTTGCTGAACAGAGACCGTTGATATTAGAATATTTAAAAAATGAATCCAATGTACACTTGAGGGTTGTTCTTCACTGACACCTAAAATATTAATTATTTGATTTCGATATACTAAAAAAAAGATATACAGTTATGTTAAGTAGTGATGTAGTGCAGTACTGTAACGAAGGAGAGCATTTAATGAGTTAAAATTTCTAAGATTGGTAATTTCATGTCCGTTCCTTCATAATGACTGTTGTCAATCCCCTCACCACCATCTTACCATGCATCTAAAAATAATAGTAAATTGCCAATTAACATAAGTAAATGGTTATTGCAAAGGAGGCCGATTCGAAAAGAAACTACTAATAAGTATTTATATAGTGAGTGACAAACAAAAAATTCAAAACCTCATAATGATTGTTAATTCGTCAATGCTTTTGTATCTAAAATGTTTGTCTTCTTTGAACAGAAAGTACGGGTATCAGATATAACAAACTTTCCCACTAACTTTGCAATATTCGATACCACCATCACAGACTTAGCTCTACGTAACTTGATTCTGCACATTCCATGTGGCATGTGACTTCCTTCTATCATCGAAACAACTCTCTCTTACTATTTCCTTTCACCTCGTGAAATACAGAGACCAATGCAGTGGCGAAGCGTCATAAGAGGCCCGGAGGCCGGGCCTATCCTAATATAATTGGCTATTACGGATTATTTTATTACTTATAATTTCATTAAACGACGCCTTAATACAAGAAAACTGAAATTCTAGGCCTTACGATAATTTCCACAAATTTCCATCTCTGCCAGACTATATCGTCGCATGTTGAGCCACTTCTCCGAGGGCCTCAGCTGGTCCCATAACATTCTATGTGATTAATGCGGAAAAGCATAATTTCAGGGGTGCGTTCGTCCGAAATGGATACAGTGAGTCCGGCCTCACGCAGTGATGCCAACTCTAGCATAATTGTGCTAAAGGTAGTACAATTTGAACTTCATTGGCACCTAGCACCCTGTGTTTGGAATAATGGTAAATTTTAGCATCATCTATAAACATGCGCCTATGGGAGACAGATAAATTGAATTCAGAGGAATATATTTTGAAAAAATAAATTTAAATAAAATCGCAAATCTTATTTCTTTCAAACAAAAGGTAGCATGCCGATCCAGCTACATCTGGTCCACAGTCTTCTTTTCATCTTTTGTTTATCTTTCCTTACTTAGCTCACGAGGAACATTTTATTGAAGAAAATTGCTAGAAAGTTGGGGTCACAGATAAAACAAGCAGCCGCGTTTTGTAGTCGTCGAATTTTCTCAAACTTTTTCAAGCGTTATATTGAACCAATTATATTGGTTAAACCATTGTAAGTAATTTAATGGAGGAAATTACCAATATTGTTTAACTAATCAACAAAGCATATTCACATAACAACTGCCCCCAAAATAGATGCATAAAATGAACTTAGGACCTAAGTTATCCGAGCACAATTTAGTTGCATTTAGTAAAATTTAAGAGTTTAATCAGCACACTTTTCCTGATTGGGAGGTTGCAACGCTGGACACACGGTACGAACTGGGCTTCACATCTGTTTCTTGTCCAGCGCGGGGTGTCCAACGAGGGGAAAGGGAAGGTGAGGGTAGAATGGCAAAGACAACTTGTTCAAAGGGCGAAAAAAATGTTTCTATCCCAGTGTTCTGCGTTTTCGTTAGTTGCTCGATTTACTCCTGTTGTGTTGTTGTTTTTTTGTTATATTTTGTTTTTTTCTTTTCGCTCATTCATTTTTTTATTGTTCTTTGATTTTTTTACTTCGCTTTTTGTGCCACTTTTGGCTAATTTACGAAGATGGGGAAGAGTGTTGATATAATAAAAATTGACTAGAAATACCCATGAGCAGGCCGAGATTCGAACCCATGACCCCTGGCGTCGTAGCGCGATGTGCTAACCACTCCGCCACGGGCATCGGATTTCATTGTTGTGAGCGTGAAGTGAGAAAGCGGAATAGAATAATGACTTGTATTACTCTGGAATGCTACAAAAACAAGCATAATAGCCTATTAGAGGGAATAGGAAGAAAGAAGGGGCATCGGAGCATTGAGGACTGCCATTCGAATGACATATAAAGCATCAATTTACAATAAAATCAAGAAATACGATTTACGGGTTAGCACATATCAAGAGTAACTATTCAGGTACGTTGATAGATGCAAGAATATGTTGTTACATTTTCAAAAATAACTTTAAAGGTTATA
This sequence comes from Lepisma saccharinum, assembly GCF_977018435.1. Classification (NCBI taxonomy): domain Eukaryota; kingdom Metazoa; phylum Arthropoda; class Insecta; order Zygentoma; family Lepismatidae; genus Lepisma; species Lepisma saccharinum. The sequence goes on along the minus strand of NC_139238.1, from coordinate 68,413,497 downwards.
TATTTTTTTTATATTTAAAAAAAGTCGCATCCATAACAACACGAACTCACACGCCTGTGCGTACCCTTCCAGCGACACCACGCTTCGCCACTGGACCAATGTTAACTTCTTAACATGGTGGATAAATTTTACATCCAACGATAAACTCCTGATTAAAATCCTGCCTAGGTGGAGAATCGAACCTATGACCTCCCTTGTGAGAATCAAGCATGCTACCTTACCTCCAAATAGGTCATGTTATGATTAGCTACCAGTTTGAAGAAACCAATTCACACATAATGTCATGCCTACAATTTCCTCATGGCAATTTTCATGAGGAAAGGAATTCAGAAAAAATTAAGAAACGATGAAAGGGAAAGATGACGAACATGTCTATTGGTGTTTTGTCATATTTTGTAAATTGTGTAAAAATTCCGTGTTTTGAGCAATCAATTGTTTAGTTACGAAGTATTTTCTTATTTGTTTAAGGTAGGAACAGGAGAGCGAAAATGAGTAATTTGACCCAGAACCCGTTTGACAAGAAACTTCAGCTTTTTTCCAAAGACTGCATGGAAAGAGAGAGGAAATGGATATTCAACGTATGAAATATAAAATATGTTTGAAATTAAAACAATGGAAACCCTGCAAGATAATACTAACGAACTTCAAACTATGAAAACATATTTTTGTGGTGGAAAACTGCAAGTCATTTTCGAAATATGAACTTGATTTTTTTCTGTATTAGAAAGTGGGACGATACGATCCCCCAGCAAGAAAACTTTAAGTAAGCAGACTCCTTCCCTCCAACTTGTTCAATGGTCATAATTAGTAATTAGGGTCCGGAAGTCGAGGAAAAATCAACTTTTTTTCTGACCCTTAAAAACAATGCCAAACCTGATTTTATGTCAGTTTCCCTTCAGTTAGAGCCTGAAAACACTTTCTATTTTACATTTTTCAGCCTTTTTTGGCATTTAGTTTATTTGTCAGTATTCTTAACAGTTTTTGTTGCATTTTTTACTTATTTTTTAGGTTTATTTTCTCCTCCCCTGTTGTTTCGTGCAATTTAAATGCAATTACTAGTAAAACTTACATATTTAGATTTCTTGACATGGTCCTTTTAGCAAATTCACTATGGATCGAAAATACGGTCAATGGAAAAGCATAATATCATTCTTAACTGAAATGTTTGGCAATGGATTAAAATACTTTGTATGAAGACTACTTTGAGGTTTTTTTCACGACACTATTATCTGTTTAGTCTGTGGTTTTAAATTAAAAATAGTCACAATATTAAATGAAATTATACTCTGGTGTACGCGAAGCAAATATGTGTTTTAGGATGCTGGCCGACTACAGTATCGTAGAAGGCCCATTCTGAAAGGAGATATATTGGTTGATTTGGTGTTTTAAGTCAACTTTATGCACAGCAAAGCTAATCGGGACTGGATCTACAATTTAAAGTGGGATCCGAACCACTGTGCAATGAGCCTCCACCTGATATTAAAACGGGGACACCTTGATTACAACATGCTGTTTAAGAACAAGTATTTATTATATATTAATTCTTAATGTGTGTTAACATAGCTTTTGACAGCTAAATGAAAAGAAAGGTCTTGCCAAAAATCCTGACAATCACTGAAAAATCAAGAAGATGTGTAGAAACATTTCTGAGGTATGCATCGCATAAATATTTACAATGATTTAATGTAATCTTATATTACATTATTACAACACTTCATACTACGTAAATAACAATAATAAAAAAAGAATTAGGAGTGGGTGAGATTTGAACCTTCGATATTTCGTTTTTGACAAAAAAGCAAAACGAGAAGACCGCTTAACCAACTGCTCCAGGGGATTGCCAACGTGAAAGCCTGTAAAACAAGTTGATCTAAGTTGAAATAACATTTTGCCGGAGTTCCGAACCATGTTTCGCCACAGATCAGTGAAAAGACACACTTTGTAGAATCCTCCGGTATTGTGCAATTTATCTTTACTGTAATTTTGCCTAAAATTGAGAGAAATTTGCTTCATTGCATTGATATGTGATTTCAATTCTCCCAAGGTGGCGGAGAACGAGTTCAGTGTTTCCAACTGCACATAAATAACCCTATTTTCTATTTCAGAACGAATAGTCTAAAAAAAAATTAACATTTCTATTTCCAATATACGATTTTTGTTTAATTGCATATTATATTACTGGTTTAGGGTTTCTAACTTCATGGAATGTGAAAGAATGAAAGAAATTCACAAGAGCATCTTTGTTTAGTAAGAAAAACTGTTGCTAAGTTGGATACTATTTGTGGACTCTGAAGTGCTATGTTGCCAAATTTACGAATTCAGGACTTTAAATTTTTTCAGGGCGGTCAATTACGATGTTGCGAAGAGTACAATGTGCATCCTGGTATTTGATGGGCAAAAGCAACAATTATATCTTGCATATAATGTGCAGTACAATTCAGGTTCAATAAATTGCATTCTCAGTTGTACTAAGTACCTTGTAAAGTTGTTGCTATGCCCATGGAGAGTGAATGACATCATACCTAATCAATGAGTCACCTGTTGCTATACGGAGAATACTGTCTTGTGTCTACAGTCACCAACCCACGCCACCTGCCCCTGCCCCCTCTCCCTATACTGTGTATAGTTTCCCAAAGCTTTTACTTCTGTAAACACCTTCTTTATTCTGTAGTAGAAGAAAGCAAGATCAAAATGATGTATGGATTTGCAGCGCTCAGGAAGTTATTTTCTATTATTTCTCGCCCGCAAATACTGTTGATACATCCTGTGTGATGAGAGGTGTGCGCTACAACGGCACATGTTACAAAACGTTCCATTACAAAGTGAAAAATTATACGAAATGGCCACAGTTTTATATTGTTTTTATTATTATTATTACTTAAGAAATCCAACCTGGTAACTGTATTTACACCTGTTGATAAATACATATTATACGCAGTGACATAGTGAAAACATGTGAGGTTTTAATCTTGGCTGTCTGAAGTATCTGTGTACTACCTATACTAAATCTCCTAAATTAATGCACTGCCTTAGCAGCCACATGTCACTATTTCACCACTGAAGGTTCATGGCTCAAGTCCAGACACAGGTGTTCCTTTGTAGCATCCTTTCATAATTTCATCTAACCATCACATGTCTTCATATTCGTAATTGGCCAAAAGCTGCAGAACAGTGACAAGAAAATAATCAAGAAAAATCACGTAATAGATACAGTAAATAAGATAAAGAAATTGTGAAATGGTAATATCTGTACTGATACATGTAGTTTTGAGGTACTGTTTTCAAATGTGTGGATTTACATAATTTTACATACTTTACATGTCAAGTAGAAAACTTCCCAGAAAGTTCTGACAATGTCGAACATCACATGTTCTGCGTGCTGAGAGTTCGAAGTTTACGCAGTTACCCCCTTAAGTCGGTAATTTCTCAAGTATCTTCTGTAGTGGGTAATTTAAAACTTCTCATCAGTCTCCAAATAAGTGCTATCTTCTTTACAAAAGAAAAAGACTACTCCTTTTGCTGCTTTTAGCCACTGTGAAAAAATACAAGATAGCAGGTTCCCGGTTTGAATCCCAGACTAGGCATCAGTGTTCTTTTTTTAGCGTCCCTTCATCATATCATATCAGACCTAAAAATTATTCAATCAATCAATCATGGACAGTGCTCATACGAATCCTGGATTGGCATACACCTGTGGCTCTAAGCACAGACTATACTATATTATACTCAAGTGTAAGATAAACACAGCTAGCAGTAAGCTATCATGGAAACAGTGTCTCCATCTCAAGGTGATTATGGTAAGTTAAATAGATATGGCTGAAGATGACCGGACCCTTCTCAGATTTTCTTCATATTTGGCATACTTACTAATTGATTTTGCGAAAACAGACTGTTTCAATTCCGAAAACTAACGCCTTATTTTAGCTTATTTTGTAATTTCTAGATGTTTCCGACAACTTTTAACTTCAAATTCATGATTAGGGAGCCTCAATTATTGACTATGCCAAATATACTCTGGAGATTCTGAAGGATGGCATCTTATTATGGGAATGCAAACTATTTCACATGTAGTAGTAATGAGAGAAAATGCTGAGGACAGATATATCTGTCGAACTCTCTCTAGATAATAAGTGGGCATAGCAGATAAATCCATCAATGCCCATTGCAAGAGTTAAGACAATAGTAAGACACTGGTGGGTGTATACACGTTCAACCAGCAAGTATTTGTCAATACAGTTCAGGGTACTACTTTACTATACCGGAGACACGTATCAATGATTTATTTCGCAATTTTTTAAATTGCTAACGTACTATTGTGCATTGCGGAACATTTCTTTAGGTGAAATAATGTCTATTTCTTACATTAACGAGTACTTACTGTTGTTCCTTATTTCCCACAAACCATCCACGGGTAGCCCCAAAAACCAAATTCACGATAGCCCCACGAACCAACACGGGGACGAGGTATGCCTACTAGGTTAGGTTAGGTTCAATTAGCACTACTTTCGTTCAATTTAGCATATACGGACAACATCGGTTTTTTTCGATGAAAGTAAATACACGGAATTCTTTTAATTTTAACCTTTCACATCCTGCATTCCACTTCCTTCTTCAAGATTCAGTGTCGAATTACAAATTCCACGGCATCTTCCACACCCGGAAACAACTTCACGACGCATCCTCGACATGTCATCTTGAAGCAGCAGTAATAGTGTGTATTGTGCTCTCGTGCAGAAAGCAAATGGCTGCAGCAGCAATAGCGCATCGGAAATAGATTTTCATAGAAAACCACATGCATTCCCATTAAAATGAATCAAAATTACATTCCCGAACATCAACAACGCTACAGAAAATGATTTGCATAAGTACTTTCTCCTGTAAATTTGAAGAAATCCATCTCCGGTATACGTGGGTAACTATTTACATTTTGAGCCTTGGCAACACTGATTGAAGTTAGGCGCGATTTGACGTTTGCACGGAATCGTCTGGCATTATTGACCATAACGTACTTCAAATGTTTTGTCAATAGCTTCATTTGTGTTGTTTATGTTGCCTTGGAGATTGCGCGGCAACAATAAAATGGAATTAACTCGTGAACATTTTCGTGCGATGATTTTTTACGATTTTCGACGTGGATTATCAAGACAAGAGTGCATCGATCAACTTACTTCCACATTTGGCGATGAAGCCCCATCCTTTGCCACTGTGAAACGCTGGTATAACGAATTTAATCGTGGCCGCCATTCGCTCACCGACGAGATTTGCGAAGGTCGTCCAAAATCAGTTGTTGTTCAAGAAAACATTGATGCTGTGCAAAACCTAATACTGCAAGATCGTCATGTGACATACTGTGAGATTGAGGCAACCATAGGCATTAGTTCCACCAGCATATATAAAAAATTACATGATCATTTAGCTGTGAGAAAGGTATGAACTCAAAAAGGCGCTCGCGTCAATTGGTGCAAACAAATGATCAATAAATACAATCGTGGTGCTTCAAAAGACGTATATAAGATTGTAACAGGTGACGAATCATGGATATATGCATATGGGCCGGAACGTAAACAGCAGTCGACTGTATGGGTGTTTCAAGATGAACCCAATCCATCAAAAGTTGTTCGCGCTCGAAGCACATCGAAACAAATGGTCGCCTGTTTTTTCGGGAAAACTGGTCATGTGGCAACTGTGCCTTTAGAGGAACGTAAAATGGTTAACTCTGAATGGTACACAACAATTTGTTTGCCAGAGGTCTTTGGTCAAATACGGAAAACAAACAAACGCCGTCGGATCATTCTTCATCAAGACAATGCCAGCTGTCACACATCTTGTCTAACAACTGACTTTATGAACAGTCAAAAAATCGAATTGATGGGTCATCCACTGTACAGTCCTGATTTGGCACCCAATGACTTCTTCTTGTTCCCGAATGTCAAGAATAAATTGCGTGGACAACGATTTTCGTCGGCGGACGACGCCGTTGATGCGTTCAAAAACCATATTATGGAGGTGTCTCAAGAAGATTGGAAAAACTGCTTTGACAAATGGTTTGAACGAATGCAAAAGTGTATTGACCATAAAGGAGAATACTTCGAAAAACAATAAAGCAGTTTTCAATGCCAAATTCCTGTTTTTTTTCATTGTTAGGCTCAAAATATAAATAGTGACCCTCGTAGTAAAGTGCCTTGACTGTAGCTCAATGGGGTGACAAGCAGATGCCTGTGTTTCCTTGCTGTTACATCTGGAGAAGGATTCATGGGGCCATTGGCCCACTGTACCCCTCAAAATTTATTTTTTCCTAACAGACTTCAATATAAAAATAGTTCCAGTGCATGGAAAACACAAGTAGCGGAGATATTTGATCCCAAAGTATGACCCACGTAAGTAAAAACAGTTTGCTAACACTCCTAGCCTAACAACATAAAATTATAGTTGCTGTTGTGGGATGTCATGTTGTGTGCTATACTCACTTGCGCAAAGTCTTCGGGGTGTTCTGCTTCACAGTAAGGTAAGTAACAGAAGTGCTTTACTTCACAATAACAAATTTCCACCTACTTAAAAACAACTAAAAATATTCATAAACAACATAATCTTAAAATACGGTGCAAAAATATTTCGCTTTCATGTTCAGACCTGATTTCTAAATATTTTCTTCAGTTGTATCATACACACAATCACTCTTAATTTTTGTCAAGTTATTTACTTCATTTACTAATTTGTATTTAATAAATTAGTTTAAGATATGGTTGGCAAACAATTAAAATACTGGAAGAACTTCAACTTTCAATTTATAACATTATAATAACGCAGTCATACATACGTTACGGCGCTTTTACTCCTTACTATAATACATATTGCTCTCCGATACATAAAATGTACATTTTAATACACTTCTAGAGCACATAAATGTTCATGCCAGTCAGTAAAATTCTCACCTTTAAAATACTCTTGATTGTTACCTGTAACTTTCCCGTAAATATAAAATACCCGCTCGGCAGAATCCAACCTGCCAAAAAATTGCGTAGGCTGCACTTGTTTTTTATTATTATTATTACTACGGACGCGATATACATATTGCCAGAAACTGTTTTCCTTTTTGTAGATTACTCTAACCTTAATAAGTATTGCAGTGGTTTAATGTGCGCCCCACCATTTCACTGTGATAACCCACGTCACATTCGCAACAGTGCCTGAGGAGTAAGAGGCCCCTCGTTTCTGACATTAGCAATTTCCCCTACTTCATATCAGCTTTCACAGTGCACCCTACTTTACTTGATAAGTCCCTATCTGCACGTCAAATGGACCATAAGGTGCATTTTAATATGCAATCGTCTACTTATTGCAAGATTTGAATATGTCCAATAAAATTAGTATACTGTTCAATGATTTACACTTACCCCGTTGCACCATGCACGTCTTTCCATGAGTCTCTTGCTTCCGCACGGTACTTTTCTTCCCCTCCTGCACATAGTCTCGACCTCAGCAGTTCTTCGCAGCTGTCAACAAACGTGAGGGACGATAAACGAAAGGAAAGAGTGGTGCGCGAGGCAGATGGTGGGAAGGAAAAGGGTCTTTATAAAAAGGCAGAAAAAAATTGTACAACTCGAAGGAAAACTGACATACGTCTCTGGGAGTGTATAGAAAGGTATTCGTACTTTACCAGTGGATGGTCATAAATAAAAATTACGTGGTTTTCCTATATAGTGTTGCGATTAATACAACAAATTTTGCAAATAGAACAAAAATGCGAATAAACGCAAATCTACAGCAGAAGTAAAATAAAGAACTTTAAATGCCCTTAATATATATTGAACCGTGTATTTACGTTCGGTAATAAGTTTAAGGTATGTTTTAAACTTAAGTTGTCTTCGAGTACCAAGTATTGGTACAAGAATAAGATATAAACAAAAATTTTGTAGCGATTTTATAAGAGTACAACTAGCTATACTTATTTTAAAAAAAAGAAAAATTATTCGGGACGTGTTAGTTTCAAAGAAACTAGGAATTATGTTTCTTCGTACGGGTATTGCCACCTGTTTGTATTAATAATCTTAATGTAAACTTAGTAATAAAAGTAAGCTTGTTCTCGGTCAATTTTACAGGCCGTCATTATCATAATCTCCTGTCATTATGTAGCTTTCCATCTCGTTGTAAAATAATAATTTTGATACCTCTTCACATGTGACTGGCAAGTCAGATAGCATTTTTAAAGTTTTAAACCTGGATTTTATATTTTTGTTGCTTCATAGCTCAGTGGTAGTAATGCACATTGCATAAAAAGCAATTCGATTATTCTCAACACACCGATGCTAGTCAGTACAGTTATTAGTGTCTTACATAAGTTCAAATTATTCATTATTATTATTACTTGAAATTATACCAACATCATTATTAGATATATGTAATACAGTCAGTCATTGTTGGGTAAGAATTTACAATATAGAGAAAGTCTCAAATTTCTTTAATTTTCGGTATACTCACTAATTTTGGCCTCCTAATCACGAATCTGTTGTAAAAAACCGGGGGTCACGTCTGGAAATTGTACATTTTGATGAAAAATTGTTTGTTAGCGCCAAAAACCATCCACGGGTAGCCCCACAAACCATTGACGTTAGCCCCATAAACCATCCACGGGTAGCCCCACAAACCATTGACGTTAGCCCCAAAAACCATCCACGGGTAGCCCCACGAACCATTCACACGAGGTTAGGTTAGGCCTGTTAGGTTAGGTTCCATTAGCACTCATTTCACCCCTAAATTCATCGAAAAAATAGGGATCGTACTAGAATTGAACATCATAAATCATTTCCTTGTAAAACAACAGCGTGGTTGGACACAATGACAGGAGATTACATTTTTGTTCGTAAAACTACGCATATACACCTATATATAAAAAAAATTCAATCGTTTTTTTTTCAAATTTTCAGACGTGACCCCCAGGTTTTTTCAACAGATTCGTGATTAGGAGGTCAAAATTAGTTACTATACCGAAAATTAACAAAATTGGAGACTTTCTCTATTGTAAATTCGCTCCCATTGTTGTAATAAAGCCTTGTACTGAAAGAGGCAGAATGTTCCCAGAGATGCACAAACTATATAATAGCTAACCATTGAAGATGATCTTAGCTGGTGATGAAGGCAACATACAGATACATTGGCATAGCCAAGTAATGTCATGGTGACAGTAAGTATAACCTTGTGTTTTCTAAGAGAAAATAAAACTGGAACCTAGTCCTATATTTTGTGTGGTTCAGGCTATATAAATTGGACTTTACATACAGTGTACTTAATTGTTTCAGTGTCATCTGTCACCATTTTCATCAGGGAGAGAAGATTCATAAGTCACCACAGGTACAACATATGATTTTCAGTTAGTCATTGTAGAATTTGTCAGTAAATTTCTTGCTTCTACACTACTTACTTTAATTGCAAGACTAATGAATAGGGCTCGGAAGTTGAAGACCTATAAATTGCCAAAAAAAGACCTAAAAATGGAAAAAAGGACGTATAAATGTGATCCAAATTAATTAATAACTTCATTTTAATTACATATTTGATGAATAAAAAAATAAAAAATTCTGGTGGTATGGAACATGCAGTGCGAAAAAACTGAAAGCTTCAAAACGAGAGAAAGTTGCCACTTACAGAGCGACCTTCCAGACAAGTTACGGTTAAAGGTCCTTGTACCGTACCTGCTTCAGTCATCCAAAAATGTTTTTCTCTCGTTTCAGGGATGGTTCAAATATATTTATTTTTATTATTTCTTTACTACAGAAAGATTGTTTAAGAGGTGATGAACTGATGATGATTCGAATTGAGAATGGGCAGTAAAAACTTAGTCGAAAGAAGGTGAAGTTGCAAAAATAAAGCCCTTAAGACCAAAAAAAAGGCTAAAAAAGAACCAATTCGCCAAAAAAGGCAGAAAAGGACAAATAAATCCCACCTTTTTGTGGCCTACAATGACCCAAAATGAACATATATTATATTGGTCTTTTCCTCAACTTCCGACCCCTACTAATGAATATGAAAGAGTTGTCAGCTGACTGAAAATATTAGAATTATAGAGGCACCTTTCTTTTATTGAGAAATATCAGCTGGAATACTTTAGAATGGAAATAAGTAACCTGAATAGAAGAAATGGATTTGAATGAAACAATGAAAGCATTTTTTAAATGCTCCAAGCAACTGCTTGTCCTCTAAAGAGAAACTTTGCACGTAAAAAAAAATATGAACCAATGGCAAATGCCACTATTTTCCTCTAATTTTCACCACAATTTTATAGCTAAATCAGGATTTGTTAAAAAGATAGATCAGAAAAGATAAAAGCAAATAGGCTACAGAAACCAAGAAAGTAGTTACCTGTCACAGTGTTTCCTCTTCTATGTCTGTCTGGCAACTGATTTTATCTTTTCTGACTTTACCTGTGTAACTTTTTTACCTTTAAATCATGTTTTGAGCCCAAATCTTATCCAGCCAGATGATGTAGTGAAAAGTAGGGAAAAATTAGAAGTGCATTCCAAAGTGTTCTTTATGTATGTGAAAATATGGTATGATCCTCTGAACCTTCTTGAGAAACTGAAATAATTTGCATGGTTTATGAAGATAATTTTGGTTATGGATGTTTACCGTTGTCTTTAGCTCGCAGAGATGTGTTATTGTGAAGTCAAGTTCATCTGGGAACGAGTTTACAATACCAGACCACTCTCCAATTTCTTTGAAATTTTGCCTACTCACTAATTGTGAACTCCTAATCACGAATCTGCATGTAATAATTGGCGGTCGAGTATGGAAATCGAGAAAAAAACCAAATAAACTATGTTTTCTTAACGTAACGTAACCCTACCATAAGAACAGCAGCTCCACGGAACATGCCATTTTCCCTGAATGGGTGTCACTTATCGTACAACACTTCATGTTAGGCAAGACAAGGGAACGCGTCTCTTAGCAAAAATATTAATTTGTCTTTGTATTTATGCTAATGGAACCTAACCTAACAGGCGTAACCTAACTTCGTAGGCATTCCTCATCTGACGTCAATATTCAAGGTAGCCAGATTGTTGTGCGTAAAGGAAGACCATTAATGAATTGCGAAAGAAAGATGGTTCTGAATTGCTGTGTATGGACAATCACCGTGGTAAATCGCAAGGTTATTTTACAAGTTCTACACATAAATGTACAATTTTAACAAGTGACCACCAAATATGAACTACAGGTACATCATCAGGACACCGAAATTAGTAAGTAGGCAAAATTTTATAGAAATTGTAGAATGATCCGGTATTGTAAACTCATGCCGTTCATCTGTTATCTCAGTATTGTACCTTACCATGAAGCAGAACACCAAGAAGGCTCCATGCAAGTAAATGTAGCATAGAACATGACATTCCACAACAACAGCTATAATATTACGTTGTTAGGTTTGGAGCTGATATCAATTTCTAGCATGTTCTTTTGCTATTATAGTGTGCATATAAAAGGTTTTTACTAACAAAAGCAGCAAAAGTACTTCGAGATTTCAGGTTTTTACTCACGCATGCCATACTTTGGTATCAAATATCTCCATTATTTGTGTTTTCCGCATGCTTGAACCAATTTTTATATTACATAAAACATCAAAATCTGTCGATTAAAACAAAATTCGGTACAAGTTTCATAGATCGGAGACCCATTAAAATTGGATATTTTGTGTTTCGCATGGTTCGTACTTACCAATTGTGTATTGCGGAACATAGTTCAAGATGCCATTATGCTTTTTACATGAAAACAAACGCAATTTTTCACATTCAGAGTGCTTTTTTTTATTCCTTTCTTCGCTTCCGGAACACACAATATGGTGGGCACATCTTGACTCACATTGTGGGTATGCAGTGTTTTAACCTTCTTCACCGAAAAATACCTACTATCGTTTTCGTCACTGGTGGAATTATATATTATGCACGGGTAGCTGACATATAGCCTGGGTAGCTGACGGATAGCCCCACAAACCATTCACTGATAGCCCCACGAACCATTTCCGATAAGGTTTGGTTCCGTTAGGCAAGCATAGTAAAAAAAAAAGGGGGGGGAGGTTGAAACACTGACAGGGGCTTACGTCATCAAACGACATGCTTGTCGTAGAGCAAGCAAATGAAAGCAATGGCAATTGTTGCGTCAGTGAGATATTTCTCTTGAAGAATGCATGATTTCCGGGTCAAATATATTCCACGATGAAAGAAAATACCTGGGCGAAGGTTGTAAACCTTGGAGAAACTCATTTTTGTAAGTAGTGTCTTGTGTAAAACTAAAGAAATGTGTCTCCGATGCATGAAACTTTTACCCAAAATTTATTATAATTATCGAAGGAGTAGAGTGGGTCAACGTCCTCGTATAAGTTGGCCTCTATCTAATCAGTGGCAAATATAGCCATTCTCCAATAATGAGAGCACTTCAAGAATCTAGCTGAAAGTTTCCAATTTGCATAGTGGTGAATTTTGCAAGAAACACTAAAAATCTGTGTGTGTGATATTTTGAATCTAGGCTTGTATGCTCCAAAGATGAGATTTGATTAATTACTGATAGTAGTGAGGGATTAACAGAAGACAAGCTACATTACTAAGTTTACATTAAGATTATTAATATATGCTGATGTTGATACCATTATAGATATTATGGAAAAATTAATAGATAAATTCAACCTCACTTCCACATGGTGCATCCCCCTTAGCTGCAGTGTTGCAGGCCTGGACTACACATAATGTGACAGATGGAAATAGCCTAAGTGCTGGCGCACCCACAATATTAGTTTCAATCAATCAAAACAGATAAAATTATGAGCTAACTGCAGTTTATGTGCATAGTAGTTGAATTTCAGAATTAATTCATACTTCACTGCTAATTAATCTTAATTTTGTAATCACAATAACACCTAACATCATGTAAGAGACCAAATTCACCATTAGATGAATAGTGTTACAATTGCTTGTGCATTGATAGTGTGTTACATATTAATGAATGGGCCATAATAGCTGCCCTTACATGTTTCTTCTTCACCCATATTTTATGTTTAGCCTGTAAGAACGTGCATATGGGTAAAAATACCCAGGCAATTTTGAAATACATATTTTTTTGAATATTTCCAATGAGTACCTGAGGCAAACCTTCTCAGTGCCTTTCCAGTGAACTCTTCCAACTATCAGAACCTTAAATCGGCTGAAACTTTGTTAGTTCTGCTCTCAGGGCTATAGAAACAGTGCCTGGGTAAATTTCACACACTTGTATGCACATCCTTTTCAGTTTGGTATTTCAAAATGTTAAAATGCAATGAAATTAGTGTAATTAATAAAGATATTATTATTTGCATGCTTTAAAACAATTGAAGGGCTCGGGCGTAAAACATGGTAAGTGATATTTTGGTCATTTCTGAGTTCATTAAGAAAAAAGGTTATTAGAAGCTATACTGTAGATAAATTGTTTTCGTGTTGTGTTTACCAATTTCAGAAAGCTTCACTGAGTCCAATGCAAATTGTATGACATGGCAATTTCACTTGAAAATTGAAGGATGGCATATTTTACTTAACCAAAATGTCACTTACCATGTTTTACACCAGAGCCCTTCAATTATAATTTAGACTTAAGAAGTAATTTTCCTTGTGGGTAATGTTTACCATCATGTATTGTGCTGATTTAAAGTAAAGGTAGCTATTATTATTATTTTTTAAATATTTGTTATATAACAGTGATAGCTAATCATTTTCTGTAAAATATTTTTCCACAGTTATCATGGAGTTTGCAGATCTGATTCCCACCCCTAAGTTGGATGGTGTAATAATGCATGGTCCCTTTCACAAGCCCGTTGACGGAACTTTGTGCATTACTGGACACCACTTAATTTTGTCATCTAGAAAGGAAGGAGTTGAAGAATTATTGGTATGTCTATTATTATTATTTTAATAAAAAGCTAACTAAGTTTTTGTACACATGTATTGTATGCCCAGTACTTGAATATGGATATGACTGCAGCAACTAATAGCCATATGGTAAGAATCGAAACACTTCTGAAAATTAATTGTGAGGATATTGTGTTAACACATATGCTCCCATAGATATAGAACCTCGTATGCATGAAGTAGGCTAAGTTAGGTAAAATGTAGTGGTATCCCACTCTGGGGACATAGTTACATTTTCAAACCACAGATGTGTTCCCACTGACACCTCAGTACAGCAGTCAGCTCACGAGAAGATGCCCAAACAAAGGGAGATGAGGGGTGGGGGTAAAGGAAAGGACCTGTTCATTTGCAGATTGTAGAGGTAGCAGCAAGTCTTTCGTTGAGGTCGAGTGTCCTTTTGGAAGTGCGTAGGAGTTGATTTGCGTCAATCACACAGCACATGTGTCTGCGGCAACAGGTTGCTTTTTTTTTTTTTTTGTGTCCAAAAGAATTTTGTATTCCTTATCCTGTGTTTTATATAGACTGTATTTCAATGAATTTAATAAATAATATACGGCAACGACTATAGGGTTACCAGATGACAAACTTTAAAAAAGAGGACATTTTTAGATTGCAAGAAGTTAACTTTCGACGAAGATGCAGCACTTCGAACACACGTTTTGTGCTTACTGATTTTTTGGTGAGCTTATAGATCACACACCCCTGTAAAACAATTTTACACTGTTTCTATATAACTAATGATAGGCCTCATTGTGGGCAAATGTCTGAATATTCTAATATTTATTCACTATGCCCCATGGGCAGGTTATTCCATGGAATGAAGGGAATGAGTTATTCCCTTACAATGTAGAATTATTAACTGTGTTTATGTGGTCAATTTATTTTTACAGTTTCATTCAAACTATTCTTCTCATGTAGTCGTATCTACTTCTAAGGGCTGTTGTAAAAACCACGAGACGTGTGTCCTTGTCGTGGCCAGACGACTATGTTCGTGTCGCTCACCCTCGGCAAAGGGAAAGAGAGCATTCGGCATTCTTCGTAGATCAGCTTTCTCTGTCTTCGGCATGGGGAATGCATGACCGCCACTCATTTCAGTGTCGCAGTTTCTTTCGAACTAAATCCACGTAAAAAGAAATATTTTGCAATATTTTCTTCATTTACAGCAAATTTTGTTTTCTCAGTTATCCCAGTAAATTTCATGTGCGGTATTTCTGGAATTTGTATGAAAAACGTAGGTTTAAAATCATACTTAACATTTGACCAAATCAGCGCGGTTCAATTGACTCGAAGGGAATGAATCCACAGAACTCATTCCGAGTCTTACTGTGTGGGTGAGAGAGTAGGTGGGTGCTGGAAACACTCTTCGTCCAGGGCTTAAGATCAAGAAGTTTTGAACAGAAGAGAGGGGTTATTTCTGGTGGTAGATCAATGTCCGATTTAGACTCTACCAGGTGTAATAAAGAAGAAAAAAATGTGTTCGATATTTTAATCCAGACCAATGTGGAATAATAGGTGGTTGCAGAAGAGCATTAAAACTCTACTGTTGGCTTTGGGTCCCATTTTCAAATGAGTTCTTCTCCTAAGTCCAATTCATGCATAGACAGGCTAATCGGGGCTGGACCTACAGTTTAAAATGGGATCCAAACCTTTATGTGCCTCTACCAGGTATCAAACTCTGTATCCCTTCATTACAAGGCGACAACGTTACCACTCTACCGTCTGGGAGGACCTATCTTCAAATGAAAAGGGTGTGTGGAGCAGTTCAGGTTTCGATGACATGAACAATTTACTTAAACATCACAGCGTCATCAACAAACTCAAATCCGCGCCGAAATTCTCCTGACAACATTTGCAACTACGAGAATAAACTTGTAAGATCAACAGCGCAAACTGGTGACAATGAATCAAAAATATAAATCAAAGTTTTTTACAATTAGTAGATAAGAAGAATTCAAAAAGAAGTGTTCCTGAAGATACTTTCTATTCTTTGAAATTCAGTTATGGTCAACATTTGACATTGCTCGTCACAGAAGTGAACTAAGTGTCACTTATTCCTCAGATTAATGTATCTCGATGGGTAACCTTTGTTTTACTTGAAGAAAAGCTTTTTTGAATTGTTCAAGTTAAGTTCATTGGTTTGAACAATTCCCATGTCTAGTGCTAGTGCTGAACGATCTTTTCATCATTTCACTGAATTCACTGTTAATGTAGAAATACTCAAGGACAGTAATTGAGAAAAAACTGCTAAAACTGAAGTGAAAATGCAGAAGATAAATTCTACAATTTAGTGATAGAAGAATTCATAAAGGAGGCATTAATAATAATAATAATAATGCTTTTTTAAATTTCTTACGACATGTGCTTCCGGTGCTGTAAAAGTCACGGACCACCCCGGCTATGCCCGTAATGTTGTACGGTTGTGAAACTTGGTCTGTTACTTTAATAGAATAACATAATTTGACATTTTGCCTCGGAGTTGTTTATTCCAGGCCTAAAGTCAGGAAACCCTTTTTGTAAGTCGTCACTATAAACACATTTGTATTTTGGAATGGTTCAGATCACTGATCGACAGAACTTCACTTTTCCACTACCATGTAAGAACTAAGAGTACAGTAGTTAAAAATTAGCGTTTATTTCTGAATTCTGTCATGAATCTCAAATCAAAGTAAGCTGGGGCATATCACATATTCTTACGTATTGTTAGAAACTTGCTGCTCACCAAGAGTTGCAATAGATGTCACAAATGCTTGGAAATCAACACACTCACACTGCGAGCGGCGACAACAGAAGAGACGCAAAAGTTCAAAAATTTTCTTTGTTGGAAGGAAAATTTCTTGTCTTTGCACTTGCAGTTGAGAGTGTTGTATTTCTTTACTTTGAAATTGAAAACTGAAACAATATTAACAATTATTTACAAATAACATTTTCTTGCTAATCATGAAGTTAAGCAGTTGTCTTTATCCCAGAAAAGAGGACATTTCCAAAGTTTCCTAAAAATACCCTGACCATTTTTAGGACCCGAGAAAGAGATTTTGTCTGGGGAAAAGAGAACTTCTGGTAACCCTAAATGACTTGCATTGTTGCACCGGCAGTGAGCCCACATGTGTTTCTCACTCAGGGTGCACTCCCCTAACCCTAATAGTGGAGTCGTCTGTGGCTACGTCACTTCACTTCCATTGGAGATCATCCCCTGAGCGGTCAGCTGTATCATCCACCAAATCCTCCCATCTCATACTTGCAAATTCTGCAGCCAAGGACCCACCATTTTGACTTAGACATCGGAAAGGGGAGAGGTTCAGTTGACCCCCTGTAAATTGGCACCTCGTTCATTTCAAGTTACCAAAAAAAGAAAAAAAACTTCTACTTTTGATGTTATTAACAAAGTTAAGTTCATTATTATTCGAACAGAATAACGAAGTAAAAAATGCATTAAAAAGAAAAAAAAATTGAGTGTAAAGTACAGGAACCAGTTTATGTTTTCATCTTCTGCCATTTTAACCAAAGAATAAATGTTTCACAGTTTTCAAAATTCCAAAAATCAGTTTTATGTGAGAGGGCACACAACATAAACACTATGGCAAAAGTTTCCTAGTACCTTTTAAAGGTTTTTTTTTTTTAACTAGGTGTATAAAAGTTAATAACAAAATAGAATAACTATATATTTCGGTACACTAACTGTGTGAAATGTAAAAAAAAAAATAATAAATAAACAGTTGTGCTGGATATTCGCTATTTGGTGAATCAAGTAGAAAAGTCTTCCCACACATATAATAATAATAATAATAAATTTGGAATGAAATTTGTTTGTTTTAGTTAGTTAATACTAGTTAACATTTCTACTATTCAAAGATTATGAATTGCCTGACCCCCACCCTCTTACAAAAATGTTTGCTGACACCTATGCACTACACCCACAAGAAGGTGCAGTGTGTTTTTCAAGCACCATTGTTAGTGAAACTAGGTGGTCCTGCAGTAGTTTTCTTACTTCTCTGTAGATGGCAGTAAAGACTAACTCTCTTCTGGTCAACTGGTTAAAATGGTTTATTTCTACGCCAATAAATGGCATCTGACAGCAGTTTGAAGTCAACCATGCTTCGAATGTATACGTGTACTTCGAACTGCCATTAGCACAAAATTCTGCAAACATACATGTGTATGTTGTCCCACCTTGAGCGGTTAAAAAAAGATAGAAGATGCTTGACAACTCTGAACTAGCCTTTGTTTGTTGGTGTGTACTACACCTCAAGATTTATTGCACAATACTCTCCAAAGCTACTAGGATGCTACTTGGATGTATGTACAGAATCTTATCTTCCTATCTTTTGTAGCTTAGAAATAATATTATTTTGTGTCAAATGCTGTTATAATGTGGTTATGGCTGTGCTGGGTATTTTACCTCTCTGCTAAGGAGCTGGGTAAAAATGTGTTGAAACCTGATAGTAAATATCAGAAACATAATTATGAGGAATCATACCGGTTTCTTATTCAACTAAGACTGGTAGAAAGTAGGTAGATGTAAATGCTTTCACAGTAATCATTTTAAGAAAAAAGTGCCTTCTGGTTTCCTCAGTATAAGAGTAGTCAAATATCATAACAATAGTAAAGAATTCATTGAATGTTTGATTAATGTTTATACTTGAACAAAGTTCTTAAATACAAAGTTTTTGGGGTGTTCTTGTGCCAGCAAAGTCATTTTTGAAAATCCCTCTCTTGAGAATGGATATTCCAAATAGCCAAAATTTTGGGGGAATTAGAATATGTTTGGAATTCCTTGTGGACAATTATTACCCTCATTTTGTAAGTAAATATCTGAATGTTTAGTGTCTTTTCCAAAGTAAAACCTATTGGAGTAGGCCAATGAAATACTTGAGTGAAGGAAGTTATTAATGATTCATAAAGGTTCTTCAAAAAGCATTTGTTATTTTATATTGGGTCAGTAGAATATCAGTTATCACTATTGGGAAATTATATCAGTATCAACAAAAAATTCATATTGACAACTGAATACTGTGTTGTTGTACGTCCATCTGCACTGACTTTGTTGGAGAGCTGATTAATGTTTGATGTATGCAGATTTTTGAATACGCTACAAGATTTGTGTAAACATTTTATTAATGTTGCTAATTCACACCACTTGTCAGTCAGGTACATTACTTCGGAACGTAATGCATTAACCTGTAAGGAACATGATAATGTCAACTCATCATCTACGAAAAGTGGAGATATGACAAACCAGCATTCAGCCAGCGATATTGACCCATCTCTAAATTTATATTCATAAAAGACAAAAACAAAATACCAGAATTGTACACTCCGTCAAATCGTATCGAAATGTATTGTATTGTGTAGTAATCGTAACTGATCCCTTATACAAATATTGTTTTATAACAACATAAGCCGAAGTAGAGAAACTTTTAGCTAGTTCTTATTTTCTCCCTTCAATTTTTAGATTCTGCATCGAAACGTAGATTGCGTGGAGAGAAAGCCAAATGGGTTTCTAACTGGAACCGTTACTATTAAGTGTAAGGACTTTCGCATCATCCACTTGGACGTAAACACCTATGAGGAATTTGTCAATGTCGCCAACTCCATTGAACGGCTATCATCTCTAAGTAAGTATAATTTGCTATTTTAGAATCTATTAATGACATAACAGAGTTTAGATTTTAAATATATCATCATTAGAGCTGTAACTTTGTATTTTATTAATAGTCTTGGGAGTAAAATATTTTAGTTGCATAGGGCCTGTAACTGTCTGTTGCATTCCAGGAAAGGATTGGAGATAGGGTGGGATCATTATGCAGGGTAAGCCTAAAAGAAATAGACAGTTTCAAAGTTTTACAGAAACAAGAGTTTTAATAACATGTCTGAAATACTCACATGGTTGGAAGATTTGATTTGATTTGATTTAGTTTATTTTACTTCGCGTTTTGTGCCTCTTGGCTAATTTGCGAAGATGGGGATGAGTGACGAAATGATGAAATTGATGAATGGACATTCACAAACAACCAAGCCCGACCGGGATTCGAACCCGGGACCCTTGGCGTCGCAGCGCGATGTGCTAACCACTCGGCCACAGGGTCGGGCACATGGTTGGAAGAGTATGTCCTGAAGTTTACATGGATAAGTTGTAAGTGTTCGTGTATGACCCTTTTGTAATACGACAGATATCAATGCGATAGTCCAGTTCTTCCCAAACACGTCTCAGCATGCACAACAGCAGCTGTTGTGATGAATTGTTTAAGATCGTCCACACTTGTAGGAAGGGAAGGAACTAAAACTGGGTCCTTAATGTATCCCCACAAGAAGTAATCACACGGTGTTAAACCACAAACACACAAAATGGCTTTTCTACCTGGCTAGCGGGAATATTGCTCGACTGACTTCAAGGCCACTCAAATGAGGCTGACATCACGAAAGCAAACAAAAAGTGTAGGTCATATAGTTGAAGACTTTCTCTATAAAACAGGACTAAATGCTTCCTGATAAAACAAACAGTTTTTGATTTATGAAACGTTTAATCTATTTCTTTTAGGTTCACCCTGTACAATGGTAGCAATAGCATGCAATGTTCATTGGACATTATCTGTTGTCTGTTGCTTTTAACTAGACTTATTCTATAGTGGAACCACATGCAAAAGAACCTGCGTAGACCTGCGACTCCTGAACATTGTACTCCTGCATGGAGGAAAGGGGCAGAATGGAGCATGCTTCCTTATGGCCCTAGTTGAATGGATGAAGGGGAATGTGCGCAAAGAATTTTGGCCGAAGGTTCTCTTGTTTGTGGTCACTCTGTAAACTACATTTTGAGAGAGGATCTCTTCTCTCATCTTCAGGTTAACAAATTTGGTTTTTGCTGGTGGTAGGAATTGAACATATGGCAGACCTTTGATTTCACTACAAATCCAGTGCTCCTACCCACTAGCTAATTGTGCAATGAAGAATTCTGTACTAATTTCTGCTCCAATTGTGCTTCTATTTATAATTTTTAAGGAGAGGGAACCATATTTGCTTTAGTTCTACACTGGGATGACTTGGAGGGTTTTGGCACATTGCTATATCTTTGATTATCCCTGGTTTACAATCTAGTTCTTTGTGTAGTACTGTTATGTTGCTGCACTGAATTCTATGTGATTCCTTCCACACCTTTGTGTGTGTGCTGCTTGTGTTCATCTATTCTCTTCTGTAGACTGTGTTCTAATTGCAACTGGCTTTCTCTGCTATATTCTGTGGAACAGCCAATCAGAGCGAAAATTTTGTCATGTGAAGATAATTAATCTGTGTTTGGCAAAGGAAAGTTTTTTGTCTGTGGTTTCTGAGTGTTTGCTGTTTCTTTACACTGCTTGATGAAAGAAAATGTGCATTCATGTTCAATAATATCTTAGGAATTTATCCAAAGTGATGAGATTTGTGCTCAACAAATGTGATTAGCCTGTAATGAAAATCCTTATATAGGGTGAGGCAGTCAAACGGGAAGATTTAAAAAAATTCACAAAAAATAGAGAAAGCAAATATTTGTTAATTTTTGAACATGAATGTACTGTACATGAGTTGAAATTGCTAGTGTACCTGAAAAATTTTCATTTTTTTGATATGGTGTCAGTAAGATTGTGTCCTTGGTTTTGCACACATTGTCGGAGTCTCAGAGTAAATCCGCCCATGACGTTGCAAG
This sequence comes from Lepisma saccharinum, assembly GCF_977018435.1. Lineage (NCBI taxonomy): Eukaryota > Metazoa > Arthropoda > Insecta > Zygentoma > Lepismatidae > Lepisma > Lepisma saccharinum. The sequence continues at coordinate 68,391,903 of NC_139238.1, read as the reverse complement.
AGGCAGTCAAACGGGAAGATTTCAGGAATGGCTGGCGGGGCGTGGTTGTGGGTTATGAGAGCGAGGGGCATGACCTTGAGCGGTAACACAGTGACGGTAAATGCTGGACGTTATGCTGACATATTGGTAACATTTTTCCTGCCTGTCCTTGATGACTATGACCCAAACAAAGAAACACTTCCAGCAAGATGGTGCAACTAGCTATACTGCCAGATTGTGTATGGATGTGCTTATACTCTCATTTCATGGTTGTCGTATCAGCACATTTGGCGATATTCAGTGGCCTGCCCATTCACCCGATTTGCCGGCTCCTGACTTTTTCCTTTGGGGTTACCTAAAATCCAAAGTATTCAATTACAACTATCTCAAGAACCAGGGATAATTTGAAGGAGCCAATTCGACAAGAGATCCACAACATTCCATTAAAGATGCTACAAAGCGCCATGGGCGGATTTACTCTGAGACTCCGACAATGTGTGCAACACCTAGGATGCCATCTTACTGACACCATATTAAAAAAATGAACATTTTTCAGGTACACTAGTAATTTCAACTCATGTACAGTACATTCATGTTCAAAAATTAACTAATATTTGCTCTCTCTATTTTTTGTGAATTTTTTAAATCTTCCCGTTTGAGTGCCTCACCCTATATTACCAGTGCATTAAATGTTTGACATATTTAGTTGAAGAAAATAATTTTTTTTTTTTTTTTATGAATGAATCCTGCGAATCTCATGCATGAATTTGCATACCAGAGTTCATTAAAAGCTTGTTAATTACACCTTCATTACCATATTTTCTTTCAAGCCAATTTGTAACCCATGCTTTTTCTTAATTCTTTATAATATTTAATTGCAGTCGTATTTATTCTCCTACTCACTCGTCCATCTTTTTAGCTTGTCTGCTCTGTGCAATACCTTGTGGGAACAAAAGTGTAATGACAAGTACAGTAATACAAGTATCGTGTGAGGTAAAAACTAGTGGATGAGCCAGTACCACACAACAAGTCCAAACCCAACTGGAAAATCCAGCAAGAGATCTAGCCTTGTGTGACTCAGGCTTAAGTCCAATTTACCAAATCCTGATTTCATTCCTGTGACTTTCTCATTTTGAATACTTAATTTGAAAAGGGGTTGGAGCCTTAATTGTGCATGCAAATGTTAAAGTTAAATTTCATTTGATATTGCAAAACTATTTCATTATGTAGTTTGTAGATGATCCATAACATATTGTGACGTTGAGATGTCCTTTTCTAGGTACAACAAAGTTTTAAGTGACATTGAAATTTTTAAAAAATTTCTTGATTTATTTTTATAGAATGGAATCATAATTTCTACAAAAAATCAACATAATAATATTAATTTCTGCTCCTGCATATCCAAATGGTTAACACTCTAGACTTAGATGTGAGCAGTCCAGGTTCGATTCCCAGTGCGAGCCCCAGAAATTTCGGTGTTGACCCAGCATAGTGAAGACAATTGGTGAAATACTTGGGAAAAAAAAGTTGCAGACTCCAGTCTTGAAAGACAGAAAACATCAGTCATGGGACTCAAACCACTGACCATATGTCACCAATGAAAAGAGCTGCTTGGTGGGCCCTGACCCTCAGAGGGCTGTTCCACCACAAGTTTAGTTTAGTTGAGTGTTTTTTAAATATGAATTAATCTTTAGCAAAGAAGGCTTCTTTTCACGTGCAAGTCTCTCAGCACTGAAGGTATCCAAATGTTCAGTACTGTTCCAAAAGTAAAAGATGAAAAACTAGTGTGTTCATTTTGTTTTCATATCACAACCTTATTAAATTCATAATTTCCACTGTATATACCATGTTGCTTTTATTTCAGTTCAAACTTGAAAAATAATTGTGGTGATTTATTTTCTTGTAGATGACCCTAGTCGTCACTACCCTTTCTTCTACAGACCAATGTATCCAATTCTGGAAGATGGTTGGACAGCCTTTCGGCCTGAAACTGAGTTTTCAAAAGTTGTTCAGTCTGATGAATGGAGAATTAGTTACGTGAACAAGGACTTTGCTGTAAGTAATTTTTTATGATGGGTAACTATGCTTTAGCATATACTGTGACTGAAAATTGTACGTAACACACTAATTTGACTTGGCAGTGTTCAATAATCTACCAAAACTCCACAGGTTAAATCAAAACATTTTGTTCCATTGGCAGAAAAAATGCCTGACAAATACCTTTATATTTTTTTTATTTTGTGCCATAGAGTAAAACAAGAAATCTTCATACCTAATGTTAAGCATTTATTTGATAAAATCTTCATACAATTTTGTTGATACTGCACATTCATTATTTCATTGATGACTTCATCACAAGTGCAATGTCCATTATTGCCGGCCCGAGTGGCAGAGTGGTTAGCACATTGTGCTACAATGCCAGGGGTCCTGGGTTCGAATCCCTGCGTGAGCATGGGTGTTTGTGAGTGTCCATTCATCAATTTCATCATGTCATCACTCATCCCCATCTTCACAATTTAACCAAAAGTGGCACAAAAATCGATGTAAAATAGAGCAAATCAATCAATCAATCACTTTGACTTTATTTTCTGCCTCTTTACTCAGTACCAAGCTGTTTCCATGCTCATGAAGGGGAAAACTACACAACAAAAGCAGATACATTATACTTAACCTTGTTGAATTTTTCAACAATGAAGCAAAAAAGGGGAGTTATAGCTACATGGGAACACTTGCACAAGGGATGGGGAAAATTTTGGTCTGCAATGACTGTGAGAGGAGTAATGACATGACTGTCCAGTTCACGCATTAATACTGTTTTATCTTCTTGGTACAACTGTACTTCACTCCCCCAAATGACGGATCAAACAACTAGGAACAATATAGTAAGATGTTATCTCTAGAGTAATATATTTTATTTAGGGATTGCCACAAAATTCGGATAATGGATATCTGGATATCAAATTATCTGATATGCATTTCAGATGAAAAGGATAATCTGAATATTCAGATAATCAAATTATCCGGATATTGAGATAATCTGTGTATGCTGATTGCTATTTACTCTTTCAAGTTCAGTGAATTATTCTGGTAAGAATGGTGTCTAAAATTAAGGAAATAATTACGAAATAAAGGTTTGAGATTATCCTTGCACAAATGATCTATACTGCATCTAGTAATGCAGAGATATCTTTTAGAAAAGAAGGTAAATATCTAAAGAATATGCTGAGAATCAGTAAACTGATAAACTAACAGATTTGGTGACCGATTCATGGAGATGGAAGATGCATGAGAATGTTGAATAAAATAATATATGCAAAGGCCGTAACATGAATGAACGATAAAGCATTTGAATGTATCAGATATTCAGATATTTTGGTTGATCTGAATATCTGGATATTTCAGATAATATGATTATCTGGATAATCCAAATATCCAGATAATTAGGATATCTGGATAGAAAATTATCCAGTATTCGGATTTGGCCTTCCCTAATTTTGTTGTGATTAACTCTTGCATTAAATTGTTATGGAAAACAATTATCTACAAATTAACCGATATCAGCTCTGAGGAACTGCAATACTCAAGGAAAAAAGCTGTAACCTGTGCATTCCGTTAGTCCTACAATTTTGCAGTACATACATACGTGAGGTAACTAAACGACAGCAATGAGTATAAATTATTCAGAGAGCTCTACCAGTAGGTATCTGGTGATTTCACGGAGGTATGTGATGTATGCCCCCTGTGACGTCTTGTTTCAATTCGATCTTGTTGGCAATCCGTCACAACCCATTCTTTTTTATTATTATTATTTTTGGAAGTACGTGCGTTCCCTTGGATATCGAGGGTGGTGTTAGCAATGGGCTGTTTGACTTGGGATTCTCTTCCACCATTGACAAAATAACGTTTGTAACAACCAGGAGCTGATGCTTGAGCCCTCAGTCTCCATTGTAGACAACAATTATAAATCAACAGGTCTTTGAAGGGTTTTACAGTAGCATAAGCAAACAGTTGGGAGGTGTAAGGGAATATATATAGGTCGGATCACAGCAAACTTGTAATTGACACAATTGGAGGGTATAAAAAAGGTCATAAACATTGCACGAATATAGAATATATGTTGAGAACTGTTCTGAAATATGGAAATAATACATAAAAATAATTAAAATATGTAAAATATTAGCCAAAAGCTAATATATGTACAAATATGGAATGTGAAAATGGAATTTTTCAAGTCTACATACTATGATGAGCAAAGATAATACAAAATACGAGGTCTGATAATTAAGTTCACGAACTTGCTACCGTTTAGCACTGAAGGCAGCACTATACAAGCAGCTCTATAAGATTTTGTAACCTTGGTATTTCAGTGTCTCACAGCAGTATTTGCATAGACATGTGGTGGATTTGTGCTGAGTGGCGGGCATTGTTGTTTGTGCTTGTGTGTGTGTGTGCTTTTGTGAAAATGGCTGAGGTGGTATTAGAGCAACGAAGAAACATCAAATTTTTGGTGAAACTGGGCAAGAGTTGAAGTGAAATACAGGAAATGTTAGTGCAGGTGTATGGTGAGAATGCCAAGAAGAAAACAACATGTACAAATGGATTAAACAGTTTTCTGAGGAAAGGGAACAAGTGACCGATTAAGAAAGGCTAGGGCAGCCATTAACGTTGTTGATAACCTTTTTGATATCCGAGGGATTGTTCACTATGAATTTGTACCACCAGGACAAACAATTAACCAAATGTTAACCAAATGTACCATTTGGTAGTGCTGCAAAGGTTGCGTGAAAAAGTGAGATGCAAACGACCGGAACTTTTCGCCAACAACTCACGGCTCGTGCATCACGACAATGCACCTGCACACTCGGCACTGTCTGTACGCGAGATTTTGACCAGGAAACAAATATCTTTGGTAGACCATCTGCCATACTCACCTGACCTTGCCCCCAATGACTTCTTTCTTTACCCGAAGATCAAACAAGTTTTGAAAGGAAGATATTTTGATGACATTAAGGCTAATATGATGGCAGCTCTGAAGGCCATTCCAGAAACAGAGTTCCAAAATTGCTTCGAAGGGTGGAGTAGGCATTGGCATCGGTGTATACTGTATAGCTTCCCAAAGGGAGTACTTTGAAGGTGACCACAGCGCTATTCATCAATATAGAATGTAGCATATTTTCTAGGATAAGTTTGTGAACTTAATTGTCAGACCTTGTGTAACTGATTCCAGCCTCATATAAACATGTATTTACATATAAATCTGTTCCCTGCTTATTATATATATATATTTTTCAGGTATGCCCAACTTATCCTAGTGCTGTTGTTGTTCCTAAAGCCATTGATGATGATACCTTAATAGCCGCTGCAAATTTTCGTCAAGGAGGCCGTTTTCCTGTCCTAAGTTATAGACATGAAGGAGGCGTAAGTTCTGTCTTTCTTTACTTTTCTTTTTATTTTATGATTGAGATTCTGTTGTGGCATTTAGGTTTACTAAAGGTCTTCTCTACTGTTATGGCAGCCGCTCTATATGCTGGCAAGGGAAGTGGGGAAGCGACCAATCCAGCACGATAAGAGACGCAGGTTCACGTAGTACATCCCAACCGCCACGTCATATCTATCGACACCACTGCTGTTGTCTGGTTGGTCTGTGGCATAATCCCTGCTCCCCACTTCCCTTGCCAGAACAAGAACCAGCCGCTGTAACAGTAGAAAAGACCAGTGTCGTATGCTGGGTGCAAACCTGGGCTATGTCTTCATATCATAATGTTCAAATGGGAGACTCTTTTTCATTCGGTTTCTTGGATTTTGAAGTAATGTGACATAAAGATACATACATTACCATTTAGAAATAATTATAAAAATGTCACTGTTCCATTACTATAGAAACAGTTAGGAAAGGATTTGAAATATTGCATGGTTATTTATAAAATTGTGAAATATTTATGTAGGCCTACGTGCAAGAATAAAATATATAATAAACTTCTTACCTTGAATATTTAATTTGAACAGGAACTCCATTCTTCTCTTGGCGACCTCTGTGGTAAATTAGTTATTAGGACAGCGTACTACGATGCCAGGAGTCCCAGGTTCAAATCCAGTCATGGACATGGGTATTCTTTGTGAATGTCCCTTCATAATTTTCATCGTATCATCACTCATCCTCATCATCAGTGAAGTGGCAGAAAAGCAATGCTAAATAACAAATCAAATTCATTCTTCTCTTCCTTGGGATTCCAGAGGCCTGCATTTCTTCACGATTAGAAGCTTATCCTCATGCAAAAGTCGAGTAAATTGTTTCGTCAGACATCAATAGTTCATTAATTATGTCACTCATTTTCATTCACTACACGACACAGCACAGATCATTCAAAACATACATAATTCACTTATTCAATACACTAAATAAAATCCACGCAGTAAGAAACCTAATTTCCACTCACGAAATGACCTGCCCTTTATCATCCCTGGCCAGTCAGTCTACCTCAGTATAAACAAAACAGCAGAGGAGTTGAAAACATCTTCACCATTGTAAAGTGTGGTTGGTTGAAGGTCAGTGGGCTGTCGTTTCTGCATGTGTTAGATGGGACAGTTTTTTTTTTTTGGCTCAGATGAAAAATCCCCTTTCATATGTTACTCTATTCCCATTCCTGTAATAGTAGTTTTGTTTCAAAATTTCCCTTTCCTGGTAAAAATCCCATGCTGGTTAGAGAGTTTAGTACAATTGGCATTGCTTTGAGGCTCTACCGCTGGGAAAACTGAAGACAGAAGTCTTCAGTGAACGTAAGCCCTGCCGTCGACTCGAAAATACTCCAAAATGGTGTAGTTCTAGTGACAAGTCACCACACTTGCATGGTGGTCTTACAGCCACATCTCAATATTATGTTCCCAATTATGTGAAATCAGAATCACTTTACCATTTACCATAAGAAGTTCTAAGGACCAAATTGCATTAAAAAAAAATAATAAATAAAAAAAAAATAGCAGAAGGTACAAGGGTAAATCGAAAAGTCTTTGTCCCAATTTTTTTACAGCTGAAATAATAAACATGCAGGGAAATCAAAATATAGGAATTGTTCTATGCACCTTGCAGTATTTTAAAACATAATCACCACAGCGTTTCAGGCATTTGTCCCATTGCACCACTAGTTTGGAGATGCCACTGTTTTAGAATTCGGCTGGTAGATCGTGGAACCACCGCCGGACAGCAGTCTTCACTTCGTCCTCGTAAATGAACCTCTGTCCTGCCAGGATACCCCAAGGATTCGTGAACCGCACACTTCTCAAAGCAAGACACTTATCCCTATGTCGGCTGCATTTCCCTATGGATCTTGATGGGCTTTCGTCCCTTACTCCATAGAAAACGAATTATGTTTCAGTACTCATACGACATGGACATGTTGAGTGCTACAGCCATCTTTGCAAATTGACAGCAGCACCATGCCACGAAGCAGCCGAGAGTTAACGCTGGGCTGTTGCAAGAAAAAGTTATTGCATAGAATTGCGTAGAATGTACGAGGGCAAATCAAAGAGTGTTTGTGCCTAACTATTTTTTCCCAGATTACAAACCATAAAAGAAAAACAAGATATATATATACACAATCTTCTACGTACTTTTTGCTATTTTTCCAGATAATCACCACACCTGTTGAGACACTTGTCCCCCTGTACCACAAGTTTCGCAATGTCCGTTGCATAGAAGGTGGCCGGATGATCACGGAAACAACGACGAACAACATTCTGCACTTCGGTGTCATTCGTGAACCTCTGTGCTGCCAAAAACTTCTTCAATGGACCAAAAAGATGGTAATCACTGGAGGCTTGACAAGATTACTCCCACCCCCATTGACTGAAGTTTGGCGATTGTTTTTTTTCGTGGCGTGTGGTTTCGCATTGTCATGGAGGAAGACCACATTGCTCACTTCACGAATTCGCTGACGCTTTTTCCTAATGGCTGCTCACAGATGGGAGAGTGTGGGACAGTAGCACTGATAAACCCTTGTCCCCATACACTGGCTCCATTTCTCTGTGGATATCTGTGGCTGTTTGTCCTTTGCACCATAAAAAATGAATAACACTTCACTGCTCATATAGCGTGGACTTCCTGAGCACTCCGGCCATCTTTGCCAACTGATAACAGCACCGTGACGTGGAAGAAATCTGAAGTTACAATAGGGCCGTTCCAAGATGTTTAAGCATCTAAAAGTATCAGGGCATTCTATCATCAGCATTATTTTAAACAAATCAACCTAATGTGTTATGAAAGTACTTTATGAGTAGGACTAGAATTTTTATAGCAACAAAATATGCAAAATAAAAAAGCCACTTCTGACCTGAAATTTCCATAAATATGCCCTAATGAGGACACAAATTTCTAATCCAGAAACTGGGTTCCCCCATTGGCTTCATTACACCATTCCATGAAGGCACATGGAGGATGGGAGGTGTGTAAAGGTAGACATTGTGGAGGTGATGTAATCAGCACCACTTACCCAGCCATAGTCCCCATTTATTAGAGATTTGAAACCCAAGCAAATTTGGAAAAATTAATACCTGCAAGGGTAGTTTGAAAAGTAAGGTAAAGGAAGCAGAGATGGGTAATCGAAATCAATGCACGGTCGATAAGTTTGATCCTTCACAAATGAGCCCTTGCAGAGTTTCAGCCCAGTGCATTGTGAGGTTATTGTTCCACGACGCAAAGTGTTTTCAAAAATGATGAACAAAACCACCAGGACATTGTACCTGTTCACATGTCAATGGTTTCTGTGGATAAAATCCATGAACTTAAGTTCAAATTGTTGGATCATACACCCTGTTTGCTTGATCTAGCTCCCTCTGACTTGCATTTGTTCCCTACCCTCAAAGATGGTTCGGTGGACAACAATTTTGCAATAATGATGAAGTGATTTATGCTGTGAACAGCTATTTTGCAGACCAGGAGAAATCATTTTATAAACAATAACCTCATAATGCACTGTGCTGAAACTCTACAAGGGCTCATTTGAAGGATCAAACTTATCGACCGTGCATCAATTTTGATATGGTGCTGCCATACCTTACTTTTCACACTACCCTCGTAGCAGACATGCAACGGACTGAACCACAAGTGGCTCTCCTCATGGGATTATACAAGATTAAAAAATAATAATAAATAAGGTAAACAATTAAAAAATATGAAATTATCTATGTACTGTATTCCAAACATGCTGAAACATTTTCCTCACTGCATGAGCTCTGGCTTTCAATGTACAACTACTGCTTTCAAATGTAAATGATAACCTATTTTCAGCCAACAAATGCTTCAACATAGAAAAGCTTCTTTCTATTTCAACTTACACACTTAGTAAATAGCTGTGTGTCAAGGATAACCACAATGCCTTGAAAATGCAATAATGTGCAGAATTGTTCAACTGAAAAATTGTTGTAATATGTTCTATGAAGTAGAAAATGACCAAGATCAGTGTCACTGACTGAGGCTTATGCTTACAACAATAAAAAGAAGCATAAAACTAGTTGGTTAAATCAGGAGAACTTTTGTGTTTAATTTTTCTGTGCCTGGTGTGGTGCAAATATACAACACATTTGATCGTCCGGTAGATTCTGCATCACAGACAAAGTGAGAAGTCATAAAATATCATTGTTGCCTAGCATTCAAGGGGTTCCAGGTTTGATAGGCTTGCCAAACCTCCCAGAATGGCCTGGAGGCTCCTGGAATCGAATTTGCTCTCCTGATCTCCCAGATAAATGTTGTGATCTCCCAGAATTACGAGATTTAGTATTATCTTTTATTATTATTAATAACGGTTCAGATCTCACTTTATACTGTAGATCCAGCCATGATTAGCTTATCTGTGCACAAAGTAGTCTTTAAAACAACAATTCAAATTTAATTCAATCAGTGCGTGTAAAATGATTGTGTTCCAAAGTGAATATTCCTGATAACGCAGAGAAGACTACGATATACGAGGGTAATTCGGAAAGTAACCACCATTGTGGCATGGTGCTAGTAGTAGTGGGCAGAGCGCAACTGTGGTTACATTATGCAATCTGTGATTCAGTAAGCTTCCAGCTGTGCTAGTGAGAGCATCGTAGTGCCGTGCGTGTGCTGGTTATAACGTCACAAAATGTGTGCTGCCATCGAAAATCCCGCCAAATGTGAGGTACGCGGAGTCATAAGAATTCTTTGGGCAATAAATCTCACATTCATCGTGAATTGTGTGCTGTATACAGCCCAAGCATTATGGGTGAAGGTGTTGTGCATCAGTGGATCCGATTTTTCAAAGCAGGAAGAACAAACATTCATGATGAACCTAGGAGTGGTAGGCCTTCTGTAGTGAGTAATCTTATCAAGAAAATTGAAGACAAAGTTTGTGAGAACTGTCAATTCACAATCTCGGAACTTTCTGAAATATTTCCGAACATTTCTTGGACTCTGTTATTGTTATACGAGGTTGTCACCAGAAAATTAGTCTACCGGAAGTTCTGTGCTTGGTGCATCCCGAAAATTCTCACGGAGATCCACAAAACCAGTCGAATGGTCTCTTTTTTGAACAGAATATTGACTGGTGATGAGATTTGGGTTGCGTATGTGAACGCTGAGACAAAACAACAGTGAATGGCATGGGGTCATACCGGTTCTCCAAACAAGCCGAGGAAAGCCCGTCAAACTTTATCACCGAGGAAGGTTATGGCCACCGTGTTTTGGGATGCTAAGGGAATCTTGCTTGTGAACTTCATTTAACATGGTACGATAATCACTTCTGAAGTTTACTGTAACACTTTGTAGAAACTGAGAAGAGCCATCCAAAACAAATGTCGCGGTCTGCTGACATCTGGGGTTTTGTTCATGCATGACAATGCTCGCCCTCACATTGCTCGGCGAACACAAGACCTTTTGCACCACTTCAAATAGGACGTTTTTGATCAAGTCACGTACATCCTGGACTTGGCTCCTTCTGATTTTCATCTGTTCACTCAGATGTGTGAAGAAGTGGCTTGGGGCACAGCACTTCGCTGACAATGAGGATCTTTAAAATGCTGTGATGGGTTGGTTGAATTCCCAGGCAGTCGAGTTTTATGCAGAAGGGATTGGTAAGTTGGTGAAACGCTATGACAACTGCTTGAATTTACATGGTGACTATGTTGAAAAATAGAGGACAGCTGTACCTTTCAGATGTAAAGTAAAAATTTGTTGTATCTATGCGGGTTTTTTATTTACAGCCGAACGTCAGTTTCTTTCCGAATGACCCTCGTATAATGTAAACATTTAGTATACACACATTACTTAACAGGAGAATTGTATGTGATAATGTTTTCCTGTGGAAGTTGATCAGGAGTGACTGTCATTGTTATTAGTTACTAGACAGGGGCGTATCCAGAAAGAAAGTTTGGGAGGGGGCCCAGCCAGGATGGCCCATCCTCCAAGGCCTATGGCATGTCTCCTCTATAATAATATGATGATAGTTATCTCTATTATTATCATTATTATTGTGTTTTTTTATTCTTCGAATCGTAATTTCAGAATTGAATATCTGTTGACACTTTTCAGAAGTGGTATGAAATATTTCACTAAACTCTTCATTTGAAATTTCACGAAGTCTCTGAAGCAGTTCTGTGACGTATGTTGGCTAAGAAAGAGCAGAGATTAAATTGTGGTGAGGACTCTAAATACTTCAACAACCGTACAGCAAAACTAAAAACCTTCTCTCAGATAAAGAGTACAATTAAGAAAGTCCCCTTTTTCAACTTCGGCTAGAAGATCAGCGATGGTTCACTCGGACAGCTCCACTTAACTGACAAGGTTTTAAAGAAATTTAACAAAAACATGAAATGAATCATGTTTTTCTAGAAATTGAGTTTCACACATTGACAATAGTTTTTTTTTCTTTTTTTAATGTCTGGTACATAATGCAATGTACCGTATTTGTATTTAGTATTTCACCTCTGCATATATTATTTTTAAAAAGCACACATCAATTTCACTTACTGTACCAACACAGTTTCTCACTGAAGTCAGATTTTCAGGTGAAACTAAAAGAAAAACCTTTTAGTGGATGGTCTATCTGGACCCCCTGGATAGACCCTTGTTACTAGATACTGTATACTTTAATGCAGCAGCGGCTCTAAGGGGAGAGCCACCGTACCATGGCTCTACCCTCAGAAAAAGCATTTGCTTTGATAAAATATAGTTAAATTAATACATTTACAAACAAGGAGATTCGAATCTCGGAAGTGTTCGAACTTACGGCCGCCTCAATCCCTGCGCTCCATCCCCAGCTGTTCTCACACTTGCTCTGGGCTATCGGCACCAACACAGTGTGACCCATGCACAGAGGCATGAAGAAGTCTCTGCAGCAAACAGGGAAGGAGGTGGTAGCCATAAGACAACCAGCTGAGCCAATTTTATGCTGGCACGACGTGAGAGCTTTCGCATTGTTTTGACATAGTTGCAAACTTCAGAGAGAAGTGGCTAATCCTGACCGATTTGTAATACTCATTGGAGAAGTAATTCGCGAGAAAGATGCTTTGCTTTTCCTGCCTACTTGGGAAGAACGAAAGTAATATCTTCCCAAATTTATGTAACCATTTAGATGCATCTGAAGAGCCATCCAGACTTTTTTGTTATCAATTTCTTCCTTAAGATAAGACATATCCCTTGCTCTCACACACACATGTTGCAACTAACGTTGATTATATTGAAGAAATTTTCTGTAAAAAAGAATTGTCTAATGCACATTATCAGGGGATTTTTTACTTCAATATTTGGAAAAAATCTGATGGAAAATCTATCAGTATAAGAATTTTGCTTGGAGAGATAATTCAATTTCTTGCATTGAATTTTAAAAATTGTAGATCCACCATTCATTTAGCAGATAATCATATTTTAGTTGTTAGTAACACCGATTGTTGATGTACTGTCTGCCGTGCTTTGTTGCAAATTATAAACAAAGCATGGCGAGAAAACCATGTTCGACTTGATGTCTCTAATTGTTCAGTGTTTTTCTTTTTAGTGAAGTGAAAGTGTCCGATGGAGTATGACAGGAAGGGTAGTGAGTGATAATTTGGTGGTTCTTTTTCAGAGTGTGTTGATGCGAAGCAGCCAGCCTCTTACTGGTCCAAATTCAAAACGATGCAAGGAAGACGAGCGTGTCATCAACTCTGTACTAGGTCCTGGGAAACGAGGATATATCATTGACACACGCACACAAACTCTCGCACAAACTGCAAAGGTAATATGGATATTTATTCACAGTTGGAGTAAATTTAACAGTGTAAATATGTTGTTAATGCAAATTGTGAAGTAGTTGATTGTGGCACGCCTTTTCTGTCACTCAAAGTTTTGCATAAATTTTTGAGTCATTTGTCAAGGAATTCAAAGGATTAAACCGACAGATGCATGAATAAATGAATTAATTAATTATCCAGTATCCAGAATTGATCATTTCTAATTTTATTGTGAATCAAAATGTTCAAAATGATACATACAGCTTAATTCTTATTTTACATTAGCTGATTACTACCTGGCGTTACCCAGGTATTAATTTATACCAATCTTCTATTAGACAGGAAAATAATGAATTCTAACTACACTGTAAAATGAACTTGGAGTTGAACGGCATTGGGACTGTCACTATTCATCGTAGCGACCCCATAAACTATGGATTCCATACCAATATCGGTGTATGTAATAATAACATGTAATATGACATGTTTACTAAACTTAATGCATACAAAAAACACAGTTTTTAGAAAATACAGAAAGTAATAAAAGTTTAAAATGTGTCATTCTTAAGCTATTTCTTTTGTAATGCAACTTTGCTTCCCTTTTTTCTCATGCCCTTTCCCTTCTCTCATTTCCATTCCCCCTTCTGTGTGTGTCCACACAGTGCATTGCAGAAAAAAAATAGTTTGTGGCAGTAGGACATATATATCCATATAATAAAACAAATTATTATTAGTAGGGCTCGGAAGTTGATGAGAAATCATCTTTTTTTCTGAGCCTTGAAACAATGCTGAACCTGATATCAGTCCGTTTTCCATAAGTTAGAACCAGAAAACATTGAGTGGTATTTTGCATTTTTCAGCCTTTTTTTACTTTTAGGTCATTTACCAGTTGTTTTTTTTTTGCCATCTTTATTGCATTTTTCTTCATTTTTGAGGTTTATTTTTCTTCTCCCCCTGTTGCTTCTTGAATGTTAAATACATTTGCTAGCATAATTTATCTATTTAAATTTCCTGACATGGTGTTGTTTGGCAAGTTCGAAGAAATCAGGAGTGTTAGTGTGGTTTTTCTTCATATTTTACTAGGGTTGAAGTAATACAATTTTGAAGCAATACCAATACTTATACTCTACTAATTTCCACCGAAAAACCAGTTCAGAGTATTGCTTAATTGAAGTTCTGTATTTCCACATTGCAATTTTAATTGGTTTTCTGATTAATTTAAAAGGACCACTGCCTTCATTGGTCACGCAAGGTTATAGCAGAATGGCTATTTCCAATATATTTCCTCTCTATTTTTCGCTATATGCACTAATAAGGGAGTTATCTATGAGATTAGACTTTTAAATCACCTAAATCACCCTGTATTTTATATTTGTAGCACAAAAATATGGCTAAAAATCAACCAATTCTGTGTTAATGTCAATTTTTTTCTAAATTAATGATTAATGTTAACTAACTTAAAAGTTGGGGAAAAGTAGTGCTTCAATCAGGAATTGTACTTTGATAATAAAAAAACCTTCAGGTGATGATGCAACCCACTGTTTTACCCCCCAAAAAGGCATCAAATCTGTGAAATACTATGGTATTTATTTTAAATTGCATCAGAGAAAATAATAATCTTTTGTATTCTTTCTTTTTCTCATTACAGTCTCGAGGAGGTGGATTTGAAGTGGAAGTGCATTACCCACAGTGGAGGAGAGTACACAAACCAGTAGACAGGCACCACTTTCTGCTAGATTGTCTTAGCAAGCTGGTTGAAGGTAGGCTTCTCCATGAAGTTGGGCATAATTAAGGTTGAATTGGAGCTCAGACCTATTTCAGCAGTGGATTTAAAATATGTTTTAAAAAGTGTGCTGATATTGAAGATCTTAAGGTGGTTATGTAATTATTTAGGATGATTGCATTTACTGCATTGAATTTGCTAGGGATGGAACACATTAATCAGTCCTGTATTGGTTTGTGTGTTTTAAGTTCAATTTATGCTCATATAGGCTATTTGGGACTGGACCTACAGTTTGATGTGGGGATCCTAACCACTGTGCAATGTGCAGTGGTGGATCCAGAAATGGTACTTGGGAGGAGCTATTTTCCTGTGGAAGCCCATTCTAACCAATATTTACATTTTAAATACTCCGTGATCTGTAGGGATTAGCATGCACGGGGTGAAAATAGGAATACTAGGTTTGAATTCTATATAAATAAAAGATGTTTATTATTTTTCTTCCATCATTATTATGTTTTTCCATTGTCATGATAAACTTAACCTTATAAAGATACGATGAAAGTGGGGAAACGATTTAAAAAAGTGTTGACTCTGTTGAGCCAGGAAAATGGAAAGATATAGGCTACATAAAGCATTTATTTATTTAATTAATTTACATTTGAAATGCATTATTATTATTATCAGAAGACCTAAATACAAAGTTAGGAACAAATAATAATTGTTATGATAATTGACCCTCGGTATTATATTATATTATCCATAATGTTTTTCACCAATGATATAAAATATACATTAAATGTATTCAAAAACTCATCTCTGCATTGGGCGGGGAGCAATCACCCCATTGCCCTCCCCGTAGATCCACAACTGGCAATGTGCCTATACCAGGAATCGAACCAGGGCCTTTTGAGTGCAAGGTGTTACCACTATGCCATCAGGGAAGTATTGGTATCAGCCAATCGGTGTATTAGTTACATTACTGATGTTAAAATTTTGTACGGTAAAAATATATATATATATTTTTTTACTTTCTTCTTTTTCTTGTTCATCGTCTTGATGAAATTTTACTTGGAGAATATCAAATTTTGCTCAGAAAAAGGTTGGGTGTTGAGGCTAACAGCCTGGGGTTCTAAGAGTATCATATCATGTTTTAGCTCAATTGGTGAATCTACAATGTGTTTCCATGCTTCCCTGCTATCTTGAATTCAATTGCTTTTCCATCTAATCCAATGGTGAAATCAGTTTTTGTTTGTCTTTATTTGAAAGCTGTAAAATGTTAAATATCTATGTAGGAATTTTTCCCTGTGCTCTTTTTGCAATGGTGCCTAGTAACAAATTTGAATGCTCACACTTTAAAATTCTCAAGTTACATGCAAGATGACAGGTTCTAAAATGGCCCAGATTTGGGGGAGGTGGAGGGGGTACGTATTAAAGGTGCAGCAATTGGACTAATACATAATAATGATGCATGCGTTGATGATCTTCACTCTTTGCATTTAAAGTTATTTGATTGATTCCACACTTTTGACTCACCCTACAGGAAATATAAAATAAGGTTGCAAAGATATGCACTCACTCACAGACTATTAATAAGACTATCAGATCGATAAAACTTCACTGATATTCCTGTATCGAAAGAGTGTTGATCAATATATCCCTTCCTTAGTATAACTAGAGCATCATTCCACATCAAATCATCCAACAGTGGTTGCATGACTATTCTAGAAAAAGAATCATTATTATTGCATAGGTTTCTACGTATTTTAGGATATCAGAACCAGTATCTAAAGATATCTGTTTGGCAGGTACATAGAGGAAAATAATCTATTCGAATCAACTCACTACTAGTTTTTTTTCCACATAGTTTCTGGATCATGATATATTTCATCACCTGCCTGGCAGCTTTGTCAGACATGTACATCCATGAGTGGATTCAAATAGATATCTGAGCCAGTGATTTAAAAAAAATTGTGGACTTGCTTCTCTATTTTTCCAACATTGCTGGTGGGATTTTTTGCTCACATGACTGTTTACAGAAACCTTAATATCACAGAATCTCTTAAAGCTACAAACCTGAAATAAAATCCATTTTGTAGCTATTACAGTGTACTTTCTAAGATATTTCAGTAAGTTTTGTTCAAAATTGCTTCACTGCTGCTAAACTTTGGGTAACAGTTGTCAAAAAAAATGAATTTTTAGGATAGATATTTGAATGAAGGGGTTTTAGCAAAGGCTCGATTTCTTTTTGTGTAGACCAGTACAAATTTCAACTTTTATACTCAACAAGATCAGTCAGCATTGGGTAGCACACGTAGCCTGAAAAGAGGCACTTTTTCAGGGGGAGAGCTGGTAAATGTTTGATTTTTATGTTGCTTTTGGAGTTGTTGTTTGTTTTGAGTCCACTTCATGCCATTTAGGGTAATCATGAGTGGTCCAACAGTTTAAAGTGGGATCCACACCCCTGTGCAATGTGCCTAGACTAGGTTGATTGATTTATTGATTGAATTGCTTTATTTTACTTCGCTTCTTGTCCCACTTTTGGCTAATTTGTGAAGATGAGGATGAGTGATGATATGATGAAATTGATGAATGGACACTCACAAACATTTATGCCCAGACCAGGATTCGAACCTGGGACCCCTGGCATCGTAGCACAATGTGCTAACCACTCTGCCACGGGGGCAGGCATTGAACCTGGAATCCTTCAGTCATAAGACAATGATGTTACCATTACACCATTTTTGAGTAAAAATGAAAAAGCTGACCTCCCTATTGGCATAGTGGTAACATCATTGTCTTTTCATGAGGACCCGTCTGAGATATTTAACCCCAATAATATCAAAATGTTTCACACTGTGGCAATGCTGTCTAAGGCATCAGCTTTGGGCTTTGGGCTCAGGTTACGGGACATGCGCTGGTTCGAGTCTCCTGGGGGGGGGGGGGAGTGTAACAACTTTTCTCCCGAGATTTCAGCCAGTGTATGGGACTGGTGGCCACACACCATCATGAGAAAATTGGGGAGCTAAGTATAAGTAGCGTAACTCAGTCATGGAGACCTACAACAACGACTGGGGGTTTGTCGTGGTGACCACATGTCTCCCCATAACTGCTTGAATGATCTATGTGGGAATGAGGCCAGCAGTTAGTAACCCTGGGGTTCAAGGGCTGTTGCGCCACTTTTTTCTCTCTCAAAATTCCACAAATTGCCATGTTTGAGTCTGTGCTGAAAAAGTAATACATTTCCAAGAAATATTGTTTTATTTACACAAAATGCAGCGGTACCTTGAAATGACTATAGCTCAGAAACTAAATGCCCTAGAGATATGAAAAATATACCGTTGTACGCAGAATGAATCACAGATTTAGACGATATATAATTTATGCACATTCGGCGTGTATATATGGAGGGGAAAAGGGGGGAAATCCCCTGAAAATACTTTTTTTTTAAAAATGGGGTTTCGACCCCCCCCCCACACCCCCCAAACAAGGATATTAAAAGTTCAAAATGCACATAGAAATTATCGCTGGCATGTAAGAAACGGAAAAATATTTGCATCATTGTCGTATGACCAATGTAACTTGAGTTGTACCCCCAAAAGGAATGGCCGGGATGCCACTGATTCAAGCTTCAAAATGCAGCGGTACCTTGAAATGACTATAGCTCAGAAACTAAATGCCCTAGAGATATGAAAGATATACCGTTGTACGCAGAATGAATCACAGATTCAGACGATATATAATGTATGCACATTCGGCGTACATATGGAGGGGGAAAAGGGGGAAATCCCCTCAAAAATACTTTTCTTTAAAAAAATGGTGTTTCCCCCCTGAAAAAAAATATCAAAATTTATGCAAATTTGGAGGGGAATGGAGAAAAACCCCAAAAATTATTTTAAAAAATTGTCACTTCACCCAAAAATTGTCCGTGTACTTGGGCACAAAACGACACCTACGCACAACATTCACGGACGAAAAGCTAGAATGCAGTAAAAATACTTGCAGCTGCTTGAAATTCTATTTTTAGACAATGAATGTTATGTTGCCCCTGTCGCAACTTGTGGACACTTGTGCTAAAAAAAACAAAGGTTTCCTTCATCGCACTTCGAAATTCCATTCTCACAACGCAGATTCAGCAACCAGTCTTCCCCCTCCCGGAAAACTTTCATTTAATTTTGACATCGGATACTGACAAACATTGCTTTAGAACAACAAAGCCGGTGTTCCTTTGTCGACAAAATTTTGACCTTGAAAAGAGACGCAAAAGAGAAGTCCCTTTTCCCGCCTTTTTCATGAAGACAAAAAAAATGCAAAAAAAACATTTCTGTTAAATACATGTGTTAGGAACAATATAAAAGAAATCGAAATTCTAGCCAAAAATAGAAAAGTTATAACGTAAAAACTACGACCTTGACACAGCATCTCGATCGAGATGCTTGGTACAGTGAGGCTTACATTTGGGTATCTCGATCGAGATGCTTGGGTGGCAAAAGGTTAATATTGTCATGCTTTGAAGGGTGACAAGTCCATAGCAAACGAAAACACTGTGCAACTTATGTTGTGGCAGTACGCTGTTGTTGCGGAAGCCGGCATTGCCTGTAAATGTACAATGGCAGCTAACTCTCGTCCATCACAGTGAAGCAATAATACTGCTGAAGGAGGAGTGTTGTGGTCTAATTGTTAAGGTTTAGCATGTTTGCTGTTAGTTCTCAAACCAGTGTATTACCTGTCGTTGCAGTTCCAGTACCAGTGTAGGTGTTCTTATTGGGAGTGACCAGTTAAAATACCACCAGGTCCATTAATGCAATGGAAAATAATATTTTTTTTATTTCATTTGAAATCACATGAATGCTATGAAAGTCTTCTTTGCATTGTTTTGGGTCATTTTTCGCATGTGTTAGTCCATATGTACAGTTGAACCTGAGTTATACGCTGTCAAGGTGAAGAGAAAATAACATGTATACGTGAAAATTATTTGCAAATCAGATTTAGATAACATGTCATATCATTATTAAATTACTGTAACTGCATCTATTTTGAGATACAACATACCGTATAATACAGGTTATTTCTGTCATAAAGTGGTAAATTAACGAATCTAAAAGTTTTATTCTTAAGTACATTACATTTGCCACTTTAATAGTTTTATGCCAATTAGCGTCACTTCCCGTATAAATTTTACTTTCTGGTCAAGCATGTAAATTTTCTTTTTTCTGTTCTCCATGGCCAACCAGTAGCAAATGCAAACTTTCACTGAAGGAACGGTTGTTCTGTTTTTATTATGGAACACAGCAAACCTCAGCTGCGGCATCTTTTCAACGTGAGTGCTTTCGTATCATGATTACATGCAAATTAAAATTAATATCGTGTTCTGAATAACTGCGGCAAATCTTTCTGCTCTGATTTCATGCTGCCTCGCATTGCTTTCTCTGTGACACTGCCGTGCTACACTCGTCTTTCTCGCAACACGAGACCGACCGCCACCATGTCCGCCTATCCTGTTTCATATTTGTGTTTTTGTAACAACATGAATGTATACTTCTGTGACGTTGTAGCTTGGTTACGTACAAATCAACAGTATTTTATGAAAATGAGTACGTGTAACACAGAATTCCGTATAAATGCATTACGTACAAATAAGGTTTAATTAACAGATTTTAAAATTAATATTTTGTCCAGGACCTACAGTAATTTACGTATAGAACAGAATTACGTAGAACTGAGTTACGTATAAAGCAGTCTCAACTGTATGTACATATAAAGCCACTTGTTAGTACATATTAAACCCAGCCCTGGTTATTAGTCATTACCAGTGGTATTGGTTGAAATTTGTTCACGAATATCAGGTAATATTTTTCCGGAGTTTGGGTGTTTCATGGGGTCTGCAAAAATGCTGCATGACAGTTTCGCTGAGTCCAAATGTGCTGGAATTTATGCAAAACTCAATGTTTTAAATATTTTTCTTATTGTTATAATATTCAAGCATTGTCATCGGTATCAGCCCAGCCCTGGTAAAAATCAAATTTGTGGCAGATATACCAATAAAACAAAGTACCGTATTTACGCGTGTATAATGCACACCCTGGTTTTTGATGGGGAAAAGTGACAAAAAATTTTATCTCGTGTATAATGTGAAGTATAATCCAGGTTCAAGAAATGGCTTCTTTAGTTGTAGCTCGTAAAGCTGTTGCTATGTGGACCAAGAGGAGAATATCCTCTTGTGTAAACAGTAAGTCAACCCAAGCCACCTTCCCCCTCTCCCTCCGCTGTGTTTAGCATCCCAGAGCTTTCCCTCTTTAACCATCTTACTTATTATGTAATAGTAGAAAGGGAGATGAAAATTACATTATGGATTTGCAGTGCTCAGGAAGTTATTTTCTGTTATTTCTTACCCAACAAATACCGCTAATACACATCCCATCACATGGGAGGTGAATGCTCGAAGTCTGCCAGAATGGCACTGTTGTTCTTGTGTAGCAGAACATTATATTACAAAGTGAAAAATTGCCTTGAAACTTTTATGTGTGGTTTTGCTCATTATCTCTTTACTTTTTCTAAAAAGAAAACCTTCAAAATATATACTTTTTCCATGACTGACGTAACATTTATAAGAGGCCCATTCAGGACTGTCAAACTAGCAGTTAGCAGAACAAGATTTCTTTCATTAAGGCATTTACACACTCCATATGTCATATTATTTGGCCAGTAATACATTTTAATTATTATTTTCTTTCATCCAAAGTACCACAAAAATCAGAACGTTCCTTAATTTTTTGATGAATTTATTTCAACTGCATTCACATTAGTGTCGCCATCTTGAATGGAATACTGTTGCCATATTCAGAAACTACAGAATTCAAGCTTTACAACGATATATAACATGATAGGGTTCCGTAAACATGGAAAAATATTCCGTGCATAATACGCACCAAGGTTTTTGAGTGCAAAAATTTTGGAAAAAGTGTGCATTATACATGAGTGAATACGAATGTACAATATATAATTTATTATAAATCATGTTTGCATAAGCTGTGTTTTTTTAATTTGACTTATAGGTTAATAAACTGCATTAAATCTGCAGACAGTATTCAGGCTAACCTCAGTTATCCTTATTTCAGCCTGTAATGATACAACATCTTCCATGGATAGATGGCTGTCTCGGCTTGAATCCTCGAACTGGATGTCTCAGATAAAGGATACATTGAATTGTGCCTGTCTAGTAGCTCAGTGTCTTGATCAGGTAATATTGTAAATACTACTTATGATTTTACAACTTTTAAAGAGTAAGATATTCAAGTTCTGGTTGATTATTGCTTTGTTGTCAAATGAAGCAATAGTGATGCTCTATGCTGGCAAGAATTGCAGCAAACACTATACTACAGGTCCATGCTGCTCTGGGAATTTTCAATGTAATGTTTATTCATAATTAGGAGAAGAGAGATGCGGTAGTAGATAAATACGGAGAAAGTAGTACTCACTTTATCCGTGAAACTGCTTTTTTCTTCATTGTTCTATTAATTTCAATGGCTACTGTCACCATCCTCGTTGGAACTTGTTGTACTGTTGCTTGGTATGCTTTTATTGTTCATAGTTCTCCGGCCCCCTCTAGGTGGGCTGTTGTTAACTCTACATTTGTGTCGTCTGCTATTTCCCGGCACTAACTGTTGTAGTAGGGGAATCCAAGTATGGTGTGCCTGTCCGCTATCGATGTTTGGCTCATGTGGAGAGTGCATTCTGGCATGCATTTCCTTGATTTTGGTGTCTACAAGTGTGGGGGCGTTGTGCTTGACTTGTACCTGTTGTATATTATGGCTTTCGTATTTCATGTGTTTAGCCAGACCAGTAGTGGGTTGGTCTTTTTTTTTTTTTTTTTTGCATCTGTTAGGTGTTGTTGGATTCTTTCATTGACAGATCTGATGGATCTGCAATGTAATGCACCTTGCACTCGCACTCTGCATTGTATACACCTGGGTTATCAAGGGGGGAAAGAAAGTACAGTTTGTGTTTGTTTAGCTATTTTGCCATCGGGTTTGTGCGCTACTTTGATGTCATAGGGGAGAAGGGCTTTGTATATGCGGTTGGATGTGGTGGGATGGTAGGGGAAGGTAAAGCACTTATATTTGCCGTTGGAGATTGATTGTGGCTGAGTAGGATGCCTGACCTGTATTTATATTAATAATGTTTATTTGTGCAGAAGATTGATAATGGCAAGTCTCTTTCAATAAAATGGCCATTCAGATGATGGGTGTCCTGATATTCCAGATGTTGATAACTTGGTTGATGGCTATCCAGATATTTGGATAATCCAAATGACAAAATTGAAATATCCACGTTTGATATCTCCTTCCTCCATAAGACCTTCTTGGTGGTGTAGTAGTAATACTGTCGCTCATCTTTGATACTCAGCGGAGGCATATGGTGGTTCAGATCCCACTTTAACTACAGGTGAGGTCCCGATTAGCTTATCTGTGCATAAAGTAGACTTTAAAGAGCCTTCCCTCATTTGAAATACCAAATTAAAGTATCTGAACACTAGGTATGATGAGTAGATATCCAGAAAATTCAAATATTTAGATATATCAGTCATTCCAATTATCCAGATATCTTTCATGTATATGACAAGCATCAACCAGGGAAGAATAGAGGAGAGACTTGCTTTGGTCTACCTTTCTGCATTCATAATTAAGAAAATGAAATAATTATTCCTGCTAACTTGCACATACACAAATAAATCAACCAGATTATATTAATGTATAGCAGTAAAACTTTGTATAGTTGACGTCAGAATTCTAATACTAAGTTATCAAATATGTACTGATAAGCCATTGAAAAATGGGAATCCTATCATCCTTAAAAAATTGTAACAATCTTTCTTCCATAGGAATAACATTTTTAAAATGTCTAATGATGTGCATCTTTATTATAAATGTGTGTAGAATATACAGTTGATGGACAAAAATATGGAAACACCTGCAGAAATGTTTATTAATATCGAGTAGGACCACCTTTGGCATGCAGAACGGCCTGCAGTCGACGTGGAATGGACAAATACATGTCGCGTATGGTTGTCAAAGGGATGTTGTACCATTCTTCTTCCAAAGCAGCTGCAAGTTGTTGTAGAGACGATGGTGGTGGGTAGCGGGCTCGCACCTTGGTCTCCAAAACTGACCACAGGGGCTCAATAATATTGAGGTCTGGCAATTGTGGAGGCCATGGCATATGTGACACTTCATCTTCGTGCTCATCAAACCAGTCCTGGACGATGTGAGCTGTATGAACAGGGGCTCTGTCATCTTGAAACACGGCATCACCATCTGGGAACAAAGTTTGCACCATGGGATGCAGCTGGTCACTCAAAATGGTTACGTAGTCCCTGGCAGTGACATGTCCATGCAGGGTGATGATGGGTCCGGCAGAATACCAGGAGATGGCTGCCCAAATCATCACTGAACCACCGCCATGCTTCACTCTAGGTAACAGACAGTCTGTATCATACGCTTGTGCTGGCGTTCTCCACACGTACACTCGGCCAGCAGTTGGAAACAATGTAAAGGATGACTCATCCGACCAGATTACAGTCTTCCACTGCTGCATTGTCCAGTTTTTATGGGCGTTACACCACTGTCTATCTAGCAGCATGGTCAACAGTCACGAGTGGTTTGGGAATTGCAGATCTGCCATGAATACCCTGCTTGTGGACTTCTCTTCTGACTGTTTTGACACTAACAGGGTTTGTAAGCACTGTATTCAGCTCAGCCGTGACTTTTGGAGCCATGGTGATCTTCTGCTTGGTCACAATCCTACCCAATGTGCGTCTGTCTCTGTCACGGAACACACACTTGCGTCCATGTTGGTGCTTTGCTGATGCAGTTTTTCCGGAAGTCTCGTAGGCAGTCATTATCTTCGAGACTGTGCCTCTTGATACACCAAACATTCCCGCTACTTTCGTCACGGAAGTTCCCACCATATCCGCACCCACAATTTGCCCTCTTTGAAACTCTGTCAGCTGAGACATGATTCACGATAACCTACACGGACCTATCGCTGAACTGTAATTGGTCCATCTGTCAGGTTGGCCAGGGTGTATACCTCGCAGAAAGTGCCAGTGACCACAGCGCCACCTACCATTCAGATGCAAATTGTGTTTGAAATGGCTACCTGTTTTATACCAGGTGTTTTCATATTTTTGTCCATCCCCTGTACGTTGCATGCTTATTTATTTAGTTTGGTTACAAAAAGTACACCACCCCAATCTTTCTCGTTTCTTAGTTTCTTATTAATTGGATACAGAAGAGCAGTGGCACCGATTGTTTCCAAGGTGACAAAACTGGCAGGGGGGAACAAACACAGTATATTTTCCTTTGTAGATTTAGCATAGTGCGGGAGCAAAAGTGGCGAAAAGTGAGGGGGCAACTGCCCCTAATCACCACCACTGCAGAAGAGCATTGGTATGTGACTCTTAATGTATTCACATTTACTGAGGAAATTTCCATCAACTGTGTTGATCTCTTTCCTTGAGTTAGAACTGCTTGGAGAAGAATGGCTGTTATGGAAAAATGCAAGTTTTATTTCAGAACTTTTTTGGTTGGGAAATGTTAAGCACCCCCCCCCCCCCTTCTCAAATGAAGTAACACACAAGAAAATATTTTTGACAAAACTGGTGCAAAATAAATGAAAATTTTGCATTTTGCATTATTTCAGGATGACTAGAATGTATAAAATTATCAGCCTAAACACTTTCAGATACAAATACCATTGGTATTAACATAGGTCATAGTAAGGTCATAAAAAACTCACCAAACCCACCAATGTAATGTGTATACAATGAGTGAGTTGTGTAAAATACATTATCTCCCATGCACCTGTCAAACTGATATATTTAATGTGTGTTGTGTGAAAATTGATTTTATCATTTTTTTATTTTTTTTTTTCAAAAAGCTATCTTTGTATTGGGAAAATAGCCATCAAATCCAAAAATCTGGAATTTTCTTCCTCCCTCTCCAGAAGATTGGTCAGTAGGTGCTGTCTTCTGTGGTGGAGTGGTTTGCGTAACGTGCTTCAAATTCAAGTGTCTTGGATAAGGCATGAGTGTGTCATTGTGTTTATAGGATGATTAATTTTTGTTGTGGTAACCTACGTAGGTAGGAAAGTAATGTAAAATAAACAAGAACATAATAAAAGTTTAATAGAGGAACAAAGACATCCATGCATACATTAAGACAGTGAGTTTCTTTTTTTCTGTAACCTTCTTTTCTTTTCTAGGAAGGGGCGTCTGTTCTTGTTCATGGCTCAGAAGGCTTGGATGCCACTTTGCTGGTTACATCACTGGCTCAAGTAATTCTGAACCCTGATTGCAGGACAGTGCGAGGGTATGTGTCTTATGTCCCTCTTAAAGTAAGATAATATTTGAAAGATAACAACAAAAATTTACATATTATCACTAGAGGCATGAACTTTCCAATTTAGTCTTTGGCAGAAACACGAAATTTGAAACAGCACACTGCAATCTTCATTTTTCGTGCATTTAGAAATGTGTTTTATCATAAAATGATGCAAAATGAACTGCTAAATGCCAAATACACTTTTGAAAATGAAATGTACAGTTCACTTATCAACACAACACTTTCTGAAATCTTAATTATCCCATGAGTTATGCAAATCGCAGAAAATTGATTCTGCTGTAAATATTTGAGAAGCAAAAAATGGATCCCTCTACACAGGAATAAACTTAATACTCTAATTATTACGTAAATGTACTATTAGAAGGAAAAATTTTATTTTAAAATCAAATTTAGGGTTATATTTACCATTTTAATGCCCAAATACCATTTTATATATCACTTTTGATCCAGAAATTTTCCCAGTTTTCTACTGAAATCCTGATCTTTTATTCACCATGAATTTGCAGCTCTAGTTATTACAATATTTAAGACATGAAATATTGTACAATCGTTATCATACAATTATCTGCTGACTGAATCTGCAGTTGCAAATACTTTATCATGTCTACAATACTATGTTTCAACAGGTAAATTCTGTGTTTACTAGAATATAAAATTTATTAGGGGTTGGATAAATTACTTGGTACTCTATTGATATCCACTGATTTATTGGTTTATCAGTAAAAGTAGCAATAATGTTACCAATTTCTTTGCATTGTAGTAGAGATTGACCAGTACGATTTTTTTACTGAAATAGAAACTGCATATTCATGGATTTACAAAAAAAAAAAAAACAATTATACAGGGTGTTTCAGAGCGACCCAGACACTACCTTTTTCTCGAGAACCGGAGATCGTATCAAGTTGAAACAAAAAAAATGCACCACTAAGTGGGGCCCAAAGAATCCGTAGAAAGTATTTGCAACAGCCCAAAAGCCACCCTTTGTGGTTTTAGTGGGGGCACATACCCCGTTCGTGCGATTTTCAAATAGGAAGGGTATGTTTGGAATGCAGATTTGGAAAGGCGGGGAAAAAATACGATTGTCATATGAAACATTTGTCTGTACCACCTACCGTTTTCCATGTAGAAAATGGTTTCGCAAAAAAAGGAAGGTGAGCCAAATCGAGTATACCGAGCTTAACAATTAAGATAAGTGCAGCACCATAACAGTTTCAGAAAGTGCAGGACACAAGCTTTCCAACTATATGCCACATGATGACTGCGGGACTAAAAAAGGATGAAACCGCGTGACCCAAAAATGGGGGTCTAAAGTTAGGGAAGAACTCGAAAATTTCAAATGGCAAGACTGCAGGCCCGTAGCTAGAGGGGGGGGCAGGGGGGGCAACTGCCCCCCCTGAGAGCCTGCTTTGCCCCCCCTGTGAAATATACAGAACACAATCCAACCTGGTATTCTCACTAATCTTTAAAATTATATCCTGTATTACTGTAGCAACTTAACAAAGACACTTATTGATTTTGTGATTTAATTAAGTATGTGGGATTCCTAATAATGTCATACTAGGATTGGGGGGGGGGGGGAATCCCTGCCTGATTCAGACTTCGGGAAATTATTTCGTAATTTTCAGTATCTAGAATAGTTATGACATTTTGAGAAGTCTTATATTAAAGGTGCCTAATGTGTTTGAATGTTTTTCTTGGATGTGTTGCTATGAAGTTTGAACTACTTAATTTTTTGTTTCCCAAGTCTACCATTTGGTAATAGTGATTCATGCAGTAGAGAGAGGGAATGGATATTAAATTTTTGTTACTTAGCGTTGCTTTTCTGCCACTGCTAGCTAATCGCGACAATGAGTGATGACGTGAAATTGATGAAGAGGCACTCACAAACAGTGCCGCAACCACAGGGGGCAGGGGGCATTGTCCCCCCAACCTTGAACGGAAGTCCATTCTAGGGGGGCAAACATTTAAGTAAAAAAACAAGACTAGCAGAATCTAAGAATAATAGGACAAATGGATATTCAAGATGGAATTAGTTTTTTCTTCCAGACGGGCAAGGGAACTTGCAGGGGGGGGGGGGCACACAGAGGGTCAATTGCCCCCATTGGTTTCAAATTTTCATAACATTTTCTTGCTCGCTTTGCTCGCAATATCTGCTATTGTTATAGACCAAGTTCAGAGCCATAGCTATGGGGCCAAAACGGTCTAAATGAAATAAAAAATGTGTTAAAGAAAGTGCCATGGTGCCCTGTGAAATTATTTGCACCCTAATAAGTCAATATGTTTTCAGTTTGAAAAATTTGGATCTAAAAATGTTCTTGCTCTCATCGATCCCAATATAATTGTTTTCTATAATGCATTCTTAATTTACCCGAGAGAGAAGTAAGATCAAATATGTAGCTACTTCAGACTGTTGCTGATAAATAGTTTTGTTTCAAATGCACGAATAATTCTTTTGAGGAAAAAGAGACAAAATTTGTATTATTTTTACTGTTGACTTGTTATGAGGTGGATAAATTAATTATGTAATGTATTTAATGTATTCTCATAAATAATATACTGTATATATTAAAGAAACTTTGAATGCATACACAATTTAGCGTTAACATGTTGCATACTTATGTATTTTCTTATTTTACTTCGTACCATGTTGCATGAATAAAATATATGTTTTACATGAAAGTGATATATGTCATATGTACAAATAGGATTATGTTCATCATGCATTTTGTGTCTTTCAAAAATACAGTTGTGTGCTTGTTTTCCAGTATTAGCTAATGTGAAATTGAACGTGTTGGAAAAACATTTTCAAATCATTTGTTCCATCACAAATGCTTTAGCACCGACTTCTAACCCCTTCTTGCGCGATTTTTAGTAACATCTTTGATGCTACTATTATTACTACTACTACCACGACTATATTAAAATTATTATTATTTGCATGCTTGTCCTGGTACTGCCCCCCCCCTTTC
This sequence comes from Lepisma saccharinum, assembly GCF_977018435.1. Lineage (NCBI taxonomy): Eukaryota > Metazoa > Arthropoda > Insecta > Zygentoma > Lepismatidae > Lepisma > Lepisma saccharinum. The sequence continues at coordinate 68,362,615 of NC_139238.1, read as the reverse complement.
CTCCAGACAAAAAATTCTTGGTTGCGCCCACTGGCGTACGCAGGATTTTCTTTCTGGAGGGGCTGGAATTGTATAGGTGGATGCTTTCAGTGACGCAAACTTATAAGGGTCCGTGGAAACATAGCGCACCTAAGAATTTGTCGTGTTATTATTATTATATTTGTTATTGTTATATATTTTCGTATTAAAATCAATAAATAATATTTTTAAAATAGCGAGTATGGTGCGTTTTATAGATCGACCACAAGGAAAAAACCTTGGGACGAAAAGTCCCCGCGCAGCTTTCCTTCTTCCCTCCACCTCGGGCCATAAGGAAGCATGGTCCACTCTCCCCCCTTCCCCTACTCGAGGGGGTACGGTGCACAGGACTCGCGGGTCTGCGCAGGTTGTTTTGCTCGTGGTTTCACTATAATATCATAATACGTGGAAGGGAGAATTTGAGATTTTTGAAACTTATAAGAACCCAATGTTTTTCAAAATTTGGCATCCCTGACTGCTTTCTAGTGGGCGGCATACACAATAAGATATATCGTATATTTACAACTTTCCACTCTCAAAAATGTCACCTGAGGATAATTTTATAGGGCTTGAATTTACCACTCTGGTTTTTCCAGAGTTTATGGTGCTTTTACTTGAAAATGTCAATTTTTCAAAAATTATGAGGGGGCTGTAGCGTACGCCAGTGGTTGCGCCTCTCCTCACAAAGAACACTCCTGCCCAAGCTCGAAACTGGGATCCTTGGCTTCGTAGTGCGTTGTGTAACCATCCCACCCTAGAGGTTGGCTGGTGAAAGATGTAGGACAGCTTAGTTAGTATCAAACATGATGAAAACGTGATAGTGTTTCACATTTATTATTTTGGTTAAAAAGCGACAAAATTTGTAGTTGGATTCTCATTAGATTCCTTTGTGCGTAAAAATCTTGCACACTGGAAACTAGAGGAAAACATTATGAAGCACGATTTGTAAAAAGCTCCCTTAATCAGCTCTACAGAGAAACTCAAAACTGTTGGTACATATTAATCGTCTATTAACATTATCGACCTGTAAATATCAAGTAGATACAGTCCCGACTAGACTTTATCTTTGTATTCTTTGGCAGCCCGGAAAGGTCATTCTCGAAATACTGTTATTTGATGTTGCTCGAACTTTTTTTGTTCGTTGGAGTTTCAAGATATCATCCCTTTCCTGTTACTTATAGCTTTTGGGGGAGAGGGCAAGTGCACCATGCTATATCTGCCAATGCGACACAATATATTAAAAATTTGCCCCCCTCTGTGATTGACTTTGCCCCCCCTACTAAGAATTCCTGGCTACGGGCCTGGCGCAAGAGGGGTCAAGTAATACCTCGTTTTAAAGGTCACAGAAAACGTGAAAAGGATGCGAACATGATTTTGTAATCCACTGACCGGTTTCAAAATGGCGACCAAAACAATTCCGACCCCTGAAGTTGGTGTTCCAAAGTGAGGAATTACGTATGTAAATAGCAAAACACAAACACTGGACAGAGTACATAAGATCCTGTACAAACAATTATTGTAATGGGTCCACTCTTGAAACACCGTACTTCTGTAAGCTTTGTTGAAGCTGCAACTTTGACCACCCTTCACACTTTCTCCAGGCTTAGGGCTGGCAACGAATGGTTTACTGTCACGCACAATAAGGAATTTGTTGGCATGTTTAACGGCTGCATCGCCAACGAAAAATGTCCTTTTCTCACAATTGATTGCCAAACCATTGTTTGACAAGAGAAATAGGCCTAACTGAAATGATGATAAGAAAAACGAAAGAGTAATCAGAAACCAATGAACAACGAAAACAAGAAGAATAGGTAAAGCACCCAGTGTGTTGCACATTTACCAACTTACAGTAGATGTTCGAAATGTCCTCCCTCGGTCTCAATACATTTCTGCACACGGACTCTGAAACCATTCTGTGCTGCAATAACTTCTGCCTCACTAATCTGCCTGCATGCAGCAACTATGTGCTCGATCATGTCGTCCCTCATTGTAGGGCAATTTTGGTAAACAATTTCTTTCAGTCGTCCCCAGAGGTAATAATCTAAACATGTTAAGTCTGGTGACCTAGGAGGCCAGGGCACAGGCCCACCTTTACCTACCCAGCGACCACGAAACATTGCATTCACTGATTCCTCGCTGTCAGCTCAAAATGTTTTGGGCAGCCATCTTGTTGTAGCCTCGTGTGTTCTGATGTGTAAGGGGACGTCTTCGAGAAGACTGGGCAATTGTTCTTGAAGAAATGTGCAGTACACAACACCCGTAAGCCTCGCTTGAAAAAAAATTGTCCGCCAATGATTCCACGCCCCACATTCACAGACCATCTACGTTGATGATTAACCTCTTGCATCCACCGTGGGTTTTTGGCGGCCCAGTAATGCATGTTGTGCCGATCTACCTGACCATCACTTTTAAATGTAGCCTGGTCAAACCACATGCAAAAGTCTAGCCTGCTTTGAAAATCAGTTCCGTGTAGCTCTTGATGCAAGGACACGTGGTACGGATGAAATCTGTGATCCTTTAAAATCCTTCTCACTGTACTTGCGCAGACACCTGAATCACGAGCAACTTGCCTGATACTCACAGGCCGAGCAATGCGTTCATGTTTGTGACTACTAGAAGACTGAACAATGCCCCTTCTGCATACATGCGAAAAACATGTCTTGAACGATGTTCCCGATCGGGACACCTTGCAGCATACACACGAGCAGCAGCAGAACTATTTTGTTGGCACTCACCCAACACCATGAGCATATCAAATGCTTCTTCGTTTGTGAAAGGCATTATTAGTTCACATTCAACAATTTGCCACTGCGAATGAAGTACAGGAATGCACACTACCCGCGAGGAATGCACTGTAGAATGTCCTGAGGTACCACACAATGCCTTCGATGGTGCAACCACTTGTAACAGACAACGGTGAATGAGACCAAGATTGGAGAGGCGTATTTGCGTTATCAGTGGAAGCACACTGGAACCGACTGCTATGCAGGAGAGCTCGTCACACCTCGACCCGTGGTACTTCCAATTGCCTTTGTTGAACCGGGCAGTGGGAACAGCGTACATGCAGTCAAATGGAACTGGATGCACCGGCAATTGGCATACTTTGTAATTTGTCGACTGGGCCAGCATGCTGTGTTGTGTACTGCAGCCTACCCAACACATTTGAAAATTGCACGAACGGGGCATGTGCCCCCCACTAAAAGAAAGGCGGCGTATTAATGTTAATAATAAAATTAGGATTAAACCACAAAGGGTGGCTTTCGGGCTGTTGCAAATACTTTCTATGGACTCTTTGGGCCCAACTTAGTGGTGCATTTTTTTTGTTTCAACTTGATACGATCTCCCGTTCTCGAGAAAAAGGTAGTGCCTGGGTTGCTCTGAAACACCCTGTATATGTTTGTAGTATAAAAATTAATAAGCAAATGGCAGAATTTATCACTGAATTACAGACGACTGTTTATAGATATACGAGATTGGTACATTCAGTAATTTTACAAAAGCACCAATATGCCCATATTGGCTAATACCAGTAGAGTAAAGATTAATCTGTTCAGCCCTAATAAATAGCCTGTAACTTAATGCAATGCTTTGCCATTTTTATTTATGTATAAAATCATACTTCCTGCACAAGTATGGCTGATAAGTTAGCTTTTCAGAGAATTTTTGCTATTTTGTAGATAGAGAGCTCTCTCCTTGCCTTTAGTCTTAACCCAACTGATGTTTTGTGACAATAGTTTCAGTTTTAACTCAACAGTATTTTTTCTTGTTCTCAGTTTGGAGGCGCTAATCGAGAGGGAGTGGATTCAAGCCGGCTATCCTTTTGCAACTCGGCATCAGAAGTCAAGCTACAGCAACCCTGGAGGACGGAACAAGAACCAAGCACCAACGCTTCTTCTGTTCTTGGATTGCATTAATCAGATCCACCAGCAATTTCCATGTAGTTTTGAGTTCAATCAACCCTTCCTTATATTACTATTTGAGCATTCATATGCTTCTGAATTTGGTAAGTAAATCCAAAATGCATATAAATCAAGTAGGAGGGCTTCCCTGATGGCATAGTGTCTCATTGTTATCAAGGGATACCGGGTATACCCGGTGGAGCCTCATAGTGGTTCGGATCCCACTTTAAACTGTAGGTCCAGTCCCAATTAGCATATGTGTGCATAAAGTGGACTTAAAACAACAACTCGACTCAAATCAAGTACGAACCAATCCTGTTACTGGTTTGTACAAATTACTTATATGCTGTATCATTTGAACGTTCTTCATAATATGATTGTTAGAATGTTAGTGTATCAATGTACTAAGAGTTTTGCTGTCAAATAATCTTAGGTTCTTTGATGGAATAGTCAGATTATTATAGTAGCTCACATGTAAACTCTGTGGCACAACAGCCCTAGAAGGGCCAAGGCCTGTCAAGTGGCTTTTTATTGGAGAACATGTAGACGGCACATTAAGTCCATTCACCACTGTTTCCAGACGTTTTAAGACCAAAGTCTGCTACTATTGTGTTCAAGCAACACCCAAATTCTTCGACACTGAAAGTTTTCAAGCACCCACCAGGGATCTAACCTATGACCGTTTGCACGAAAGGTGAGAGTACAAACCATTCTGCTAAGCGGGAGCTGCTGACACTTTACACTTGATATACAGATCAATGCATAACAAGGTGGATCAAAAATCACTTTTGATATTTTTTTATTTTAATTGGATTATTAAATACGGAGAAAATTAGTACTCACTTTTTTCCACGAAGCTGTTTTTTGTTCTTTTTCGATTCATTTCAGTGGCCACTGCCACCATCCTCGTTGGAACTTGCTGTACTGTCGCTTGGCGTGCATCTTTTGTTCGTGGTTATCCGGCTGCCGCTAGGTGCGCTGTTGTTAACTGTGCATCTGGGTTTGTGTCGCCTGCTATTTCCGGGCGATAACTGTTGTAGTAGGGGAATCCAAGTGTGGTTCGCTTGCCCGCTATCGATGTTTAGCTCGTGCGGGAAGTGCATTATGGCGTGCGTTTCCTTGATTTTGGTGTCTACGAGTGTGTACTTCCCGCACGAGCTAAACATCGATAGCAGGCAAACGCACCACACTTGGATTCCCCTACTACAACAGTTATCGCCCGGAAATAGCAGATGCACATCTAACAACAGCACACCTAGCGGCAGCCGGAGAACCACGAACAAAAGATGCACACCAAGCAACAGTACAGCAAGCTCCAACGAGGATGGTGGCAGTGGCCACTGAAATGAATCGAAAAAGAACAAAAAACAGCTTCATGGAAAAAAGTGAGTACTAGGCACCATACATATAGATACGTGTTGTTTTTTTTTATATATGGAAAGCCTTTTTCTGGTAAATGGCCCTGTAAAGTTGCTGAACAGTTTGATTAAAGCAAATAAAAAATCATATGTAAACATGCATTTTTCTGTTTCTGCTACTGTATATACGAGGGTCACTATTTATATTTTGAGCCTAACAATGAAAAAACAGGAATTTGGCATTGAAAACTGCTTTATTGTTTTTCGAAGTATTCTTCTTTATGGTCAATACACTTTCGCATTCGTTCGAACCATTTGTCAAAGCAGTTTTTCCAATCTTCTTGAGACACCTCCATAATATGGTTTTTGAACGCATCAACGGCATCTTCCGCCGACGAAAATCGTTGTCCACGCAATTTATTCTTGACATTCGGGAACAAGAAGAAGTCACTGGGTGCCAAATCAGGACTGTACGGCGGATGACCCATCAATTCGATTTTTTGGGTGTTCATAAAGTCGGTTGTTAGACGAGATGTGTGACAGCTGGCATTGTCTTGATGAAGAATGATCCGACGGCGTTTGTTTGTTTTCCGTATTTGACCGAAGACCTCTGGCAAACAAATTGTTATGTACCATTCAGAGTTGACCGTTCTACGTTCCTCTAAAGGCACAGTTGCCACATGTCCAGTTTTCCCGAAAAAACAGGTGACCATTTGTTTCGATGTGCTTCGAGCACAAACAACTTTTGTTGGATTGGGTTCATCTTGTTTTTACTGCTGTTTACGTTCCGGCTCATATGCATATATCCATGATTCGTCTTATATACGTCTTTTGAAGCACCACGATTGTATTCATTGAGCATTTGTTTGCACCAATTGACGCGAGCGTCTTTTTGAGTTTTTGTCAAATTGTGTGGGATCCAACGAAAACATACCTTTCTCACAGCTAAATGATCATGTAATATTTTATATATGCTGGTGGAACTAATGCCTATGGTTGCCTCAATCTCACAGTATGTCACGTGACGATCTTGCAGTATTAGGTTTTGCACAGCATCAATGTTTTCTTGAACAACAACTGATTTTGGACGACCTTCGTGAATCTCGTCGGTGAGCGAATGGCGGCCACGATTAAATTCGTTATACCAGCGTTTCACAGTGGCAAAGGATGGGGCTTCATCGCCAAATGTGGAAGTAAGTTCATCGATGCACTCTTGTCTTGATAATCCATGTCGAAAATCGTAAAAAATCATCGCACGAAAATGTTCACGAGTTAATTCCATTTTATGGTTGTCGCGCAATCTCCAAGGCAACATAAACAACACAAATGAAGCTATTGACAAAACATTTGAAGTACGTTATGGTCAATAATGCCAGACGATTCCGTGCAAACGTCAAATCGCGCCTAACTTCAATCAGTGTTGCCAAGGCTCAAAATATAAATAGTGACCCTCGTATGAACCTACTATGGAAATGTTTGTGGAGTGAAACCTATATTAATTTCAGTAACTTTTTTTCCAGTGAAAAAAAAAACATTTTGGATGTACTTATATAATTGTAACTTAAAATATTTTTTATAGTCTTTGTAGCTGAATTTTGGCATTTTTTTTATGATAGTTTGCAGAATATTAGCTGTCATGTTTATTTCCAGTTTAATGATAATGACACTATTTAAAATTTAAGGTGTTAACAGTTTACATATTACATTTCCTTTCGTATGAGCTTCACCCCATAAGTACATATATTTTGTTTCCTTTGTTTTCCTTTCTTAGAGCCTAATAAACTCCATTTAATGATTACAATATTAAAGCACTTTCACTGAAAGTGATTATGATATCTACAAAATCCTTATGTACATTATTCTATAAATTATTTCTTCAAAGTGTTTTGAATCAACCCACCTTGATACATGAGGTTACATGGTCCATGAAAACTGCAGTAGCAATTATTGATACCTATGGCTGTATGTTACAGGGATTGAAACCTACAACTTTGAGGAGCTAGTAAAATACAGCACTGTATGTAGTGACTGAATTAAACTTCTATGAAAGTGATAGGCTTGCTGGATGTTTCTATGCTATACTTGTCAATTTTTACTTGAGGTGTTGCAAAGGAAGACCCACTCACCTGTTTTTATGAGGCCCTGTCAGTTGTGTGGGCACCATTTGAGAAAGAACTTTCCTGTACCTCAGGCTATCATAGTCAATACTATGCATGATTCCACATGAAATGTTGATGTCTGTGGCTGTTTTTTTATTAATCAGTTCAGGTCACTGTTTATCATACACACGGACATCACACCTGTTTCTCACATTGTTTCCATACCCTTTTCCATTCCCAGATGGCTTTGTTCACTATTGATACACAAAACTAATCACTCCTTGCACCTCTATATTTGGTAATGTCTCACAGTGTTTCACTCTACCAGCAAGTAAATAAGTGCACCTCAATCCCTGTAGCATACAAACATGAGTATGAGTTTTTATAGGTCCTGTTATCTTATTTTCTGTGCATTACACCATGCCATGAAGGCTCATATGGAGTGGGGTGGTAGTACCCCACACATTCTCGATAATGTACACAATCTTAAAAAAGTGCTCAAAAAGTTTTCATTACTAGTTTGTCTAAAGGATATCTGCATCCTGTAGATATCCTGTGAAATGTGTTCCCTCAACACTGCCTGTCTTCCTGTCCAAGATTTGGGAAGCATATTGCACAGTGGTCTGAATCCCACTTTAAACTGTAGGTAGAGATCTGATAGGCCCATCGTCAGAGTATAAAGAGGACTTACAACAAACTTTTACCAAATTTCTCCTGAAATTGCACTATGCTGTCCAACACAGGACTGTCATGGATTGGGTTTGGGAGCTCTGCCTTGTTCTTTCCAAAAACAAATGTTATTCCATTATTTTAATTTTTATTATTATTATTATTAATATTCAGGGAAATAAAAAATGGATCGGACGTCTTAAAATTACAGGATGCTCTTAATAGAGTAGTACAATGGTGTGACATAAATGGTATGCAAATTAATTTAGCTAAATGCAAATTATTGAAATGTTTGAGAAAAACAAATTGTATTGTTTCTCAATGTTATTAAGTCTAATAAGATTTCTATTTGTTCTAGTCATAAGGATCTTGGCATAATTATAGATTCTAAATTGCTATTTGATGAACATATAATTGAAGTTTGTAAAAAAGCTAAAAAGGTTTTATATTTTTTAATTGGGCTTCCCTTAATAAAATAGAAACTTTTAGATTTCTGTTTATAGTTTTGTTTCGCCCATTACTGGAATATGGAAGTGAATTATGGAACGTAGCAGCAAATAGTCACACTGAGAAAATTGAATCAATTCAGAAATTATTTATTAGGTTACTTTGTATGATAATGAAGAAAAGTTACATATCACTAAATTATATGGAGTGGTTGGAGATACTTAATTTAACAACCTTGAGCTCAAGAAGGAAAAATAAGATTAATGTATTGATACAAAACATTTTGTCAAATAGGATTGATAGTGAATACTTTATATTTTATACTTTACTATTGTTAAAAGAACAATATCAGTGTTTCAGCACTCACGAATAATAGCTCTCACTTCTGAACCAACTTCCTAAAAACAAGTATTTTCATTTTCATTTTGCACTTTATTTCTGTTGTTAACAATAAAAAATAACAAGCTTTCTACTTCCTTTAATTTGAAATGAATGTTGCCAATTTCCAGGTAGAGGGGTCGAATGGACTGCTTTCAACTCCCCCTCCCAATGCCCATGCATGCAGCATAAATGTTTTGAGTTCCCTTTGTCAGTTATGTGAACATCAAGGTAATAAAGGCAGTAGTTTCCAAGATGTGATGTTTTCTTTTTGAATAGTTCTCCTGGAACTAATATATCTTTATTCCAAATACCACAATTGTTGATTGTTTTTTTTTTTATGTCGTTCTGTGCTATTTCAAAAACTGATTTTTATGTATTTGTTGTTGTTCCTCATAGGCACATTCCTAGGAGATTGTGAGGCAGATAGGAAGAAGCTCAATATCTCTGAGAAAACAGTGAGCCTGTGGTCTTTTTTAAATCGGCCTGATGTTCTCACACAGTATCTAAACCCAATGTATGATCCTAATAATAGGGTTATATGGCCGTCTGTCGCACCAATGAGCTTGGTATGTAAACTTTTATATTGTATCTTTTGTATTTTTAATATCTTTGTAGGTTAAAAACAATAGCAGGTATAAATTTGTGTCTTGGTACCCATACATCACACGAATGTTGAAAAGACATCCATAAGATGTCCCCTGGATATCTATTTGTTTGCATGCGTGATATCCAGAAAAGGATATTTTGGGGGATTACTTGTGAATGTTTTGGACATCAAATGTGACATTATCTGCGTGTTATGCTTTGATTTTTACACTTTTGTATGTTTATTTCTTATTTCATGTCACTTTTGGCTAAACTGGGAAAAAGGATGAGTGATGATGTGATAAAATTGACGAAGGGACACTCACAAAGAACACCACCCATGTCCAAGCCAGGATTTGAAATGGGACCCCTGGGACATTTTTTGTATATACTTTGGATATTGTATGAATAAGAAAAATAAATGTTTTAGACTACATTTGGATCTTATCTGGACATTATTTAGATGTGAAGAGATCATTTTTTGGTCTAGTTTTTTTAACATTTTCGGGATCTTATCATGATGTAAAACGGATGCTTTCTGGATGTTTTATGGATGAGAAAAGAATGCTTCATTGACTAGGTTGGAACTTTTTCTCGACATTTTCCTAGCCTTATATGGATATATTAGGGATGTTTTTTTTTGTTTTCATTTCATTAAATGAACACATTATCAGGACACTGTTCAGACCTGGACTGGATTGTTCCATTTTCTGGATTATGTTATTACTTCCTGATGATATTTTTAGACATAAAACTACAAATTTTGTGTAAATTCGTAAGAAATTGCTTGTCTATGAGAAAGTACTCTCCATTAGTACTCTCCATTATGGAGTTATGGGAACTTCATCTAGACTATATTTAGACAGCTTTGTACACATACATTTGATCCCGATGCCTAACAGCACGAAGGGGAAGAAGAAGTAAGTAAGTAAGTGCACATACATTTATAGGCTTCAGCAATATATATACCACTTTCAAAGGCTGGTATTTACTACAGCTCCACAGTAGGGATGTAACTGACCATGCTAGGTAAGAACACGAGGAAGTGGTGGAACCCTGTGCACCATGCTTTGGTACCAGTCAAGAATGTCAAGAAAAAGTCAAGAAATTATGCTTGTGGTCAAGATTTTTTTTTTTTGTACAGTGTATTGAATTTACATTGTTACATACCTGTACTGGGATTTGATAAAATTGAATATTTGGAAACCAAAACTTGTATTGAGCTGTGGTCAAGAGTTTTTCAATTTGTTTCTTAAGAATTACATTCTTGTGTGCATGAAGTTTTCTAAAAATATTAAAGTAATGTGGCCATTCCCCACCCATGCGTATCAAGCATTAATTTTTAGAGGCATAATTAAAGCAAGTCTAAAGCTCTTGTTAAAGTACAACTTCAGTTTTCATCTTTACGAGCCTTGTGGTAGGGGTTTTTCATTGAATAAAAATATCTATTTTCATAATTTCTAATTATACCTAAGTAGGGGACAATTAAATGTTAAGAAGAATGGGGGAAAAGGTCAAGAAAAAGTTAAGAATTTTGGATTTGTTATTTTGGTAGACACCCTGTAGAAGCATATTTTAAAAGTAATCATTGTATGGTACCTCCACAGTGTAAATTACAACAGTAGTTTTGAGTTTAACCCTGGGAGACGTGGAGGAGTACCACAACAATACACAATACAGAGGTCTGTAGTTTATGTCGAACAAGATGGAGCAACTGCACATAGCACTCGAGAAACTATTACAATGCAACACAATGTGTTCTCAGGCAGAATCATCTCACGTTTTAGGGACATATTGTGGCCTCCCAGATCACTCGATCTGACTTCCTGCAATTTATTTCTCTAGGGGTACCTCAAGAGCTGAGTTTTAAAACATGTATCTTTAACTTAGAGACCCTGAAGACGAGAATTAGGGGAGTAGCCCAGCCAATTCCACCTGCAATGATGATATTTGTATTGGATAACTTTGCCCGTTGATTCTGAGAGTGCACAACAAGGAATGGTGGCTATTAGAGTACTGCATCAGACCACTTTCGCTCGCTCAAATTTGTTTGAATATCCCATGCTCGAGCGTAGTGGAATGATTGGCATCGTTCCGTATTTCAGATCCTAACAAGCAGCACTGTCAACCTAACCCATACATGGAAGGAAACCACTCTACACAATTACAATTTTAAATAATAATTTTGTATATTTTGTAAGACTCAAATACAGCACATATGAAAATATGCAATATCTACAGACCAAAACGTAAAATGAATACACATGCCGAGAGACCTGCCTAAGCAATTACAAGTATTGTATCACAGTGCGACAAGTATTTTCTACATGTATATCATTGTTCACTCACTGAAAAGGATAATAAGATTCTGCGAAATAATAAATTTGAGTTATAACATTCAATCGAACGTCTTTTTAATGTGACAATAATCGTAGAAACATAAAATGTCAGCCCATAGTAATCTATTTCATTTTCTTTTATCTCGGTAAGATATACAAAACTGCATTTTAACATGGAGATGATGACTATGTTCACTTATTTTTCAATTTCACTTCGTCTTTTACGTAACGATCCATATTTGAGGGCTCACTACCATAGACTAATTACGGAAATACGTCTATTAATACGGTTCGAGTGTATTTCGCTCGTTCGGTCGTTTTTCTCTCGAGTGGAAGAACTATCAATTCTGTGAGCCATCTATCGTTGCCCGTGCGAACTATTTGCCGCTCGAGCAAAAAATGCTCATTGCAGTACTCTAGTGGTTATCTACCTGATGTGATTTTCAAAACATAAGACGAAGTGAACAGTGGTGTATTATTGTGTTACAAATGGCATTGTTTATCTATCAATTACCTCTATCTTGCTGTATATTAGCTGTAATGGGTTACTATAGGAAATTTATTAAAATAGTAGATATTGCCGGCCGCTATATAGCATATCAAAAGTCAACCTCACTTCCACATAGTGCACCCTGGTAACTGCTTCTTGCATCTCGACCTACAGTCAGTATGACCTGTGTTTTTTTCTTATGTCCCTTTACAGCCTCAGCTTTTAAATAAGTAAGGAGGTTTTAGTCCTCAGAGACAGGCAGTTATTTTAGTTACGGTAAGGGCTAGGCCCCCATATAATGTGATGAGTGCAAATGATCAAAGTGTTTACACACCCCAAAAAATTTAATTCAAATTTAAAGATTTATAACATGCACTCCCTCGTCTTGTCTGTTTTATATTCGCATGCATATAAACATGAAAAACACAGTAGAGCAATGTAATTTGGCAAAATTTCAGGTGAGGGCGTGGGCCTGATAAGCTGATCCTTATCAGAAGGAGTTGTCTTTTGTAATGTTGCAAGAAGGTGGAGAATATTTCTCTACTTCAAAAGAAAGGACCCATACCTATAATGTTATGGATCTTTCTTGACCTAGACTATTACATACACGTAAAACAGGAGAATTACTGTTGTAAATCTTGAAAAAATCTTGGTTGTATATTGCAACATACATTATTGCCAGTGATCAGAATGCTACATTTTAAAAGTAGCTTCGCTACAGCTACAGCTACTCTTCCAAAATGTAGCTTCGCTACAGCTACTGCTACATTTACCAGAAAGTAACTTGCTATGCTGCTCCTCTTCACTACTTTTGCCTAAAGAAAACTTAAAGCAACCACATGCAGGGTTGCTACGCGACTGGAAAACCTGGAAAACAGGGAAAATTCAGGGAATTTGGTTGGTCAGGGAATTTTGCATATTTTCTGGAATTTACGTGCATTTTGGAGTTGCAAGAGAACCAGTTACAAAATGAACGAACAAACTTTTTTCGAATCCAAATAGTGCTCATTATTTTAAGGAAGGTTCAAATTTCGTTTCACAATGATTGCCAAAATTCTATGATAATTAGTCTTCCTTCTAGGAAAATTTGAAAAAAAAAATCATAAAACATTCGGAATTGTTACCTTTTAAAAGACAGATTTCGATGCTTTCTGTAATATAAAATTGGTTCTAGCATGTGGAAAACTCAAATAATGGAGATATTTGATTCCAAAGTATGGCCAGCGTATATATTTTTTTAGGTGAATGGTTGGTCACCCGCCCCATTTAAGTTCTGAATTTCCGTAATATGTACTATTTTCAATAAATTAAAAAATATAATCATTAAACTTATTGCATATTTTCTAAAGGTACATGACCTAATTTTCTGTTGTTTCTCATTTGTATTGAGATAGGCTAATTGAGATTGTATACAGGTTAGATTGTAAAGCTTTGATATATGCCACATTTTTTTTATTGATTTTTTTTACACCACCTTAATTGTAATGACTTAGTGAAAATGGGGAAGTACAATAGTTTTTTCATTGAATAGCATAGCACTTGGTAAATTTTCAGCTAATAACATGTATATTCATATTCTTAATAATTAACGTGCCTGCATATTTAATTGAAAAACATGAGGTTCAAATGCAAAAATCATGACGACAAACATGTCTGGAAAAATTTTATTTCTGGTCTGGAAAACCTGGAAAAGTCAGGAAATTTCATAATCAAAAAATCGTAGCTACCATGCACATAGATATTCCAAAGAAGCTCCCTAGTATGATAGTTGTACTTACTAAAAAATAGAGTATGTTATTTATTAACATGATTCTCGTCATTTGGTAATTTTGATAGCAATGTTACTTCAGTTACTTATTTTTACTATAGTCTTTGAGAATAATGTACCTATGTAAGCGGCATATCAATTCAAATCTGCTATGCGCAGAGACTTGTTTGTAAAAATTTCTTCAGACTTATTTTGTTCTCATAAATTACAAGCGTATAGAACGTCCCGTTCTACTGTTCTATGTGGATGGGAAAGAAATTAATTCCACACACCAGATGGGACTGCAAAGCAAATGTCTGCAATTTCCTGAAAGTTTCGGAATTTACCTGGAAAACACTCAGAAAACTCCTGACATTTCACAAATTCTATATGCCACATGTAATTTCTGCCCGAAGCAACTGCTTGTGAACTTATAGCGCTAATATTATAATTTAATTAGAAGTTCTCGACATGGTTTGTTACCATTCAAAATTTTAAGTATTCCTCAGGTTCTAACTTTTTGATAATTTGAAATTTCCCAACTGTTTGATAATCCCAAAAGATAAACCATTTTCCAAACTCTAGATCGGAATGGGAAACTTGTCCCTATTGGAGATTGTAACTGCATCTGGGTTAGCTTCAGCTATTGGTACTTCTACTCTCTCTGGGTTGAGTGGGTGTGGATTTAGAAAAAAAAATATTCTGTGAAGAATATGATGGTGCTGATGTAATGGGTGGTAGAATTAAGGGGGTGAGATAGATAGATAATTTCAGAGAAGTGTCCAAAAGCAATTTTTGTACATTGTTCAGCACATATTTTAAACCCGGCTGTTGCCCATTTCTCTGGAATTTCTGCGATATTGAGACTGTCAAATCAGTTATAACTTTTCCCCCCCGTGGTTAGCACATCATGGGTCTTGGGTTCGAAACCCGGAATGGGCATGGGCATTTGTGGGAGCTGGTTGATTTAGTGTTTAGAGTCCACTTTATGCACAGTAAGGCTAATTAGGACTGGACCTACAGTTTAAAGTGGGATCCAAACCACTGTGTGCCTCCAAATTTGTGGGTGTCTATTCATCAATTTCATCATGTCATCACTCATCCCGATCTTCAAAAATTAGCCAAAATTGGCACAAAAAGCGAAGTCAAATAATACAAATAAATCAATCAATCTTCTCAAAGTAATTTGGTTGTAAAAAATGCAGTGCAAGATAGCTATGGAAGTACTGTAATATTCTCAAGTTGTTTGACGCGAGATGGACAGAAAAGTATCAATAATCAGTAGGGTGACTTGTAAAATCGTATACGCTAATAGTGGAAACTTTACTGTTGTCCATTTTTGGACCATTTTGTAGTAGAAATGAACCCAAGTTTCTCTTAACACATTCTACACATTGAAAAATTGCAACATCTTATTCCAATATGAAATTCCTCCTCCCTCATTAACCGAACAGCGTGTCAGAATGTTGGATAGCCTGGTTGATATTTTTTACATTTTCAAATCTGAATGAAAAATGTTGCAAACAGTAATTGAAAATACATGTCCAGGGTCTGCATTGTAGGCAGTAGAAAATTGTGACAAGCTCTTTTACTCAAATATGCACAAATTATTGGTGATCTTGGCTACACTGCCAGTTTCATCTTCGACACCTGAGAGGATGTGTTTAACATTAAGGAGGTTGAAATAATGTCCTCACAATTCAACGGGAGATCCTTAACTAATGGACCCTGCATTGTTAAGTGTACATACGTACATACAAATATCAAAATAACACCGATGATGTTATTTTCAATTTTGTAGCAAGGAGGAAGAGGCATATTCTACGATTGCAATTCTTTTTAAAAAGAAGGTAGGATTAGCTTTTTCAAAAGCATTTTCTGCTCATTTTATGTAGAAAAGTTCGAAGTTTGTAGATAGACTTAATTTAATAAATGTGTGACCTTTTATGTGGTGGCAGAGTGGATTTTGAAAACCAGATCATAGCTAGGGATGCTATACGTCCCGGATTTTCAGGGAGAATCCTAGGATGGTATAATTTGTCCCGGCGTTCCGAATAGTTTCTTCAGGATGCACAAATGACCCGGAATTGGGTGGGAAAGAAGATTTGATTAAGACTATACTTTCCTCAACTTTTTTTATATTTAAATGTGTGGACGTAATTTTAAAATGTATTTTACAAAACAATCTAAATACATTGAACCACTCCCTCTCCATAATACAAGAGTTAACGAGATATAGACGGTACTGCAAACATCTTTGACTTCACAATGGTGCCGCCGTCTGCTAGCAGTGCTGAATTTCAGTTACAATTCTTATATCGTTTTTTCTTTGGTTATGCTAGTGCAATTTTTTTATTCTGCCGTAGAACGACGTCAATAACACAAGGAGACTAGCAGTGAATTTTTATATTTAAGTATCTAAGTATTAATACTCCACAAAATACAGTATTAATATTTATTAAAAGCCCAGGCACCTGACGTCTGTAGTTTACAAACAATTCCGGAATACACAGATTAGTCAGCTTCCGGTGTGAATTTGTTGAGATATTAGACCAAACTTAGTGGTTACTTCACTGAGTACTTACGTCTTCGATGTAACTACTTAGGTATTCAATTCACTTGGCGATAAACATGCTGTAAAACACTAACGTTGAACACTTAGGTGGAGTTGGGGGGAAAACACAAATCTTGCTGACACCGAGTTCGACATCTTCAATCTTCTAATCCTGTCGTTGGTTCATAATAAACATGTAGCCTCTCTTCTTTAGTAACCTTTTCTCAGGTTCTGGTAGAGATACTGCACAGGCCGTAGTTCACTCACAGTTTATTCTTTAGACACTATCTCTCTTTCCAGCTGTGATCATGACCGTTAGTTCACTTACAGTTCGTTCTTTAGACACTATCTCTCTTTCCGGCAGAGGTTATGGCCAATAGTTCACTTACAGTTTTTCACAGCCCGCGAAACCAATAACCAACGTAACACGGATCCTAACCATGTCAATGCTTGACTCGGACTGTCTTCTCTGCAATGCACATCAACCGTTCCCCAGAAAAGACGTTAATGTCTCTTGTCGCCCTTTTTTCACCAGCAAGGGCGGGTCAACTTTTATAAGGGGTGCGTCAAGATCGGTTACAACAGCCCCTTCCTCCAAAAAGTTGTTATATGGACATTTATGAGAGATAACTTAATAACTATTACAATTCTAAACGACACCTTCAATTATTATACTAGCCTCGTACATACAATTTTCTCTTTTTTTACTTTTATAAAACATCTTTATAGATTAAATTGTTTCTCTTGTTTCTTTACTCATCCAATACTCAAGTAGGCATTATGACGCCAATCTAGATAACAGCGAAACTTACAAATCAAACAGTTTTCCACTCCCAACTTAAACATCTTGCATATTAATCCAATTATTCAATAAAGTACAGATCATATATTCTCCACATACAATATAATTACACAGACACTAGTATGCTTACACAAATTTAGAATACATTCTCAAACAATATTTATCAAAAGCAGATTTTATTTAGTATCAGATAATACTTAATGAATTATTGCTGTAGATTGCTTTTATGTAAAATCAATAATTTTGAGTGTTCTTTTTAACTTAAATATATCACCTTTGTTTGAACCAGTTTGCTTTCATAAATTATTCAAATAATATTTTTCTTTTCATATATTTAACATTCTAGTATTTTCTTTTGTTTCATTTTACATAAACCTTTCAACAATTTTCAGACTGTTCTTCAACCCTTCATCGGTTGTTCTATTTATTTTACATATAACTCTTTTTCAATTCTATTTTAATTTTACTACATCATCTTCATAAACACTTCGGAGCGAGCTTCGATAAAATTGTTCCAAACATAACTTTATTGCTTTTGTCTTTAAAAAATATCACCTTAAAAAAAATAATCTTAACAGTAAACTGTCTTGCTTTTGTCATAACCTCTACTTTCCTTTCTCTTATACAAAGTATCATCAAGCCCAGATCACTAGTTTTGGAAAATTTTCAATTTCTTTACGATTCACCGCTTAATAGCATATATCTTCTATGACTAGTAACAGGATCTTGAACATTCATATTTACTTCACATCAGCATGTACTTTAATACACAACTGTAATAATTTCCGGTCCATCTTCGACCTTATTTTAAACAACTATTTTCCGGTTCGCCTCAGACCTTATTTTCAACTTTTGTGCATCTCTCGCACTTTCGTTTTCTCTTAATTCACACTGACTTTTTATCATCTGTATGTCCAAGAAATCTTGTTACTTCTTTCTCCTATTAACCTTTTGAGACCCAAGGCCTTTTTCACATGTAAGCCTCTCTGTCTCGAGCCGATTTTGAGCAAAATGCAGAGTTTCAATTAACTGAGTGTTGATCGGAGGCTAATTCCCCTAGAGAGATGGGTGATATACCGGTGATATACCATTGATTCAGACTATATGAAATTTATGCAAATTTGGTGTATATGTGGCGGGTGGAGGGGGCTAACTCTCAAAATTCCAAAATTTCGGGAAAAAAAATGTGGTCCCCCCCCCTGCCCCCAAGAAAAAAGTACATGACAGTGTCGATATGCACATGGAAATGATCGCTGACATGTAAGGAACACAAAAATATTTGCATTATTATCATATGACCAATGTAACTTGAGTTGTACCCCCAAAAGGAATGGTCGGCACGCCACTGATTCAAGCTTCAAAATGCAGCAGTACCTTGAAATGACTATAGCTCAGAAACTAAATGCCCTAGAGATATGAAAGATATACCGTTGTACGCAGAATGAATCACAAATTTAGACGATATATAATTTATGCACATTCAGCGTATATATGGAGGAGGAGAGGGGGGAAATCCCCTGAAAATACTTTTTTTTTTTAAAAAATGGGGTTTCGACCCCCCCGCCCCCTCCCCTTCCGAAAAAAAGGATATGAAAAGTTCAAAATGCACATAGAAATTATTGCTGGCATGTAAGAAACAGAAAAATATTTGCTTCATTGTCGTATGACCAATGTAACTTGAGTTGTACCCCCAAAAGGAATGGCCACTGATTCAAGCTTCAAAATGCAGCGGTACCTTGAAATGACTATAGCTCAGAAACTAAATGCCCTAGAGATATGAAAAATATACCGTTGTACGCAGAATGAATCACAGATTCAGACGATATATAATTTATGCACATTCGGCGTACATATGGAGGGGCGAAAAGGGGGAAATCCCCTCAAAAACAATTTTCTGTTCTGTCTGAAATTACACATTCTTTCAAGTTGGAGAACAGATCATCATTTTTCACATTCGGTTCTCTAGGAATAACTTCATTTCCATTTTTTATCAGCTCATTATTTCGCTGCATCTCAATGGGTAATATACCCTCATCTTTATTCAGTTTTGTTTCTAATACACTCATTTGTTCGTGTTGAGTCTTCACTGCACTTTCAAAGACCTCCTCTTTGAATTCTGAACTCGTCTTTGGTTCTTCATGCATAATCTGACAAGAATGCTTATGACCATGTAAACTACATAACTCTTCCAATTTAGATACTTTAATTTCTAACTTATCGAATCTATCTTCCAGCTATCTTCCAGCTCATTGCTTGCAGTGAATTTTTATATTTAAGTATCTAAGTATTCATACTCCACAAAATACAGTATTAATATTTATTAAAAGCCCAGGCACCTGACGTCTGTGGTTTACAAACGATTCCGGAATACACAGATTAGTCAGCTTCCGGTGTGAATTTGTTGAGATATTAGACCAAACTTAGTGGTTACTTCACTGAGTACTTACGTCTTCGATGTAACTACTTAGGTATTCAATTCACTTGGCGATAAACATGCTGTAAAACACTAACGTTGAACACTTAGGTGGAGTTGGGGGGAAAACACAAATCTTGCTGACACCGAGTTCGACATCTTCAATCTTCTAATCCTGTCGTTGGTTCATAATAAACATGTAGCCTCTCTTCTTTAGTAACCTATTCTCAGGTTCTGGTAGAGATACTGCACAGGCCGATAGTTCACTCACAGTTTATTCTTTAGACACTATCTCTCTTTCCGGCTGAGATCATGACCGTTAGTTCACTCACAGTTCGTTCTTTAGACACTATCTCTCTTTCCGGCAGAGGTTATGGCCAATAGTCACTTACAGTTTTTCACAGCCCGCGAAACCAATAACCAATGTAACACGGATCCTAACCGTATCAATGCTTGACTCGGACTGTCTTCTCTGCAATGCACATCAACCGTTCCCCAGAAAAGACGTTAACGTCTCTTGTCGCCCTTTTTTCACCAGCAAGGGCGGGTCAACTTTTATAAGGGGTGCGTCAAGATCGGTTACATTCTCTTCCATTGTATAGTAAGTAACTTGCTTACTCTAAAGAGTAAGTGCTTTGGTGCCTATCTGTTCAGTCCACAGTTTCCAAATCAAGTTGGCACACAATGTGGGATGTAAATGACAATTATGTTGTACATACATACAACTTTATCGGGTCCACCCCCCCCCCCCCCTTTTGCTCCCTAACAAGCTACGGTCAGTAGTGTCCTGGAATTTCACTTATGAAATATAGGAACCCTAATTGAACCAAAAGTTGAACCCTCCCCCCCCCCCTATCCCCTTACGTGAGCTATATATACACCCATGATTACAACTATACACAAATAAAATTTGATAGAATTATTTACATGATCAACCTATTTTGCTTGAGAATAAATGATTTGAGTCACATAGTGGTTCGGAACCAGTCTTGATTAGCTTATCTGTGCATAAAGTGCACTCAAAATAAAAGCTAGAAAAGATGCCTGGAGGACGAGATCCTCCTGTTTTTCCGTTCCCCATGCTGCTCATTGCCATTCACCATTCTTCCTCATTCTCAAAATTAGCCAAAAGTGGCAGAAAGCGGCTCTAGATAATAGAATTACTAAATAAAACATTCATCGTCATTGTCATGATTAGCGAAAGTAACAGAAATATATTGAGGAAACTGATGTGTAAATTCGAGTGTTCTAAAAACATTGTAATTTGAAAATTTGTCAACAAATATTATGACAAAAATGTTTGTAATTCCAGAAAGTGTATGTCTACTGTTCTTGTAACAATAGTTTCTTGCTGGTGAGATCCTATATCCTGATAAATGTCAATGCTGTTAACATACTGAGCCATTGATTGCTGGCACTATTGCTGCCATTCTAGTGGAAAATGGATCGCTCATTTTTGCACTGCAAGTTGTGTTTTACACAGTTATTAATGACATTTTGCTCCCTCTTACACTAGGGATATCCAGGGATGGTGCAAATGAGGTTTTTTTTTTTTTCAGGAGTACCGAAAATGAGGCATCTCCCCAGAATACAGATGCAGTTAAAAAAACGTAGCTGCTAGCAGGAATACAGGGTGGGGAAAGAAAATGTTACCACCGAAAGGAAAACATACACATTTAATATACCCCTTCAACCTGTGAACCAGAAATGTGAACACATTTGAGCGTTCTGTCAACCATTGAGTCCATGACCCTTGGAACACATGTCTTGCGGTAATCACTGTCGAAATTCTTTGTTTAAGGTCTTGTATGTCCCATGGTTTTGTTGCATAAACACACTCCTTTACCATCCCCCATAACCAGAATTTGCACGGGCTGAGAGGTCTGGTGATCTTGCCGCCCATGGTAGTGGACCACGCCGGCCAATCCATCGTTGACCGAATGTCCTGTCGAGGTAACCACGAACATCCACGTTATAGTGTGCTGACTGTGTTGAAAGTAGCCACGTGCAAGAATGGCTAATGGAAGGTTGTTTACCACGTAATGAGTTAACATAGCCAAATAGGAGGCGCCAGTGAATGTTGCAGTGTTAAAAAAATAGGGGCCCACTATTCCCAACTTTGAAACACCACACCATACGTTTATCTTTGGGGAGTCCCGTATGTGTTCCCTCACTACATCTGGATGTTCAGTAGCCCAAATCACACAGTTGTGTTTGTTAACGCAACCACTCACATGAAATGTTGCCTCGTCGGAGTAGAAAAACAGCACATATGGATCGATTCTTGTCATTTCCACTAACAGTTCTGCCATTTTTTCACGAGCGATTTTATCGGCGGCAGTAAGTGCTTGCACAATTTGGATGTGATATGGTTTTAATCCCAAATCATGGTGCATGATTCGTTGAAGAGATCGTTGAGAAATTCCTGTTTCACATTTTAACCGAGAAAGTGACTTTTTCGGGCTATTCAACATGGCTTCTTGGACTTTTACGACGTTGTGCTCGCTTCTCACACTTCTGGGTCGTCCACTGTTCCCTTTGTAATTATTTGCCACCGAACCAGTTTGTTCAAATTTTTCATACACTCGCCGAATGGTTAATCTACTTGGGGGGTCTTTGTTATACCACATTCTAAACTTGTTTCTCACTACTGTGGGTGATTGATACACTTCCATCCATGCTGTGATCTTCCTTCGTTCCTCCATACCTAATCGTGTGGCCATATTTTATCTGAAAAAAACAAACAAACAGGAAAACACCATATGAGTGAAAACAGGAAACACCATATAAGTGGTAACATTATTTTGCCCCACCTTGTATATTCATGTATGCTAGTTCAGTTTAGTTATCTGGATATTAGATTTATTCGATACTAATGAAATAAATTATGCAGATATCTATAATCTGCGATAAGAAGATATTTATAACCTTGATTATACATATTTCCAGGTAATAGACTTTGTCGTTATGAACCTCCTTCAAAAGTAAAACTTATTGTCGATTTATTTTATGCTGTTGCCACATTCAAAATTTACCTCAAAATGCTGAGATGAAATGTAGCTGTAGCAAAATTTTCGCTACAACTACAGGAATTATGTAGCTTTGCTACTACTACAGCTACAATTTTCAAAATGTAGTGCCGCTACAGCTACAAATTTTGTAGCTAGCTACAGTAGCGCCGCTACTTCTGACCACTGATTATTGCAATTACTTTTCAGTAAAAATTGATAATTTTACATATTGCATCTTGTTTGTGTACCATCTGTAATTTGATTTGAATTATATAGGATAGCAGTTCTATTGTATTTTTAGTATTTGTAATTGCTGCGAAATAGCTTCCAAAGGGCCAAAGTGCTGCCGAGTGGCTGTTCATTGGGTTACATACATTGAATTCCATAGTTACCATTTTCTGGCTTTTGAGACCAGAATCTGCTAGTATTTCTTTTCAACTATCTCCCCATTGTCCTCACAATGCTTGGTCAAAATTTTGGAGTTTTCACCATGGATCAAACCTGAGACCGCTCACATCAAAAGGAAAGAGTGCTAACCATACAGCTAAGTAGGAGCTCTATGTACACACTATGTTGTGGATGCTTTGGCAAATTTAGTGGGAGGAGCCAAAAGGGATGCCAAAGTATTATTAAAAGCATTAATGGCATTATATACAAAATAACAAATAATGATAGAGCAATCATTTTAAATATAGTTAAAATAATAAATCAAAGTGTAGCACAAATACACAAACAGGGACTGTATTTAGGAGGCATTTAAGTAAGTTAACGCTGAAAATCGAATCTGGGAATTGTTACTTACAATTCAATAACATCTACTGATGAACACAAAGCGAGAGCATTTTAGGTGGAATATTTCCGATGTTTGTGACCCTTTTTTCTGAGGAAATGAATTGTCAGGCTTACCTATATCTTTTGTAATTATTATTATTAACATAATTAACATAGAACTACTTCTATTTCACAAATCTACAAATTCTATCACCTTGTAATCCAAGGGTACTGGGTTGGTTTTCTGGTGAAGGTACATTGTACAGTGGATCAGATTCGACGTTGAAGGTTCAGTCTCGATTAGTTTATCTGGCCACAAATTAGACCTAAAACGAACCTTTGTAAATGTCTTGAAAAATCTGCATTATGTTTCGAGTGTTACGTTTTATAATATACTTACAGCATAATCTGTGCCCCTCCCAGAATAAAATTCAGATCTGCCTATGTGCAAATGGATATATGAAGTAAAAAAAAAGCTATGCATAGATTTCTACTGTACATTTGCATACATAATTTGCTAAGGTTTTATTGTGCATTATTCATTGAAAATTTTTCCTGTGTCTCTACAGTCTTGACTTGTTTAAGATTGTTTCTTCTTTGCTATATCATCGTCATTATAGCTTATGTACCTACTGATACCCTGATTCCTATACATAGGTCTTATGGTCAGAATTATTCCTTCGATGGGTTATAGACCAAACACACCAACGAGAAGCCTGGAAAACCATCCTTTCTCTGCGTGAAAGTGACAAGGATCTTCGTCTGAGGGCAGCGAAGTTACGAAGGCAGCTGGCTGACTTAGAGAAGGAAGCAGTCGAAGCTGGCATCTTGCTGCCTCCTGCAGTACCAGAGATCTCTTAAAAAAACATTCCAAGATTGTCAGTGTTTATGGTTTGTGTTATCAATGTTGCTAAATTGAATGTATTTGTTGGAACAAAAAAAAAAAGAACTCTTGCACGTGAGTGACTATTTTAATGAGTGTTCACTTTCAGCAGTATTGTATTGTAAAGTTGCTCTAGTCACACTTTGCAAGCCAAAGATGTCCATGTGTTTAAAAAATGTGCATATGTGTGTGAATGCTGTATATATTTATAGTATACTGTATATCTCTGTACAGTGTGAAGAATTTTAAAAGATGTCATTTAAATATATTTAAGCATTTATGGTTGACAATATTCTGTATATAAATGGAATTTGCACTAATTTCTGTTGTACAGATATTTTCTTGTTGCATATGTATGTGAATTCCAAAATAATTTAAACTATTTAAACGTTCCTCTTAAGCAGCATAAAACATTATTTCTGAGGATAGTTTCCTTTTTCTTAAAATAATTGTGCAGTAATGTAGACTTTCAGATGTAAATGTTTTCTGATTGAAACAGAGGTGCTTTGTGAGACTTGTGACGGTGAGGGTGTGCATAAGGTTTAGGACAAGAACTTTATAGCTGTTGTATTTGTTATATTTTAGTTATGGTAAGCATAAGGTGCTGGACCCTGTATAATGTGACGGGTGCAAGTAGCCTATGTGCTGGCACACCCACAATTTCGAATTCAATTATCAATTCAGCTACAGGTTCTGTTGTTGCACATGGAACAGCCGTACTGCTGTCACCCTCTGGAAGATTTGTGAGGCTGAGGACAAGGGTGAGCCTTAAAAGTGAGGGAGGTTGATTTAAATTGAACACATCTGGATTGAACTAACGGAAAATGAATATTATCTCTACATCTGAAGGGTCCGTGTACAAAATCTCAGTGCAGTAGGACCATATTGGCCCACTACAAGGTATTTCTTCAAAAGAAAAGTTCCAAAAAAATGAGGTAGTCTGTGGCACACAGAAGATATATTATGTGAGGGGCATCTATTCATTTACACTTGATCCTTTTACTATAGATACAGAACTATGGCTGAGCCGATACCGATGCGGATGTATGGTATTGGTCGATACCAGTGGTATTGGTATCGGAAAGTATCAGTTGAAATTCATCTACTGATACTTTTCAGGCATTTTGGTCTTTCACGGGGCCCGCAAAAATGCCGTGCTACACTTTCACAGATTATAGTTATCCTGGAAATTATGCAAAATTCAAACTTTCCTTTTATTTTGCACAAGAAACTAATTTTTGATGCATAATATCTATTTTAATATTTTGATGAATTCTTGAATATTCTAAAGTAAATTTTTTGGTAAATTGATGTAAATATAATTGGAGAAGAATATTTACACACTAATATTGAACAATATTTTGAAGAAATTTTAGTTATTGCAATTTTTGAACTATCGGTATTGGTAGGAATCTGTAAGAGTATCGGCATCGGTTCAAAGTAGTATTGGCTCAGCCCTATACAGAACACTTATAGGATGGATGACATCAGCCACAGGAATTCTCGAAGGTAAGGCACAAACAGGTACATGAATTCAAAGTTGTTCTTCATTTCAGAACGAAAACTTTTTAAGTATCGCATGGATGTTCTGATATTTAAAATATATAATTTCTAGTAAACTGTGTCGCTGAAACATGTTGTTTTGAGGTTAGCCATGTATCAAATAAACATAAAATGAAAAGTGGAAACAAGAAAGAAAATATACTATTATGCAGAGTTCAAACTAAAGAGAATGTCAGAGCTCCCTATTTTCACCTTTTTACCTTTTAGTGGGGGGGGGGATTTCCTACAATCTGTTTTCTCTCCAGTATATGTGCCAATTTATTTCCATTTCCCAGGGCTCAAGGTATAATACATTTTTCAATTAATGTGCATTTTTATTATTATATATACACCATGTATCAAAATGATTGCCCCCTGACTTTAAATATTTTTGATGGTTGTGAAACAAATCATACAACAATGACACAGGATCATATCGCAAAACATCTCTCAAAGTTTCATTTGCGGAGTACAGCATGGCGTAGTTCCACCTAGGATCGCTAGAGCAGTTGCTGATGTAGAAATGGCAACCGGTGCTGAGAGACATTCACTGTACTCAAATTCTATTCAACTATATTGGTGATAACTGTGCAGCTTCATTTTCATCATTTTCATACAAAGATCCAACAGACGAGAAGCGTATTTTAAAATTTATGAGCAATCATTCCTTGTGTAGGAGCAAATCTGCTCATCAGTGTCAGATTATACATTTTGCACATGACGTGATATTGTTATATTGGCTGCGTCGCCCCGCCCCCTTTTATATCCCCAGCTACTTTTTTAAAGCGCCGTGTTGATGTGAAATTTTCATAATATTGTTATCAAAGAATCCCTTATTTTCGATTTCATACGACCATGAGATGGGTGATGCCACCGGATCTAGATGGTAAAAACTAAGAATAAATTGTCATCAATTTAGAGTTAACGGTAATAGCAGCGCCCCACCCCTTTGACAACTAATATTACTCTAGGAAACACTTCGTAAATCTAGCTCTTTGAAAGTCAGTTTTAACTTCATTGAAGGTGAAATTTTGCTCTTTTATGCACACTAGGTTTGGCAACACTGCCAAGAGGGAAGGAGAAATGCATTGGACATATGGGAGTATTATTTGATTTGTTATCTTGGTAATATCAAAGTTCCAATAGAATAGAAAATGATATCAACAGGAAGAGGGCAGTTTGAAGAAGTGATTGCCAAGCAGAAAAGTCGAAACTCCCATTTGATTAGCCGTAACTTGATGTTGAAGTTGATTCCCCATAAGGAATACATGGGATTTCGAAAATTCTTATTATTCATATTTTTCAAATATTGTGTCCAGCTTATTAATCAACATAAGAAAACGCTTCCACTTTTAAGATGGAGAGAAATTCATACAGATACACATACAACAACTGATGAATGACTGGATCAAAATAAATTTCAGTATTGAGTTTGGAAGCCCAGTAATTGACTTGTAACTTGCATGATTTTATCTTGTTACATATTTTATTAATATTATGTGATGCTCAAAATGTAGGACATTTATGATTTTTTTAAAATTCCTCCTGGATGCCGGACATAAGGCTAAAATGTAGGACATGTCCGGGAAAAACCGGATGTCTGGTAACCCTAATGGAGACCGACATGAGTACCAATATGAGATAAGGAACCTTGTCCAGAAATGTGTCATTAAAAAGTTGTAAGCAGTGGCGTCTCGTACCATTCATATTTTGGTGTTCGCAATAAGATTTTGATATTCAATCCAGATTTAATTATCAAATTTAATTCATAGTTAACTTCAACTTTTTCACTTCAAAAAGAAAATTCATCGCTAGTTTTCCGAAATATATATTTTCTTCATAATAAAAATATTCTGTTAACATAGATTACAGTAAAAATGATCAATTAATATCAATTGATCATTTACTATTTTGGGTGGGTGTAGTGTATATTTCACCATTATTAGGAAAATGTATGTTCAATTGATGCAAGCGTTGTCGGCCTTTTTCTTTGCAATTTAAGTTTGTAAGAGTTACTTTCCTTCACGAAAAAAGTCTGTTAGGGTGCAGATGCCTAAGTGAAAGGTGCATTCAAAAAATTATCACAGGTCTGAATGGCCCTTCAGACGCACATGAGCAAATCACATAAAAACCTGATAAGATATTATGCAACTCAAGCAGACTATCGTAAGTCTTCATGAAGTGGAAGAAAAACTACGCTAAATAAGAAACCTCAAATCAAATCAAATCGTAATCAATGCAGCTATAGTGCAATCCCTCACAATCATCTTATCAAGACAAATGGATAAATGTGAGCGAAGCGAGCAGGACATTTTTTATGTAAGAGTCATTCCATGCCAAATCAACACAGATATGTGCAATTTCCAACCCGACCATCTCCGATTTTCATGAAATTTGAGGAGTTGAAACTATGAATGGAACTTAGTAAATATGAAAATTTTTAGTTTCGTGCGTCTTGTTAATTCTTAAATTATTCAAGGTCAAATTTAGCATAAATTGCCCTTTTTGAGCCCACTTAGCTATACTAAATCTGCTGTAACTCCGCCCCTATTTTGCCTAGGAAGCTCAAATAAATCTTATTGTACAGGGAACTGAACAAGCTTTCTAGTGATATATAACAAGCCTACCTTTGGATAAAAATATAATTTTGTCATGTGACCTTGACCTTGAATATCTCAAAACGTCATCACCTAAAATCGTGAAAAAATATTTGGTCCCTCATGCCATACTCTAAAGTATATCAAAAAATCATTCTGGGACTGCAATGGGATCAGAAGATACAAAATAATATGTGTAACTATGTGACTGATAAAAGCCCCATTATATGAACTATGACGAGTCAAATGTCCCTTAACACCCGCTACAAAATGTAAAGTAGTTATCTTGGGTATAATTGTTCATGGAAGAAATAGGTTAGATACAGGGAGATCCCTAGCCATGTGTGTGTCAAGCGCACGTCCGGCATATTGTTGATCGCCATATTGAATTCAACGCAAACATTTCAAAGGAAAGGGGGTGATGTGATATGTCAAATCAGGCTATAATTTCACGAGAAATGAAGTGACGAAGGTCTATCCAACATATATTTAACAATCAAGAAGTTATTACTGCATGCTTGTAACCATTTTCTCCTTTTCGAGGTGTTAAAAACAAAGCATTGGAATGCTCCTAACGTGTTAGGAACTCATCGAGATCATGCTGACATCTTGGAAGATAAAGAGGTATATGCACCATTGCATATGATTTTAATCAGCGACATTCACCAAATAGTTGAATAGTGAAGAATATTGGGAAAAGTATCTCACAATTACGTGACACTTCTTTTGTGACGAGGCTAATTTTTATGTTCACGGTGAAGTTAATAAAAATAATATGCAATACCTGTCATTTGCCCAGCCGAATGGTTGTTGCTGGTAAGCTAATGATGTGGTATAGTGTATGGAGAACTGGAATGGTTGGTCCATATTCAACAACGGAACCTTAAATGGTGAGAGCTTCTTGGATTTGTTAAGTGAACAGTGTCATCCTTTCTTACTGGATATGGCCATTTCCAGAGTTTTGAAACAGGACAGTGTGTGACCACACTATGTGGACATTGTGGCAATTTCTTCATGGTAAAGTTCTAGGTAGATTGATGGGCAGACAGGGCTCTATTAAAAGGTCTGCACATTCCCCAGATGTAACATCCTAGGAGGACTTTTACCTTCAGAAACATTTGAAGTGAATGGTTCATGCACTAAAAGTCCGTGATATTGACCATCTGAGAGAAGGCTAAGTTGCTGCTTGCGATGTTGTTGCACCTGCTACATTGCCAAATATTCTCTCACATGTGAGAGACGTCAACGAGTGTGCTCACAGGAACATTGAAAACATTATAATGTGCATATATCGTAAGTGAAAGATATGCATATAACTTTTTGCTGGCTAAAGATACGTTGGAAAAACCTTCGTCACTTCATTTCTCGTGAAATTCTAGCCTGATTTGATATATCACATCACCCCCTTTCCTTTGAAATTTTTGCATTGAATTCAATATGGCGGCTTTTTCTTCCATGAACAATTATACCCCGGATAACTCCTTTACATTTTGTAGGGGGTGTTAAGGGACATTTGACTCCTCATAGTTCATATAATGGTGCTTTTATCAGTCACATAGTTACACACATTATTTTGTATCTTCTGATCCCATTGCAGTCCCAGAATAATTTTTTGATATGTTTTAGAGTATGGTATGAGGGACCAAATATATTTTTTTACGATTTTAGGTGATGACATGTTTTGAGATATTGAAGGTCAAAGGTCAAGGTCACATGACAAAACTATATTTTTATCGAAAGGTAGGTTTGTTATATATCACTGTACAGCTTGTTCAATTCCCTGTACAATAAGATTTATTTGAGCTTCCTAGGCAAAATAGGGGCGGAGTTACAGCAGATTTAGTATAGCTAAGCAGGCTCAAAAAGGGCAATATATGCTAACTTTGACCTTGAATAATTTAACAATTACAAGATGCACGAAACCAAAAATTTTCATAGTTACTAAGTTCCATTCATAGTTTCAACTCCCCAAATTTCATGAAAATCGGAAATGGTCAGATTGTGGACTGTGTTGATTTCATATGGAATGACTCGTATATTTATTTGGAAACTTACAAGACTATTAATTTAATTTGGTGTCAATACTTTCACAGGATGCCGTTATATTTACTCTTTTCCAAATAGTTCCTAAATATGGTATGGCTGAAAGTAAATTACTGTTGTCCTCAAAATGATATTTGACCAACTCTTTCTCCATTTGCTCATGGGTGCCAAAAACGAGAAGAGTGCACAAGTAAGAAATGGGGTGGAAAAGTGGTGCTACAGTATCAAGTAAACATTAAAACAAAACTCTCAACTAATTTTTCGTATATATAATATTATCACAATATGTGTAATTGATCATTACTGGTTTTTCTGGTATTGTATTAATTAATTGCTGGCCAGCAACAAGGTAAAGGCTTAATTAATATGTTTCCATGTGTGTATTTTTATATGTTATTGCATTTATGTCTACGTGCTTGTTTGATTGTGCTTTTTGCTGGACATTAGATTACCCCTATGCTTAGCTACCCCTTTGGGGTGATACCCTTCAAAAAGACAGTTGCTGTGGAAATTTCCAGTGCTAGGGGGTGAACGTCCACGGACTCTCACCCAGACTATAAAAATGCCAGTTGGGCTTAACAAAAGACGTTTTTTTGCCACTTTTACGACGACGAAACTTTCCTTTAGGGTTTAGTCCACTAATGGTAGCGAGACTGATGATTGAAAATATATATATAACATTTGGTAAAGCCAAATGTGTTAACCAAAACTGTTTTGTTCGTGTGACTGATTCAATTACTGTTTCATACACAAAGTCGTAGGCTTGTACATACCTACCTACTGCAACAAACGCTCCTCCTATGCTTAGAGTATTTCATAGTCAAAATTTTCTGGATTGTATCTCAAGTACAACATTCACTCCCTGTGACAAGTTACGTTATTTATTTTTTCTGTTGTATCGGGTTATTTCCTAAGCGTTACTATGTAGTATATTTAGTAAAATTGTTACAGTGTAGGGAATAGACAATACAGTAGAATTTCTAATAGAACAACATGAACATCGTTAAAATAATGCACCTGCAGAAAGAAATCACACGAACCAAGTCCTGTGCATAGGCTGGATGAGGAATAAATTCGAAACAAGATTCGTGGAATTTTGTCATAGCGACGCTCGATTTGTGGGATTTTCTGTTGAAGCAATTTTTGCGCTGCTGGGAAACTGATGAAGTGTGGTATCATATCAAAAGAAACTACTTGCAAGCGAAGCGAGCAGGAATATTTTTTTATATTTCTTCGCAAACTTGCAAGAATATTAATTTAATTTTGGCGTCAATATTTTCACAGCGTGCCAAAAGCAAAAAGAGTGAATCACTAAGAATTGGGGTGAAAAAGTGGTACATCACGTAAATGGTAAGACAATGAAGAAACTATTTTTTGTATATAATATCACAAAATGTAAACCAAGAAAATTATCTACCATTATCAGCAAAAAATAATACAGGTTTTCAGGAGAGATCGCTTCCAGCGCAATGTTCCCCGATCCTTCGATCAACCCTTGTGCACTGCGACAAGACATGCGAGCGAAGAGAGCAAGAAAAGTTTTAGGATATTTAATTCGAAAGGGTGCGCAACCTTTACTCCTTACAAATATTCATCTTTTTGAGGCTTTAGCACCCAGTTTGCCTCTGGGCTTGAGGTACCCCTTTGCCCCCCCCCCCCCCCCCCCGTAGCTGTGTCTAACCATCACTCATCCTCGTTATCCTAAAATGGCAGAAAAGCGACGTAAATAATGAACTTGTGACCCGTGAACTTGTTTCGCAGTCGGTGCTAAATTTTACTTCTCTACTTTTTCATGTATCCCCGATTGATAGCGATAGCTGCCACTACAGTTTTAAGCAATCCGATTGGCTGACGTGATACCATCCGACTTCCAAATGGTAGTATAGAAAAATGATGATCATCATACGAATTTTATACCAAAGCGCTAAATATTCCTCCCCCCCCCTTCCGAACTGTAAAGTTCGATTCCCCCTTACTATAGAAATTCTGTGTCAATCTAAAACTTAACCTTGATATCCGATATCTGGATATACCCCATTCGAGAGTTCCCCACTTCAACTTAATGCTCAACCCCCCCCCCCCCCACCGTAGAATTTCCGTGATAATCTAGGACTAGGACTTAACATTGATAATCAAAAGTTTTATAGTGTTCATCCCCAAAATTTAATGCTTATTCTCCCCACAAAAATTCGCCTGACAATTTAAAACTTAATAAAAACTGGGAACTGTCCCCCTCTAAATAATACTTACAATATCACACACTGTAGGAGTATACGAAGTGATTATTACATGTTAACGAAGTCCAACATCTGTCCAAAACCGAAATTTTTATTCAGTCAAATTTCCATCACAAAAATAAAACAAATAACCCCCCCCCCAAAAAAAAAAGCCCGCCCCCCTGCTGGAGAGCACTGCATTCATAAGCGAAGAATTTTGCTCCTATCCGCTTGGCGCCACTTGTAATGGGCGAGCTTGCACCTCACGTCGCTTCGGCTTCAGTAGGCGCCACCTGAGTGGGAGGGTCGAATTCCGGATCCTTGATTACGAGGTGTAAGCGTACGTGGCACACCTGTTTGTTTCTTTCAGACGAAATGCATAACAATTAGTGCTTCACTTTTGTATCGACAATACTTGCATTGTTTCCATGCCATATTACTGTTGTCATGGAGCTCTTATGTGGCTTTACACGCAAAATCAAAAGTTAATTTTACCAAAAATTGTGTATCA
Organism: Lepisma saccharinum; assembly: GCF_977018435.1. NCBI lineage: Eukaryota > Metazoa > Arthropoda > Insecta > Zygentoma > Lepismatidae > Lepisma > Lepisma saccharinum. Next base: position 68,329,240 of record NC_139238.1, on the reverse strand, counting down.
ACGTGGAAAGTTATTGAATTGTGATTTCTTTTTTGCCCAATCAGCTTTCTCCAACATGCCAATAGAAAAGTTTCGTCCTTTTAGGAAAGGTAAATATCATTCTCTAACTCTAAAACGAAATTAAGGATTACAGGCTTATGAGGACAAATTCCCAATGTTTCAAGGATATCCGATAATTTTACGGTGGACACAAATTTCCTCGTTTTTTTTTCAGCAAAAAATACCTTGTCTCTCTCTCACTACTTATAATCATAACCAATGGCGTGCCCAGGATTTTCGAAAGAAGGGGGTTAGGTATACATTTTTTAGTAGTCAGCCCTCATTTTGCCATCTTTTCCTGCATTTGATGTTCTTTTTTTAGGAATATTGGACCAAAAAGGGGGGGGTTATAACCCCCACCAAACCTCCCCTTGGGCACGCCACTGATCATAACTCATTTCTTCATTTCACTGGGGATCCCCGATGGCGTAGTGGTAACGTCGTCGGCTTGTAATCAAGGGGTCCCGGGTTCGATACCCGGTGAGGCACATAGTGGTTCGGATCCCACTTTAGACTGTAGGTCCAGTCCCGATTAGGCTATCAATGCATAAAGTGGACTTTAAAAGAACAATCAATAATTTATTTATTTCACATACAAGGTAATATTCGGCTATTTTATGACAAGGATTAGGATTGTAATGCACAAGAAATACAATAATTCCATAAAAAAACTTTAAAAATCTCTCTTACCGATAAACTTATGTGTTTATTTTGCCAGTCCAGCATTACAATTCACTGTGGCAACATATGTAGATAAGTCAATCTGACACCACTGAGAAGCACCTTTTCACTTCCAACCGTACCACGCGCAAGATTCCTGAACAGTTGCCACCCGAACAACCAGAAGTTATGTGTGTTTGTTTACACTGAATTTGTTCTTATGACGGACAGAGAATAGCTTGTAAGTCTCCCGGTAGGTATCCATTAGAACAATTTCTGTATTGATCATGGAAGAAGAGGGAGGAAGTACTGTACTACGTATATTTATCAGATTTCCTGGAAACGAAGTTGTTTTGCTTTTGAGAAAAGCAAACTCTAAAATTAAAATCTTAAGAAATTGTCCTCCTCTCGTAAAAACATATCATAAGCAAAATAATGGGGGGGGGTGTTAAAATGTACTAAAATGCCATCACACCCTCCTCCACCCCAGAAAAATGCCGTATCCAGAGGGAGGTATTTAAGGACAACGCGATAATCATATACTTGGCACTAGGAGCTTTTGTAATCTCTCGACGAAACAATCGCAATATGGGATTCTAAATGAAAATATGAACACAATCGAGAGTCGAGACTTATCGTGAACGTATCTTTTTACAGCGAATTGCGTCTGATTTAAACCCTACTGGCCCTAAAGATCACATAATTTACAGATAGCCTATCCACATGTGGAGAGACATGGGTCCAACACCCTTGGGGAGCTTCAATAGTCCCACAACCGCTCATCAAGGGGAAGGGGAAAGGACTTCATATTTCCAAGGTCTCGCATGCGGAGAGGTACGTATTGCTCATTCGCGATTAACCAAAAGTGACAGAAAGCGAAGTAAAATAAACCTAACCAACCAAACGTACTACCGGATAGAGATAACTACTATATTCCTTAAATAATGCATTTCCTTTTCAGGAAGAAGAAACACGAAGTTATCAAATATGGGCCTTCTCGACAGCCTGGTGGGTTATAAGGTTGTCGGCTTGTAGTCAAGGGTTCTCGGGTTAGATCCCGATGGAGGTCCTTTACTTCTTTTTCTCAAATACCTGACTCGAGAGAATCAAGCGCGGTTGAGTTTTTCGAATATTTTCTCCCTGAATGGATATAGATAATTCGTAGAAACCATCTTCCTTCCACGATATGCCGGACTGCAAGTCCCTGCATGTCTGCACTTCACACGGCTCACACTCGCACTGCTTCACTCAAGCCTGCGACGCGACTGGCATCTACCGGGCGACAATGGCAGGAGTTTCATGGAGCCCCGGCATCTACACTTCGAGATATACGAGGTGACCTGTTTTCCACTGACTGACCCTTATATTTTCTGCTTTCATTATGTATTAATCCAGGTGCGGAGTAAAATGGGCATCAACAGAACTCCGAATAAGATGAAGATGGAGAAATTCTCAAATAGGCAACCCGAGAATGTGACTTTTATCGTTACGATTCCGATTGATTCTGCAATTTGTGCACATTGTGCCCCACTTGCAGAGCACAGTTACTGAATGTGCTTTTGATTCTCTCTAGTCAAGGGCGGACAGTGCACTCTCCACACCCTTACAAAAAGAGGAATTTTACTGGCACGCGTACCCGACCCACCGCAGAAAAGCATTGCATGAACTTCCTGAGTTTCTCCCTTTGAAGCTATCTTCTGAATAACCGACATTGACAAACAGGTATGATTTCTTTTTCAGAATAACATAAATCTTCAAAACATTCCACAAGAACTGCTTATGAAATAAAACGTATTATTTACTGCCAACGGAAATTCAGTCTTAGGAATTGGTTGTATCTTTCCCAAGAAAATTAAGTAGTTGTTGTAATTACTTTTGCTGCCATCTAGTGTACAAAATTAAATCAATAGGATAATATTATTAACATACGCCGTGGGGGTAGGGCGTGTCTGCGTCCAATATCATAGTATACCAGAACCCGGTGGAGCTACATGGTGTGATGGTACAGTGGTTCGGATCCAACTTTAAATGTAGGTCCAAGTCCAGATTAGCCTTTCTGTGCATAAAGTGGTCTTAAAAGAACAATTCAAATGCAAATATATACCAGAAAAAAATAAAGGGTAGACCAGAAGAGAAGATTTCACTAAATTGTTCATCGTATTTCACAACATTAGGATTAATTTCGATTAGTTAATTTCATTTCCTTATGAAACAGTATTTTGTAAATGCTGTACATATAATATCTAATGTCTGAAAAATCGATGCCAGAGAATTAGGAAGGAAAAAGTAGGTGCAAAGCAAAAAAGTTAATGAATTAAAAAAGTATACTGTTTTGTGTTGTAGCTATACCTGTCGTGATAATTGTTATCGTTGCTGCATTTCATTTTGTGGAGACTACAAATCTCTTAAAATGTTTGTGGAAGTGGACTCATTCTCACACCTAAGAGGAGGATACACAGAAAAAGCAATGAACGCTTCATCTGCCGGTGAAGACACCCTACACCTGATATTGCACAAGACAATAGTTTGAAGATAGAAAGTATATTTTTGGAGATAAATTGTAGGATGTTGAGTTGGATAGGTTTTGTCGGCTTATGATTATATGATGTTAACTTCCGAAAAGGGAGAGGGGCAAATGGATAACCATATGCATTACCTTCATCAAGGGTTTGTTGTTCCACCAATAGATGGCACTACAGTATTTCCTCACAAATTCTGTATCCCAAAGCCGCTCAAGAGCAATGTTAGAATAATATGAATTAAAAATAAGTTTGTTCATTGAATTCTCCAGCCTAACTATTGCCTTTTCTTGTGGGAGCAGGAAAAGGTTTATTATCCATTTGCCTTGACTCATCTCACCCAACAGGTTAGTAGGTGCCGGGAAATGAGACCTTGCTCGAAAAGGTTTATTTATTCTGACTGACTACAATTCCAACAGAATTAATGTTATAATATTTATGTAACTTTCCACCCTCACTGTGGCAATTTAGTTGCATTGAAATCTGCAAGGTTACTAGATGAACAGATTCTGTCAAGCTATCGACTACGTGACTTCTGGAAAGTTTCACACTAAATGTCACAAGAAGACAACAAATGAGTTAACATGTCATAACGATGAAGATTAAATTGACAAAAGAACACTAAAAGAAACACCCATGCGCCATGCCCACACAAGGACTCGAACCTGGAACCTTCAGTGTCTTCACAATCATAGAAATTGGCATCGTCCTGATAGAATCCTATACATATTTTGTTTAAATTGAATTGAAGTATACTAATAAAAAATATTATTAATTCCTATTTTCTCCATTCTTTTGCAAGGTACACTACTGTCTGTGTGAGATGCTACAAGCTGAGAAGGGACCAACTTGAAGAGGACAAATTCTAAGGGAAGAAATGCATTGACGTGTCAGGAATAGTAGTAGAGGTCTGCGCCAACGTCGGTCGCTATTTAATATTCGCAATTCATTTGTATGTACTTATAACTAATTTGCACGGGTTTTAATTAATTTGCACGTACTTAGAATTCATTTGCAAGTACTTAGAGTACTTTACATTTATGTATTTGCATGTTTATAACTTTTTATGAATATATATTTATTTATTTTATGAAAAATATGTATATAGAAGGTAATTAGAGGTACTAAACGCTATGCATATGTTTTTATATTCATTACTGCAAAGTATGTAATGTATAAAATGTTAATATTAATGTTTATAATATTGAAAATAAGTTTTCTATGGTTTATGAACCGCTATGAACGCTGGTAATGGTACGAAAGAAGACGGTCCCGGTACTCGAACCCGCGATATGCAATGTTATTAATTAGTACTATGTAATAATGTATGTTATTATGGTATGAAACACGATGATCTCAGACGCTAGACAGAATACTGTCTCAGAATCTCGACTCGGCGGTGATGCCAGACAGAGAGAATGAATTAATATTCAGCGCAGGTAGAGGAGAAAGGAATTTTGGGGAAGCGCGCTCAAGGTCAAATGACGTCACAACGTCAGGACAAAGGAAGAACCTGATTGACCAATCAGAGAACGCGTCGGTAGATTTTCAGAACCGGTTTTTTCAAGGTTAACCAGTACGCAAGAACAGGGGAAAGCTATGCAATGCCGTAGGGCAGGGGAGGGATTGAACCAGACAACAAAGGATGTCTGAGAATGCGCAGCAATGGTCAAATCTCTGAAGCTATGCGGTTTCCGCCGCCAATTAATATTCCGCTCAGGTTTGCCTCCAAGGCACAGGACGCTTTAGCGCAGGTTTTTTTTATCTGTACTATGAAGAAGGGAGAGCTATTAGGGACGGGGCCTACAGTTTTCACCATTTGCTTTTATCACGGGGTAACGAACCTAGGACCCTTTGATTATTGATTTAGGTAGTAAATGTATGTTACTGTGTGCTATTTAACTTAATTTTGAGTTTATTTTTTACCAAACTTTGACTTTATGTCAAACATTTTCACAGCTTATCCTTATTTTTACCAAAATAACACTATTTGTACTATTCAGGCAACATTTTTTATTAAATTTTGGACTCGCAAAGACATTTTTTCAACTTTTAACTTATTATTTTACAACTTTAAGTTAATTTTTTACCAAAATAACACTATTTGTACTATTCAAGCAACATTTTTTATTAAATTTTGCACTCACAAAAAACATTTTTTTCAATTTTTAACTTATTATTTTACAATTTTATGTTAATTTTTTTACCAAAATAACACTATTTGTACTATTCAGGCAACATTTTTTATTAAATTTTGGACTCACAAAGACATTTTTTACAACTTTTTAACTTATTATTTACAATTTTGTACCTATTTTTAACCTAAATAACACTATTTATACTATTAAGGAAAGACTTTTAGTTATATTATCGACACACAAAGTGTGTGGTCTCAACTTCTATCTGTTTATTTCACAAGTTTAGGCTTATTATTATTCAAATAACACAATTCAATCTGTTCAGGAAAGACTTTTAGTTACATTTTCGACACACTAAGTGTGTGTTCTCAACTTCTATCTGTTTATTAGGCTTATTATTACCAAAATAACACTATTTGTACTATTCAGGCAACATTTTTTATTAAATTTTGCACTCACAAAAAACATTTTTCAATTTTTAACTTATTATTTTACAACTTTATGTTAATTTTTACCAAAATAACACTATTTGTACTATTCAGGCAACATTTTTTATTAAATTTTGGACTCACAAAGACATTTTTTACAACTTTTTAACTTATTATTTACAATTTTGTACCTATTTTTAACCTAAATAACACTATTTATACTATTAAGGAAAGACTTTTAGTTATATTTTCGACACACAAAGTGTGTGTTCTCAACTTCTATCTGTTTATTTCACAAGTTTAGGCTTATTATTATTCAAATAACACAATTCAATCTGTTCAGGAAAGACTTTTAGTTACATTTTCGACACACTAAGTGTGTGTTCTCAACTTCTATCTGTTTATTAGGCTTATTATTACTCAAATAACATTATTTATACTATTCAGGCAACATTTTTTATTAAATTTTGGACTCAGAAAGATATTTTTACAACTTTTTAACTTATTATTTTACAAGTTTATACCTATTTTTAACCTAAATAACACTATTTACACTATTCAGGAAAGACTTTTAGTTACATTTTCGGCACACAAAGTGTGTGTTCTCAACTTTTATTTGTTTATTTCTCAAGTTTAGCCTAATATTTACTCAAATAGCACGATTTGATCGTGTCTTTTATTACATTTTGGACACACACACACACACACACACACACACACACACACACACACACAGAGAGAGAGAGAGAGAGAGAGAGAGAGAGAGAGAGAGATTTCCAAGTTTACAGGATTATTCTCCAAGTTTACTCAAATAACACAATTTAAATGTGTTGTGAATTAGATTTTGTACACACGACGTGTGTTTTGCCAACTTTAACCCTTTCATTTTTAAGTTTATTTTACCAAAGTAAGACGGCTTAGTCTATTCAAGAAAGTTTTCAATTATATTTTGGATGCAAAAGTATATTTTGTCAAGTTCTACCCTTTTATTTTACAAGTTTAGGCTTATTTTTACTCAAATAACACAATTTCATCTATTTAGGCAACATTTTGTTTCTTATACTTTACTCACAAAGACATTTTTTCAATTTTTAATGTATTATTTCACAAGTTTATGTAATTTTTTATTCTAATAACACAATTTTAACTATTCAGGCAACATTTTTTTATTGCGATTTGGATTTACAAAGAGATTTTTTTTAAAATTTTTGTATTAAATTTTCTATTTATTGTATTTCACATTCACTAATTTTTAAAGTTTTACTTTTTATTTTTATCTAAAATCTAAAGAAAAAAGTATTTTTAACTAAAAGTTATTTTATAGTTTTCGGTTTTCAGATTTCCACAATGCTATTTTTGGTTCTGTATTTCTATATTAGGATATTACAGTTCTAAGGTGTGTATAATATTTCAAAGTATTTTCAGGGTGTATTTGTTAATGCATTTGGATGATAACTATTAGGTTTTTGGACGAACTAATGTTAAGAATATTTCAACCAATCAGAAAACGCGTCGGTTTTATTTCAACCAATCAGAGAAGGCGTCAGTTTGCTTATGAGGTATAAAAACTGCGTAAAAGCAAGCAGAAGCTATTTTGAGAAGTATTTCTGAAGCATTGCGTCAGAGAAGACATCAAGTTGTGATTATTGTCTGAGATTTGAAGACAAAGAACTCAAAAGAAGCTATAATTAAGGTAAGTGAATTGTTACATATATGTATGGTGCTTTTAAATAATGCGTAAATGCAAATATTGAAACGAAGAAAACGTCAATGCAAACCAAAAAGAATATGCGTAATGTGAACAAGTACTACAACTATTTTTCTATTTTTCAGGTGCTTCTAATTTTGTATGTGTGACTGAAAGGGACCATTAGTAAAAGATGGCGTCTTCAACCTCCACAAACAAGGCTAACCACACTGCGGTGAGTACCTCGCAAGAGATTTTACCACTGGAATGTATATTTCTCCACTAGTTTTTGAAATAATATATAAATCCAGAAAACAAAGAAACGAAAAAAGTAAATACAGAAATGAATATGCGTAATATAAACAAGTACTACAACTGTGTTTCTATTTTTCAGGTGTTCTTATTTGTGTACCTGTGAGTGGAAGGATCTATTACTGGAAATAACGTCAACGAAGTAACCGACAAGGGCATGAGTAACATGATTTCAGATGTTATCCATAAGGATTCTGTGTTGGAGATTTTGAAGAGGTATACACCTAGCAAGTATATTATATGCAGGGGTTGTTATCTAAATGTAGGCAACCATTTTTATGAGTGCGAGTGCGTATGCTGTAAAGATGAATTTCTGATTTCCGAATGTTTTTCTATTTGCCAAGGGGAAAGCCGTTTGTATGAATGCCAGCATTGTGTTGAGTGGATGTGCGAGAGAATCCAGTGTTATTTGCAGGATCAGGACAATACAAAACATATTTTTGATTTTTATATTACTAACCATGAGGATGTTGCGGATGCTTTGACGGCACACGAGGTACAGACAGAATACAAAGCTTTTTATAGTGTGTTATGTGAAATTTCAAACAATATCGAACTAGTGAAAACTCTTATAGATTCTATACGCTCAGCAGAGCTTACTTATGGTAGCACAGGATTTTTGTGAGAGTTGAATAAAGAGAGACTGACTAATAACAGCGAAAATGGTGCAATACATTATTGATGTACAAGGATTTATTTATAACAGAAAATTTATATTGCGTGAGATTTGTGTGAGTTCTACAAATTTGGACACTGTGTACTATGCGCTTGTGAGTGTTCCCGATTATTTCAAAGAGAACAAAGAATCGTGCTGGGTTAAAGACAATCTCCATGCATTAATGTATGATATTCCTTGTGGATGTGAAATATACTATGTCCGGAGGGCAGTTAGGAACTTGAACTGTCAAGGTGGTACATTTTTCTGCAAAGGAAAATCCCAAATTATCAAAGATTTGTTTAATATTGATAACATTGTTGATTTACAAACTGTAACCTGTCCATCCCTTAAGAATTTGTATATGTTTCAAGGAGGATTGTGCAAGTATCATTCTGATACTTCTCCCCCAGCTGAACAAGGTTGCGCATTCAGAAATGTTCAAAGACTTGTATGTTGGTACAATAATAAAAATATTAAGGTGTAATGTATTTTAGTGCAAATAATAAAGATTTGTGAAAAAGAAATGTTTTCTATGTTGTTATTTAGTTTTAAAACCTGCATTCAAGGTATTTTCAAGTATTACCGTTTTTTTTTGAGTGATTGACTTAATACCAGGAGTTATACGAGCCGTATTTTAACTACAATCACTATATGTCTATGAGGACTAAAATCCACTGATTGAACCTTAAAGCTTAGGCTTACTATGTATATTGATTACTCACAGGACAACACGAATCTTACAGAGGATTGTAGGAGGCATAGGCCCACACGCCAAAGCCTTATTAGCCTGCAAGAACAACTTATATCTTGAATTGTGACTGTTTAGAAATAATATTTATAAAGTTTAAATCATTTTCATTAGATTACATATATATTTTGGATTCAAATAAAACACTCAAGTTAAGTTTTTTAAGTTTATTTTTATTTAATATACAAATATAGAATATATCAAATTTACATATATGAAAAATACTCTACCAAAGAGCAAAAGTCACATAGGGATTACGATTTAGCCGATGCTGAAATTCTTCCATGAGGGATTTGTAGTAAGAGAGAAATTTTTGCCATTGGTTAAAGTTGAGGGTGACTCCACCAGAGATGTTGGTGATTTCCACTTTTATGTTTTCTCCACTGCCCTCGAAGGTGAAGTAAAGTTCTTCTATAATGTTTATAGATCTGAACCTGTCTTCTTGTGTGGGGAATCTGTTTTTGTAAGTGTCGAAGATCGCATCTGATTTGTACACGCATGATGGGTACTCTTCTCTATTTAGGACAATGTAATTTTTTCATGTTTCAAAATCAATTCAGTGTTTGTGAAAGTACCTCGAATAATGATATCCATGTTGACAACGATGATGAATCTGGTTTCTGGTTTTATGTTGTTCATTTGGTGGGTACCTCGGATAGACTGCATTTTGGTTTGCTATCAATAAAAAGTTTTCAAAAATAAACAACTAGTGCTACAAAAGGAACGGAAATTATCGACAATTTCTGGATTATAACTAAAATTCAGTTTGCCTTTTACATATCCAATATTTACAGACCAACACTAACTAGACTTCGATTTATATAAATGTAGCGGGAACTATATTTCTGAGAATCAAACTATATTAGGATTATATGTTAAACTTATACAAAACCAGATTATTCTATGTAAGTATATTTATATTGACTGGATTATTTAACAGATCAAACAGAAAGAAGGCAAAATTCACTAAACGTAGGTGATTGCATGAAAATAACTAGGTCAAGGAGTGACCAACAGTGAGCTGAGGTTATATATAGAGGGTCGCTCTTCATAATTCTTACCTTCGCTGGATCGGCGAAGGAACGCACTTGTGGGCGGTAGAACCTGAATGGGCTCCACCAAGACATCGGAGACTCGAAGCAGATGTCTTGGTGGATGAACCCAAGTAGGGTCATAGGCGCTAGGGTCAATTTGGTCATTTCTTCTTGTATGAGGAACCAATTTGGCCAACTCCCAAATTAACTTACATTGCTTATAACTAATTAAATTTGAAGAAAAATTATAATCTCTTAGACTGTAAACATATTTTATATTTAGGCTGCACAAGATCCAATGATAAAATTAAAAAATGGTAACCGCCCAGACAGGGACTCGAACCCTGGACAGATAGGTTAAAACCCTAATGCTATACCAACTAAGCTATCCGAGCACAAGGTATTCTTTTTTTGAAAAGTTAGTTATGTTAAGAAATATCGTTTGAGAACACTTTTGGTCTGGGTCGACAGAGAAGGAGACAGCATTTCCAAAATTTTACAGACTGGATGTATTTTACCACCACTATAGAGGTCTTTACTATATGTAATTCGAAACGCTGGAGTTCAGTTAGCTTTCAAAATTGAGGTTACATAGTACAATATGTTGAAGATTTTGTGTTTGGCACACTTAACAAGTTACACTTATATCCATTTCAGGACAAATGATGCTAAAACTCTCAAATTTACTGTCAACTCATCAACTACTAGCAAAGTTTTAGTATTATTTGTCCGTAATTAGATATAGTGTAACTTGTTATGTAAAATTTTGGAAATGCTGTCTCCTTCTCTGTCGACCCAGACCAAAAGTGTTCTCAAACGATATTTCTTAACATAACTAACTTTTCAAAAAAAGAATACCTTGTGCTCGGATAGCTTAGTTGGTATAGCATTAGGGTTTTAACCTATCTGTCCAGGGTTCGAGTCCCTGTCTGGGCGGTTACCATTTTTTAATTTTATCATTTTATCTTGTGCAGCCT